>NC_085865.1:15926307-16031307 GCF_034702125.1 Engraulis encrasicolus | reverse complement strand
CTTGGGGCCTCTGGCCCCCCGAGCCTGGGCCCGGTAGGCACGTGCATTAATCCACCCTTGTGTGTGTGTGTGTTTTTGTGTGTGTGTATATGTGTGTGTGTGTGTGTGTGTGTGTGCACTACATGTCACTTTCACAGAACATTACTGTATTTCTGCTGAGTAAATAAATTTGTTTCTGCATAAACACACAAGACTTTAGTGGCTCTCTGTGTCAGAGTAAAGTACAGCAACACAGGTTTTCACAGCAGCCAATTGAACCAGCTAATCCTGGCAAGCATTTCCATTCGGTCTGGTAAATGGAGTAATTAAAATCACCTGACTGTTTTGGATAGGCCTGCTGTAGGATCATGACGACTGACACCTTTGAGGTTAGAGCCAGGTCAAATTCAACCACAGTCCACCAGGCAAATGCCTTCTAGGTCATATGGCCAATCCAGCCATGCCTGTCAGCAGCTGTGGCCATGTGAAGCTACAATGGACCTCATGACTCGAGAAGGGTCCAGCTGCAGTAAAACAGTTCCACCCTTAATGCAAGCACGCCCATGGGCGTTCCCGGCATTTGCCGTATTGGCCAATCGTGAAGGGATACTGCACGATGTCATTTTCAAGGCCATTTCCGGATGAAGGCTATATGTTTGTTACAAAGATATCCCGTGCAAATTGTTATCTTCCAGAGAAACGTTTCACTGAACATTCCACTGACATAATATTCTCAACAATCTATGTAAGAAAGTGAGATAAATCACACATTTTCTAATCCCAATATGTCTTTTGCTTTGTCTTCCCGTACCTCGGACATTGTAGTCTACTGCTTAGGACTCGTGTCGCTATGCACAAATTTGTCATAGCAACGTATCAGGTCGCCAAATTGCTTTAATTTCAACACGACGACGTGGACATTACCTTACCTAGCTGTGTGTATCGAGGTCACTGTTAACACTGTGTAGGCTGTATGATTAAACATCCTTTCCAGGATATTAACACACCCGGAAAAATAATAATTAAAAAACCCTTTTTGGCGAGGTTGTTCACTTGGTAAGACATGATATAGGCTACTTAGAAAAGTTTGAAATGATGTAAAACATCAGCAACACATTCCCGACTTTTTAAAGTAATGAGTGTCACCTCACCACATTTATGTGGCAATGTGGTCAGCTTGGGAAGAGCATATATTAATGAAAAAATTATATGAAATAGTATTTGAAATGGCAATAGGCTATTTGTTTGTTTTATTGGAGAAAAACGATTTCTTCATTACCAAAGGCCTACCATACTCCATGTATGTCTATGATTTAGGATTGACCACACTATTGAAGCTTACCTCTTTATCCAGGAGAGGTTCCAGATTGGCCTGTCTTAATTCAAAGGCCATCAGAAAACAGAGAATTTTTTTTCCTACCATCATAACCAGTGTTTGTGCGTACATAATCAGGACCGCTGACAGCTTTGGCTGTGCCCAGGACAAAGTCATCTGAAAGGGCCCCCTGCACTCAATACATAGACTACATACAATGTAATGAGGACCCATTCCTGGACCCCTCGTCTCACTGGGCCCAGGTAAACGGACCCCTTTGTCCCCCCTGTCAGCTTCCCTGCATGTAGGCCACATACATTGCTGAAAGAAGTGAACGAGACAGGAATGAAATGTGAAAATTTATTTCTGTTTACTTTTACACTATGAAGTGTGAACGGTCACCTCTCCTTCTCCTCATATTCAGAGTGCATAAAACAGCACTCAACTGTGTGGTCTGTTGATAGCCTGTGTAGTACAGTAGATTAGACTCCATTTTTTGACAAAAATCTATGTAGGGTTAACACAAAGTTTGAAATTGTGTTTGACCAGTCTCCAATGTGCAGTTTAACTAATAACTAAAAATAATGCATTGACATGAAATAGCCTACAGACTGATACATACAATAAATACAGTCACACAGACACAAACAGTGTGCAATAAGAAGATTAACATACTGATGGTCAATAAATACACAAACACAGTGGACACACACACACACACACACACACACACACACACACACACACACACACACACACACACACACACACACACACACACACAGCAGGAGGAGATCATACAGGTGATGTGAAGATGCTGTATATAAGGTGCAATGAGTAAAGTGTACGTGGCATGGTGAAAGAAGTGTTCATGGAATATTCTCCAGTGTCCTTGGAATATTCATGTGGTTTTCTTCAGTGCGTTGAGGAGTCTGATGGCTTGTGGGAAGAAGCCGTTTCCCAGTGTGCTTGTGCGGCACCACATGCGCTTCCCTGATGGTAGTAGGGAGAACAGTCTGTATGCTGGATGAGTTGTGTCTTTATGATGTTCATTGCCCTCTTGGAACAGTGTGAAGTGTACAGATCCTGAATTGCTGGTAGGGGTGATCTTATGAGCTTTTCTGCCATTCTCACCACACTCTCTGTACTGCCTTCTAGTCTTCAGCTTGACGGCTGCCATGCCAGACAGAGAGGCTGCTGGTCAGGATGCTCTCAATGACACCCCTGTAGAAGGTGGTGAGTGCCGATGTGGGGCGGTCGGCTCTTCTCTCATCCTTTGCAGGAAGTGGAGTAGTGTCTGTGCCTTTTTGAGATGGTGGAGCCATGTGGTGCAGTTGGAGCCATGTGGTGCAGTTGGCAGAGGAGGAGCGGCACAGTGGTTGGTGCTGGGTTGATCAGGTTCAGAACCAAAGTTGCTGGTGTCATCAGCCCTCCCTCTGAAAACTGGCTCCATGCCTGTCAAAAAAAGGCATGCTAATGTTATGAATGAAAATAAAGACAAAAACAAGCACCCCCTATCTACCTACAGAAAGACATGACCATGACATGACCATGTGCATATGCTTGTGCACACACCCCCCCACACACTGCTACTGTCTTAAAGTGTGGCACGCAGGCAGGCACGCAGGCAGGCACGCAGGCAGGCACGCAGGCAGGCACGCAGGCAGGCAGGCAGGCAGGCAGGCACGCAGGCAGGCACGCAGGCCTATTCTCCCCCCTTTGCCTCAAGTCAAGTGTGCATTTTAGAGGTTGGCCTCACCTGCACATGTGTGAAGAGCAGGGAGATGGGAGGTTGAGGATGACGAGGCAGGGCAGGAGGTTCTCCTTGTGAGCTGCCCTGGTCCTGATGCTGATTGCCCATCACCATGCTGTGGCTCATCAAACCCATTACTGGCATATCAATGCTGAACAGGAACGACTGCTTCCATCTGCACACATGCACACAGACACACACACGAGAGGGTATACATAGAATACACTACATAAAAATCACACCCATCATTTTAATGCAGAACACTAGGCTGAAGAGATACAGAGCTTCTGGCCTGTACAGGGGTCACTACTACTGTGCCAGTGTTTTGTATTATCCTCTATACACAAGTTCTGCTATAAATAAACACAGCACATGAAGGAATCACTGTATGAAATACTTATTGGTCTAGTGCAGAACAAAACGGATTCAGTGATTTACTCACCACTGTGTGCAAGTTTCTGTGTTCAGCTCAGGTGGAAGCCTCCATCACTGTTGGTACTGACATCAACCATCTTTCAGAAAACTGCCTGCCTGTCAGAAATAGCAAAATTATGTTACCACAACAAGGTAGTATCTTAAAGATACCCTTAACCAAAGGCAGACAGACACACACTGCCACTGTCTTGGTTCTAGGACACACACACGCCCTTTAAGGGTCACATGTATAATGACCGGGTTCTCACTTACTCACTCGCACACTCCTTTTCTCCTACTTTTGCCTCAGACAATGCAGTGAGTTTTAAAAAAAATGACCTTACCTGCACATGTGTGAAGGGCAGGAAGAGAGGTTGAGGATGGAGCTGCCAGTCAGGAGGTCCAGAGCTGTCCTGGTCCATCACCATCATGTGGATCATCAACCCCAACTTCTTATATCTGCGTGCACACATTCTCTCTCTCTCTCTCTCTCTCTCTCTCACACACACACACACACACACACACACACACACACACACACACGGAGAGATACAGGTTATATGGCACATCAGGAGGCAGGGGTATTGTTGCGCTCTAGATGTTTAGAAATAAGTAGGTGCATGGACCCAAAAAGTAGAGTTCAATGTGGGAGCACACTAAAGACACTACGGTCAAGTCACTACTCTCTGATGGCAGCAACCTGAAACGTCTGCTCTAATCTGCTCTGAGAATTGTTTAAAAAAAAAATCTGCTTGTGCTTGACCATAGTGTCTTATTTAGTGTGTGAACCTGCTCCCACATTTAAAATCAGACCCAATGACAAGTCAAGTCGTTTTTTTTTTTTATTTCTTTACATGCACTGGTCAAGAATTTAAATTACGTTTAACACCAGGTTGAACAAATATGACACCTCCGACTTTCAGTGCTATTCCATACATCTTTGCTTCAAAGAAACACAACTGATAGCTCAGATGATGAAACAGATGTGCACAACGCAGCACAGGAAGAAACTACTGTATAAACACCTTTTGGCCCAGTGCTTAATTTGTTTAAGGGGAAATACAGCATAATTTCGTGATAGCTCGTGGTACAACAAACTTTCAAAACATCCGCGTGTCATTTGAAAGGGATGTCAAAACTATACGTTTATTCAAACGAGTAACAAACCACGAAACTGTTATTAATACGGAGATCATTTCGTGATCACTTTGTGGCGAACTTTATGATATTTAAGCAAGCAAGCACACAATCCGATAACCATTCGAAAGACCGTCAAAACGTTTATGAATGAACTTTTCGTAGTAGGCCTAGTTAACTTTTATTCTAGTCTGGCTAGCCCTTAGTATCCTTCATCTCACCCTTGTCATGTTAACGTCTTACCTTACACATAACTATGTACTCCATTTCACATTTGCCTCGTAACAAGATTCTGAGATGTGCTGCCTTTGTCCATTCTGACCAGGCTGGCTAGCTAGCTACCAGGTTGGAAATACCGTAGTAAACTAGCACAGATTTCCCAGGCAGTGAAGCCTGTAGTGGGGTATGAAGGGCAACAGATGTTCATATATGGGAACCAAAGGCAGTTTCCTTCTTAATATATGCAGTGAAGTAGTCACAAGAATGATAATTACACAGGAATAATAGTTGCTTTGTCTGCCCATAACTTAGTACTGTACATTATGACAAATACACACACAACATCTGAAACAAACTTACGAAGGGCGGCCTGTTAGCTTGCCTTGAAGCTAAAAAAACATTAGCCAAAACCGCTAGTTGGTTGGCCGAGGTGGTTAAATGTTCGCCCTCCGGCTGAAAGTCAACTCGTAAAGTAACCGTTATGTATATTCATGCATTTATATCGAAATCTTACCGACAGTTGAGTGATCGCTGCAGCGAAATCCATTCAGTCGTTTTAAAAAGTCCCGCGCGGCGCTTGTGTTGTCATTCGGCTGCATGACTTCAGAATCTTGAACAGCCAAAGGGGCGTTACTGTGAGGGCGGTCTAGTAAGAAGGAATGGGCGTAGCGGTATTAGCTGGAGAAGACGCAGCTGGACCATATTGCATGACTCTGCTGTGCCTCATTGGGCTGAGAACAGGTGGGTGGTAGAAGAATGATTCAGCGGGTCTCTGCTGAAGATGTGTGGTGAGAATGTGATGTGTGTAGGGGATGGGTAAAGGTGATATCATTGGAACAGCATAACAAGTGGTGTGCAGTAGAGGGTGAATGGCAGAGGAGATGGGTGATGGTGCAGGTGATGTCACAGGAACAGACTCGTTATCCTCGGCCAGATGAGCACCATCATAAAAGTGTGTCACTGCTAATGAAGAAGGACACGCACACACACGCACGCACGCACACATGCACGCACACACACCAGCATAAAGTCTGTCAATAATAATGAAGAAGAACACACGCACACACACACACACAAGCAAGCATAAAAGTCTGTCCGTACTAATGAAGAGGAACACACACACACACACACACACACACACACACACACACACACACACACACACACACACACACACACACACACACACACACACACACACACACACACACACACACACAAGCATAAAAGTCTGTCAGTACGTCTGTCAGTACTAATGAAGGGCTGCGGCCTCCCATATGCCACTGCTGCATCAACACTGCACCATCACCTCCCATATGCTCCTCCAACACCGAACACCCCCATTTGACACCATGACCCTGACTGATATTTATATGCATTTAACACATGTAGCCTGGAGGAATGTGTGTGTGTGTGTGTGAGAGAGGTGTTTGTGTGTGTGTGTGTGTGTGTGTGTGTGTGTGTGTGTGTGTGTGTGTGTGTGTGTGTGTGTGTGTGTGTGAGAGAGGTGTTTGTGTGTGTGATTATGTGTGCCTGTGTGTTTGTGTGTGTATGTGTGTGTGTGTGCATGTTTGTGTGTGTATGTTTGTGTGCATAGACTGGGGGGCACATATCAGGAGTGTGTGTGTGTGTGTGGATCACACTGGGAAGCCATTTTTAAGTGTGTGTGTGCGCGCATGTGCGTTTGCATGTGCATGCAGGGAATTGTGTGTGTGTGTGTGTGTGTACACACTAGTGTTTATTCAGTTGGGTTTGCAGAAGAGAGAGAATTTGTGAAATTGGCTAAGACCACCACTGCTCAGCAGTCAAGATAAGTGAACAAGAGCAGGGAGAGTAAAAGCAACACAGCACAACAAACTGGTGCAGCACAAAAAACTGTGAATGTTAATGGGCCAAGTGAATATTAATGGAAGAGAGAGTGAGAGTGCAATAAAGTTGAAGTAACGAGAGAGAGAGAGAGAGAGAGAGAGAGAGAGAGAGAGAGAGAGAGAGAGAGAGAGAGAGAGAGAGAGAGAGAGAGAGAGAGAGAGGAGAGAGAGAGAGAGAGAGAGAGAGAGAGAGAGAGAGAGAGAGAGAGAGAGAGAGAGAGAGAGAGAGAGAGAGAGAGAGAGAGCAAGCCAAGCCAGTGGGAAGTTAATGAGAAGGAGAGCAGGGGACAATGACGAGTGACAGTGAGAGAGTGGCACAGAGGAGAGAGGTTGTTAAGTGTGTGTTAGTCAAAAATACTAATGTGTCAAACCATGGGATTGGAGTGTTAATAAATGTGTATGCTGTGTGTGCACTGATCCTTGCAGTTCATTTTTGTTTGAACCACATTCTCCTGCTAGGCCAATATCCATCCTGGCATTTCTTCCTTCAAGTCCCTCTTTTCCTCACTCTTTATCTATAGTCTGAAAGGCTGAAATGTCAACCTTTCATGAGTTGTTCAAAGTTATTTTTCATTCTTTTCTTTCATTCTTCTTTTTGTGCTTTTTCCATCACCAAAGAATTTAAATTCCTACATTTTCATCCTTTTGTAGTCTTGGCTGACATTTAGATTTGAAACTTCATTAACTAGCTTTAAATTAGCTCCTCCTCCTCTTCTGAAGAGCACATTTGTATGCTGGGAAGAGGCCGGTGAAATGGTGGTGTGTGTTGTATCAAATTCTTCAGTATTTGTTTGCAGTGTATTCATTCATTGTTCCCTTCTTGAACTGCGTCAGCAGCTGAAAGCAGTAGTTTGTGTAGTCTGTGTTTCTTTCACTCCTTCAGTGTAGTCTAAGTACTGTAGGCTATTGTGATCCTTCTTTATTGCCATTCTGCTGTTCTTTTTCCTAGCGATCAGCATGCCAATGCTCTTAAGGTAATTCCATCCGGTCGCACAGGAACTACACAGTCCAGATGAGACCCCTGCTGTGGGCAATAGCAACACAGATAATCACATCAGGTTTCACATTACAGCCCTCTGCTGATGACGGTGTGATTCATATGTCATATTATATTCAGCAGAACAAAAACTCACTTTGCTTTCTCATGTCCTGCTTTGGTAAGGGAGAGAACGGCTCTGCTCTTCATGTTAAAAGGCAGTGTTGGGGGTGTAGCCCCCTACCCATATCAGAGGTGGACAAAAGTAAAATCTTAATGTACTGCCATGAAAGTAAGCTTAATGGCCTGTCATGTTTTTCCATCTGTCTTTAATGTCATGGCAGGTGATTTCACTAATTAACTTCTCCTAGGAATCAGGTGGATGACTGAGATGGCTGGACTGAATCCAAGTGCAGTATTTGCTTGATGTTTAAACTTTTTGAATCAGTGATATACGACTCGAAATGAATAGTAAGGCGTGAAGTCTGATAAGAAATTGCATCAAAAGATTATCGCTTTCTCAAATTATCACTCTCATCAGTTCTCTTTTTTGACCATCACCCAGCAAATATATCAGGAAATTGTCAGGATTTAACAAAGTCCTTTTCTTGGCAGCGGTTGTTGAATCTCAGTTTTGTCAGACTTTTTCTAAAAAACAAACAAACAAATATCCATATATCCAGCAGACCAGCAGAGGTACAAAGTACATTTAAATAATTACCAAAGGAACTTCCACTCTTTCTTTTTTCTCTCCAGCTACAGTCAGGTACTGTACTAGATCCAATCACAGTTTAGTTCAGTTCAGTGATGTACAGAGTGTCAAGTGTAGTTCAGTATCTGTAGTGATGGAGAGGGTGTCACTCCTGTATGGAGCTCGTTCAAAATATGGCCACATGTCATAACCTCTCTCTACTGTTTGCCCTTCCTGTAGCCTTCTCCCTGCCTCCCCGCATGCACACACACACACACACACACACACGCACATACTCACTGTTCCCTCCTCACAAGTTCATTTTCCATTTGGGAAGTCACACTGTATTGCATGCTCTGTTGCTCCGTTTAACATGCTGGTGTCATAGATCCCCAATCCCCCCCCCCCCCCCCCCCGCTTTCCTCTCTTCGTTCCATTGATTTCACACTCCCAGTTGCTCAAAGTCAAACAGCTAATCCTTATTTTCCCCCATTCTTTTTTCCCTTCTTTTTTTCCTATTCTCTTGTTAATTTTATCTCTATACAGCGAGCTGTTTAAGACCGAATGCATGTCCTTCCCCAAGATAACATCACATCATCACAACAGTGTGCTCATGCTGAGTTAAGAAGTATTGACTTTTCAATGATATTTCCTGTTTATCAACATCAGCCAATGCACAAAGTAATGAGTAAATAATCCCATCAGATGTTGGATTATTTTGCTGGTTTGGTCTTGCCTTATCCCTCCTCCTGTTCATCCACCCTTTACACACACACACACACACACACACACACACACACACACACACACACACACACACACACACACACACACACACACACACACAGACACACACACGCACACACTCCAGTAACACACACTGTGCCCTGCTGGGTGTAGGCAGATAAAGCATAATTAGTATGCCTGGTCCATGGGCCTTAGCCTCCGTAATGAGCCTCAGCCACCTTGCTATTTGACTAGCAGAGGTGAACTATCTGGACTGAATAAAGTTTTTTCTGCCCTTTTCTGCCCTCTCATTATTATCTACTTTATTCAATTGGCTGTAAATACTATGTGGTCCGCTCTTTATTTTCTGGACTCACAATGTTTGCCTCAGCTGTTATGCTTTGTCAAAGCAAGATTGCTGACCATCAAATGGAAATTACAGTGCCTTCAGAGCAACGGCTTTGAACAATGAGATTTGTTGACATAAAATTTGCTTCAATGGTTCATCAGCAGGTACGGTTGTCTGGTCCCCCCTAGTGACCACTACCAGTGGCTACAAATTGCATCATAACCATTCTTTACCCACCAGTCCTAGCAATGTATTAAACAACACTATTTTCCTGTTTCCACAGGTGCTGGCGGCTGGTCTCCGCTGGACACTGACCACTACCAGTGGCTGCAGGTGGACCTGGGCAGCAGGAGACAGGTGAGCGCGGTGGCCACGCAGGGCAGGTACAGCAGCTCCGACTGGACCACCCGGTACCGGCTCCTCTACAGCGACACGGGACGCAACTGGAAACCCTACCACCAGGACGGCAACATATGGGTACGTCTCACTCAAATATATACCCACAGGACGGCAACATATGGGTACGTCTCACTACAATACATGTATATACTAACTAACCCTATACCATCAGGATGGGAACATATGGGTACATCTCACTCTAACAGATAATAACTAACCCTAACAACAGGATATATGTGGGTAAATCTCTTATAACTAACCCTACCACCAGGACAGACACATGTGCACCATGGATATCTTTCACTCACTCTCCACTTTCCAATATTAAGATACTAGAGTAGAAGTGAATCATAGACAGTTGTATTGTAGAGTGGCAATACTTTATTGATCCTGAAGGAAATTAAAGAACAGGAACATATGAGCATGTTTCAGTCTGGAAAGCTTATATCAAACACTCATCAATTAAAAAGTAATTATTTGAAGTTTAGTCTGGTGTTTAATGACCTTTTTTAGGATTATGATTGAAGGTGATTTATATATGGGTTACAACAACAGTATTACATTTTCACGTGAAACAACATTAAAAAAGAATCTTAAAAGACTTACATTTTGGGTAGTTTGGGCTGTGATCAGGGATATGGGTGTACAGTGTGGTAATCACCTGGGTTAGATTTGTGTCATTGTTAGTCTGAATAGATGGAAAAGAACACTCAGTCACAGGCTGTGATTTTTCATTGCGACCCAGTACATCGGGACACTAGCAGTACTATTATTTACTGTGAATACTTTGAAGTGGCTGAGGCAAAGCACACAGAGGCACGAGCAGTGACATTATTTGTGCAAAGCATTCAGGAGCAGCAGGATCAGAGTGGCACAAGGCAAATAAGCAGAAGAGAAATGGAGGAGTTTCAACGGGCTGCCCAGCGTGGTCCTTTCTTGAATGAGTCTACATGCACGCACGCACACACACGCACTTCAAATGGCTTCCCAGTGTGGTCCTTTATTTGAAAGAGCCTGCTGGTTTTACCCACCTGCATGTTTGATTGCCATCAGGGCTTTATTCAATGCCACCATGATGAAAGAGCAAACACACACACACTTACACACTGGAGCTTTCAAGGCTCAAAACTAAATCAGTTTCCAGAGTATTTCACTTAAGAGTACACATACACACACGCAAGCACGTGCACGTGCACGTGCACGCACACACACACACACACACACACACACACACACACACACACACACACACACACACACACACACACACACACACACACACACACCTGGACGTATGCCATGAAGACTGGTCTGGAAAGGAAAGGAGGAAAGAGGAGAGGATGGAGGGAGGGAGAGAAGGGATAAACTGAGAGTATTGACGGGAAGAATAGAGAGATTGGGAGATGAGACGGAGAAAGGGACAAAGTTTTAGACAAAGACTAGGGAAAACAGGAGAGAAGGAGAGTGGCAAGCTGTAAGAATTAAAGGAGGAATAGAGGGATATATGGGAAGAACAGGTAAGAGAAGGGAAAGAGAGACTTGAAGAAATCAGAGCAGAACGGAGAGAAACGATGAGTGGAAGAAAGGAAGGGAGGTATGGATAGTGGTAGGGAATATATGTTTTCCCACTTGTTTTCTGTTGTGGTTTCCATGGGAAGTTGAAGACTAAATGTACTGTATGAACTGGCAGTGATGTAATAACTACTTACCTCCACTTCACAGCATGTTGGGAAACACTGCCTTGAGCAAATAGTGGTGAGGAGTGTCTTTACACATATGGGCCTTTGGATCTATGATCATTGGGGATCACTCACAATTACTTTGCAGGCTTGTCAGAACATCCTACACAACCTTATTAGTAAAATCTTCATGTGGATTATATATTGCAAGTCTCCATGTGCTTGAACTAATGTAGAACATTGAGCAATGTAGCATGTCTTGCAGCACTTATTGAAAACAGTCATGATGTGTTTTATACTATTTGAGACATTATTGATTGCAAAGCAGGTGGGTTACATGCACATACTGTACACACACAAACACAAACACGCACGCACACACACAACACAACGCCCTGTTCTCTCTAGTGTGTGTGTGTGGTCACACATGCATGTGTGTGCGCACCTGTGTACACGCATGTGTGGATGTTTGAATTCCTTTCAGATCAAACTCAATGTCCCCTGAATCCATTTGTCCACGCTATTGGGCTCTGAGAGCCGTATGAGCTAATAAATGCATACATGGGGCACACTGTGACTCATCCGAGTGTGTGTGTGTGTGTGTGTGTGTGTGTGTGTGTGTGTGTGTGTGTGTGTGTGTGTGTGTGTGTGTGTGTGTGTGTGTGTGTGTGTGTGTGTGTGTGTGTGTGTGTGTGTGTGTGTGTGTGTGTGTGTGTGTGTGTGCTCGTTTGGGCATGCTCTGCATTGTTCAGTGTTGCAGCGTGGTGGGCTGGAATTCCGCCTCATAGGGCTCTTTGTTGGCCCCCTCTTATTGAATGCTTGATCTTATGTACACATTTGCCACACATTTACATAGACCTACATAGACAGTGTTTTCCTCAGTCAGTAATTTTCAAAAATTATGATAAGAAAACATAATACATCCAACAAAGATAATATTTCACTGATATCTTGTCTTCAGGCAGAGCAAGGCCCTTGCAGAGCAAGGCCCGATTCTAGTAATCTCTAAGTCCAGTTTCTTTATTAAGCGGGCTTGCGGAGCAAGGACCCTACAGAGCAAGGCCCGATTATAGTAATCTCTAAGTCCTGTTTCTTTATTAAGCGGGCTTGCGGAGCAAGGCCCTTGCAGAGCAAGGCCCGATTATAGTAATCTCTAAGTCCTGTTTCTTTATCTATTTATTTATCGTTCTTGTGCAGGGGCAGTAAAAATAGAAAATGGATCTCCTCCTAGGCCTTTCGAGATAGAGACACCGTTCAAACACTAAAACGACCGGCTCGGCTTGGAGATCGCGTATAGTTATAGGCTTCTCCGTGCCTCTTGTCGTTTTCCCGTTTTTGGCGATTTTGTTAAAGCCTGGGTCCCCATTGAAAACAGTGGTGGAACCTCCATGAACCAAAGTTCCGCCACTCTAAAGATTAGAGTGTAGGAGGCTTTTTCGGTCATAAAACATCAACACTTTCACCTAGAAGTTTAGTTGGCGCGTTGTTAGCGAGCTCATGGGATGTCTCCAAATTGTCAAAGTTTCATCTCCCAACTCCCAATACTTTTTAAATGGCAGGTTTGTAAAAAAAACAGGCCTAGATCTATGGAGAATCCCAGTCTTTCCAAAAATGCATTTTTCAAGAGATCAGCGCATGTCCCACACGGAGGTCCATTTGTGCCTGAACCCTTTAACCTATAAACTTCATTCAAAGACTGTTAGAGAGATCACAAGCATGACTCCGATCTGTGAAAAGGACACGTGCCAACTCCTTTTAGTTTTTTTACAACGATGTTGTAAAGAAAAAAAACTCATTCTTATTCTCTCCCCTGTTTAAGGCTCAATACTAACTGTCAGTTAGTATCAGAACAGGTGCTCCCAATGAAGGGTTCCATCTTAACTGCCACTGTCTCAAGATTCTATTCTTAACGAGCAGGTGCGAGCAGCCATTCTAGAAGTCTATTGTTCAGCTCTTCAATGCAATGTGATATAGTCTTGCTGGACTGTGCATGACAGCTAGCTGCTTGGCATAATGGGAATGCATGCTGCTGGATAAGAGATATGGAGGTTGAGGGTTCGAACCCCTGCTGACCCATGCTGACTTTCAAAATTATATCATATGCAGTGTTCCTTGGCCAACTTAAAATGCCATGTATGTCATTTAGTATGAATGACAAATGTGCTGAATTACAGATATGGAGGTTCGGGGTTCGAACCCCAGTCGAAGCCATGTTGATTTTCAAAATTATATGATATGTAGTGTTCCTTGGCCAACTTAAAATGCCATGTATGTGATTTAGTATGAATGGCAAATGTGCTGAAATACAGATATGGAGGTTCGGGGTTCGAACCCCAGTCAAAGCCATGTTGATTTTCAAAATGATATCATATGCACTGTTCCTTGGCCAACTTAAAATGCCATGTATGTCATTTAGTATGAATGGCAAATGTGCTGAATTACAGATATGGAGGTTGGGGGTTCGAACCCCAGTCGAAGCCATGTTGATTTTCAAAATTATATCATATGCAGTGTTCCTTGGCCAACTTAAAATGCCATGTATGTCATTTAGTATGAATGGCAAATGTGCTGAATAACAGATATGGAGTTTGGGGGTTCGAACCCCAGTCGAAGCCATGTTGTTTTTCAAAATTATATCATATGCAGTGTTCCTTGGCTAACTTAAAATGCCATGGATGGCAAATGTGCTGAATTACAGATATTGAGGTTGGGGGTTCGAACCCCAGTCACAGCCATGTTGATTTTCAAAATTATATCATATGCAGTGTTCCTTGGCCAACTTAAAATGCCATGTATGTCATTTAGTATGCATGGCAAATGTGCTGAATTACAGATATGGAGGTTGGGGGTTCGAACCCCAGTCAAAGCCATGTTGATTTTCAAAATGATATCATATGCAGTGTTCCTTAGCCAACTTCAAATATCATGTATTGTATGTCATTTAATATCAATCGCAAAGGGGCTGGATTACAGATATGGAGGTTGTGAGTTCGAATCCCGCTCGAAGCCATGTTGATTTTCAAAATTATATCATATGCAGTGTTCCTTAGCCAACTTAAAATACCATGTATGTCATTTAGTATATCCCCAAAACGCAGAGCTATAACACTTTCAAGATGGCTGAATCCAAGATGGCTGAATTGTTTGGCCCATAACCTCTGACTGGGTGGATGGATTTTTCCCAACATTTCTATTAGCTTTGTTTTCTCAATAGTACTTTGTTTCATCTCTGCCCCAAAAGGCAAGCCCGCTTCCGGCATTTTCTGTGAGAATGCAATCTAGTTGGTTCTCTTGTGTCGGGCAGTAAAATAGAACATGGATCTCCTCCTAGGCCTTTCGAGATAGAGACACCGTTCAAACACTAAAACGACCGGCTCAGCTTGGAGATCGCGTATAGTTATAGGCTTTTCCGTGTCTCTTGTCGTTTTCCCGTTTTTGGCGATTTTGTGAAAGCTTGGGTCCCCATTGAAAACAATGGTGGAACCTTCATGAACCAAGGTTCTGTCACAGGGAATTTGTTCCGGGCAGGGAAAAAGTTCCGGGTGACGCAACAATCGCGTTCGAATCAGCTGTTCAACATCGTCGCTATGCTGGTCGCTATGGCAGGAGCGCTCGCGCTTAGAAGTGCAATTTAATGACAGAACACTCGTCGTTCGCCTCAGATCCGCTAAGCAGAGAGCGCGCGTTGTTTTCTTGGCAGTCTCTGTGATCTACAATCTCAATTTCCAGCAGCTAAACTTTTAATTACTTAACCTAAAGTCTTTCTCTTGCAGCTCAACTGTCAGCGATTCATTTGTTGTTGTTGTCATTCTTGTCGTAGGACGTGTATTGCCTGTCAGGCTAGTTAGTTTAAAGGCCAACTTCCGATAAAACACAGTTTTACTCACTCCTTTTGAAGATCGGACAGTCACCCCAAGTTAAACTCACTTGGAAGGCTCTCATAGCGGTGCGTCACCTCGCCTGGCTGTGTTTCCCGGTGTTTCCCAATTTACATTAATAATGCAGAGAAACGAGCGAATCACGAAAGCCTTTCTGTGTTTCGTCACGTCGAAAGAAGGCGTTGCCCACAAAGGTTTATGTCGACCCATTTTTCTAAAAACATGTCGAGTAATTTTTTTCTGCTTGTTTTCAATACAAGCAACGTCTGGTGGCCCGAAATCTAGCTTAGCTTAGCTATCAGCTGGTTGCTACTCTCAGGTACACACACAGCACAAAGCCTCATCCATACAGCAAGCCCACTCTGGTTGCTCCGTGCCTACAGCTCGCCTAGGTGTCGCTGTCGAAAGAGCACAGCCCTGAATGGAGCATGCACGCCTCCGTTGGCGCCCCTATAGTGCATTACCACCCGGAGAAGTGGCGACTCTGTTTCCCATTACATTCTATCCAAGAACAGGAGGACTGAGCCAATCAGGGACGCATTTCCACGAGAGCAGGAAGAGTGAGCCAATCAGAGACGCTTTTCCACGAGAAACACGGAACACCCTCTCGTTTCTCCACAAGCCACATTGCTGGCTTGCAAAAACGGCTTGAAACAAAGCAACCAGAATGTTTTTTAAAACAGGACCAACGCGTAACGCATTCAATACCAATGGGGAACACAGCAATATTAATCAAATGACGTTGAGAGGCCATCTTTAAGCTACTTGTTAGTCAGCAGACGTGACATTTGACTGTAATATTTTAGACTCAGTGAAATCGTCGTGATACTTTATTTGTTCTATTACATCAGTGTTTAGAGTACTTATCATCAAGATGCCCATTTCACCTGAAGACATTTTCTTTTACCTTTCTAGCCAGGAGAAATACAAGCCAGGGGCAAGCGAGTCTTCCAAAAGAGCCATAAGGAAGGCGTCCAAAAGCTACTCCCTTCAAGGTAAATAACTTTACTTTATATTAAGACGTATAATGTCGTGATTTTGACTTAAGCAACCCCAGCAGACTATATTTTTGTGTCAGATAGAGCTAATAAGAAGTAAGACCGCTAGCTAGCAGGAGTGAATGAAATGCTTCGACTTAGCCAAGACAGACATGGATACAGAGTTGCTTTTCGGTGATATTGACGTTTTTATTCACATGTGTGAAATATTGAAATGTTGTGCAAGGAGTGTGGCCATGTTTATGAAGGTGTATATAGTGATAACTACATTTTAGAAGTATTTTCACCTCAGAATTCACCTGAGAGCCCTATCAATGACTGACTGACAATCAGTCAATCAGTGACTGACACTGACTGACGTGTGATGTAGGATCTAAGAAACCGACTGATTCATACAGGTTGAAACTTTTACTCAGTCGTATTAGTATAATGCCCCCCTTCTTCTAAGTGTTGGGAACAAGTGTTGTATATTAGCTTTGACTAAATACTTTATTATTGAAATCAGATGACTATTTTTTTGTGCCAGTACCACGATAAACTAGTCTGTATGAACTCAAAGAGTATACAAGGTGAGCTACTAGTTATCAATGTTGAATTGAAGTAGTGCCGTAGTAAGACTGTATGTAGTGAAATATTCCTTTATTTGACTTGTTGAATAATGAAGAGAACTGTGAAGCGTTCAGTCTTGTGCTATGTGTTTTGGATAAAAATAGTTGGCAAACACCCACGCCAGATTTTATGATTAACATCCACTTATTCCCTCTTTTTAGGTGACACCATGTTCTACGTCGGAGCTGATGGTTTGTCATTGAGGAGAGTCGTATTTTCCCAGGAGGAGAGGGACGCCATCCTCAACGAGGTTCATGCAGGCCACTTCGGCAGGGACCGCATGGTGGACAAGATCACAAACCGGTTCTACTGGCGCAGTATCACTGCTGATGTGGGGAAGACGGTAGGTGATTTAAAACAATAAAGCCAGGAATCCAGGGTCCTGAATTAACTTTTTTTCATCACCAGCCCAAAATGTGGTGTCATTTGTCTTTGTACCATGTTGGGTTCAGAAGTTATGTGATTAGACAATTTGTAGCAATGTTAACCCCTTCAGACACGGCTCTATACATTTGTTGTTACCAGTATGGTAATGACCAAGCCGTGGTGCATTACTGAAGGCCCTGTGTTGTGTCATAGTATTGTAGTGCTATGGTAGTTACATTTCAATGACTATTACAGCGTGCCACTGGAGGTACGGCGTGCATTAAGGGGCTACCATCTTTTATTGTTAACTAGACATATTAAGGAGTCTAAAAAAATGGATGTCAACAACAATTACGTGGGGTGCGCGTGGACCCCCTATAATGGCTACTAGATTAATAGTGTACTTGTGATTTATGCTTTATAGTGCAATGTAATGTAATATAGAACTACTTACAATACTACACTCATTTGCTATTTTATCATTAAGATCTATGGCTGCAAACGCTGCGAAAGATTTGAGAAGGTGAAGACGGAGCCACCCGAGCTGAAGCCGATAAAGCCGGTTGCACCCTGGCATATGATCGGTAAGACAGTACTTTGCATGGACAGGCACAAGTTCTTTGGTAACAGTATTAAAATGACAAGATCACAATCATATGGCTTTCTGTGCGTAATCTTTTTGAAGGTGTTGACCTCATCGGACCCCTGCAGAAGTCAAGCAAAGGTGGGAACCGTTACCTCCTGACAGCGACCGACTTCTTCACAAAATGGGTGGAGGCAAGACCCATTAAGAAGAAGCAGGCACTGCTTACCTCTGAGGTGTGTGTTAAATGACAGCAAGTTGTAGATTTGAACCCCTTAGCGCAGAGCCTAACCTTTTTCGTGGCAGCTATGTCTTATTCTGTTACTAAGGCGTTCGGTAATGTTGTCATGATGCCGGCGACCCCATCAGCACTGAGAAGCTACTCTTCACCTATGACTTAGTTGTATCACTAATGTGTGTGTGTGTGTGTGTGTGTGTGTGTGTGTATTGTTATGTTATAGGCATTGATGGACATCTTCCTGACACATGGTCCTGAGGTTATCTTGACTGACAGGCCGCGAGTTCTGGAACCACGTAAGTACCAAAAATCTGCATATTTTGCAAGTCTAGATACATTCTCACATCATTTTCTGTAACTGACTCTTCTCAACTTTTGTGTGCATGTTTTCTTTATTTTTTGTCTTTTGTTAAAAAGGTCAACATGAGTCTCTTCGACAGGTGCGGGGTGAAACACCGCATGATTAGTGCCTATCATCCACAGACAAACTGTATACATAAAGTAGTAGTTCTATTGACCACACAATTGTTACTGTTATTAATAACTTAATCATTTTTATTTCTGCAGGATTGGACGAAAGGACTAACCAGACCTTGAAGCGAGCCATTGGGAAGACTCTGGAAGGTAGTCAGGAAAGGTGGGAGGACAACCTGAAAGAGGTATTGTTTGCCCATAATTCCTCTAAGCAGGCTTCCTCCAAGTTTTCACCTTTTCGTTTGATGTATGGCCGCGAGCCACGGCTGTTTTCTGAGGTATGTATAATGTTGTGATAGTTTCAGACACGTTTTTCCTCCCAAGCTCTGAATTACATACATGTATTAACATGTCTTTGTGATAACACAGATTGCCAGTGATACTCCTGAGGCTGAGGTTGTCGTGTCTGTTGATGAGGACTATGTTTCAGCGTTTATGTCCAGTCGAGCTGAGAAAGATGCAGCTGTATATGACCAGGTAATTACCTCCACCAAGAGGGCTATGCTTTTGTTGGTTTGTTTGTCTGTCTGTCTGCTTGCCAGCAGGATAGCTCAAAATCTACATACGGTTCAACAAACAACAATAAGTGTTCTTAATGGAGAATCTTTTCACATGACTGCGCTCAGGTGCGTGACAACATCCAGAAGGCCCAGGAAAGACAGAAATCTTCCTAACGGAAGAAGAACAAAAAGGGAGTGAACGTTTCACGGTCACTCCTGGCATGGTGGTCCTGAAGAGGAACGAGCGGAAACGTGGCAGACCTGGTATGACCATGCTTCCTGATTGGTCGTCCACTGAGTACAGGTACATCATTTTTCTATTGATCCTTTTTCACATGTTTCAGTCGTCCTGCTCACCAACTACTGAATAATTTCCCTTATGACATACAAATCATGAACTATCTGCCCTTCAAATCTAGACCATTTCTTTTCCATTGTTTTTATGTATTTTCATGTGCTTACAGGAATTGCATTGCTGACGTTGTCCTCTATTACCTTTTTATGTTTCATGAACAAGGGTCATCAGTGTGGACAACAACCTCGTCCAGCTGGAGACCATGGACGGTCAACCACTGTCGACAAAGACACCCTATGCTTCAGTGAAGCCTCTGCGTATGTACTTGAGTTAATTCTGTAGTGTGTGTGTGTGTGTGTTTCACTATTTTCAATGAAGTAATATTACAAATGACTTCAATACAATATCTTATCTCAGGGGGGCAGACTGACATGTCCACAGACAGAGCTGTTGGAATGACATCTGCTGACAGCTCAGATGTTGTGGACAACACACTTCAGGTATGTCAAATAGGTTAAATAGCTTTGTGTAGAACAATGAATTTGTGAATTGGTTCCGTGATTCATCATTTGGCAATGCGGGTCTACGTGTCAATTTTTAAAGGCAGTTTTGTTTTGTTCTGTTTATGCTTGCAACAGGTGACAGGCATCGCAACCGCTTCTGTGTCTGCTCAGGCAGAGACTGGGGAATCCAGTGATTCACCCATCTCTAAGGTCGAGCAAGACACACAAGAGGTATAACAAGATTTACACTTAAATGTACAACTTCAACATATAGTATATATATAATACATGTGAGAGTCATGCTTTAGTCCTCCTCCGGTGCAAGTAGATGTGTTTTTGTTCCGAGGTGCCTGGGACGCGGAGCGTGCTGGATGGAGACCGGAACCGGGGTCGGAGCCAGGAGTGCATCGGTGAGTGATACAACGCAAGCTAAACTACTGATCAAAGGGAAGTACGAGTGTCCTGCCTATATGGTGTGTGTATATGTGCGGTTGATCAAAAGGGCTGCATAGTTCTCAGTGCTGCTGTCTGTATTGCCAGGGATCCCCGCATCGGCCGTGTGGAAGAGGATCGTTCTGGACCGAGGCTGTCGAATCGGATACTATCGTGGATTCGTGGGTCGTCTTCCTGCCTGACAACCCGGGTGCCAGAGTGGTATCGGGAATGGTGCGCGGACTGAGACTCAGATAAGTTGTTATTTAGTTTTTTTGTTTTTGGGTCGGCGTGGGAAGCCGCCGACCCAACGTGGACTTCTTTCACCGGTGTTGGACAGCAGCGCACCGGTTCGGTGCACAGCAGAGACTTCCTCCCGAACTCCTTAGTGGGGTATGCGTGTCATTGTGAATGACGTCAGTAACTGTGTGAGTAGAGTAGTAGCCTAACCTGTGCATGTAGTAGTGCTGTGCTTTGTTGGTCGTGACAATACTTCTATGTGCGTGTGCATCGGAGAATCATCCTTGGTGTGCGGTGACCGGTAGCATTGTAGTGTGTGTGTGTGTAGCCTAACTAGTCTTGTGGGTTACTTCCCATATGTGCTGTGCCATTTGGTAGATTGCTGTGGTGTCCACTCTTGAGTGAATTATGTTATTGTATTTTCATTTTCTTCCCTTTTTTTTTTTTCTTGTGGTTGCTGTTTTGATTCCCTGAGGGATATGTACTGTGATTGCCATGCCATTGACTATTGTTGACCATTTCTGTGAACCTTTTTGGATATTAATTGCTTGCTGTGGTTTTCTTACTGACCGACTAATTTGATGTGCCGTGTGGGGGTATTTGTGGTGTTAATGTGCCACTCCTATGTCGGGTTGTGGGTGGGATTCTGGGTGTACCACTGTGCGACTGCTGTCCTGTAAGAAAATGAAACCCTTAAAACTGATTCCTCTTCGTGGTGTTTTGTGTCTTGGAGGGGATTGGATCTGTGTGGTTAAGTGGTCCGCCACGACACATGTCTTTCAGGATGATGAAGTTGTCGTCGTAGGTGTTCAGTCAGGGAGGCCATTGCCAGCTTTGAGGAGGGATGAAAGGATGAGCGACTTTGGAGCCCTTCTCTCTAGTCCCCACTCCTGGCTGAACGATGAGGCCATGGACCACGCTCAGGCTCTCTTGAAGGCACAGTTCCCTTCAACGGAGGGTTTGTATGCCACCACCTCTGTGGCTCTACTCTACTCTACTCTACTCTCCGTCGTCCGATTGGCCGGGGGGTCACGTGGCGTTACGCCGCTTTGACGGGGCCTAATCGGATCAAACGCGGCACGCGTAGACAGCCCCGACCGAGACGAAACGGGAACTACTTCCCCGAGGTCTCTAGGATGTTCCTACGCGAAACGGCGGCCCGGCAAAAACGCTTAATTGATCGGGGGCGGGGAGCTCAAGAGAACGGCGAGGGAACGTCGTAGAAAGACGCAGGAGGCGCCGTCGGAATCGGCCGGTCCCCCCGAACGTTTTTTGATATCCCGCGTTTCTCTACGACGTTCCCTTCAAAAGATATCTCAAAAAAGGACTAAAATCTGAAACGGAGCAGTCAAATCGGCCTGGGAAATACTGCACCTGTTTGAAACCCTAGAAAAAAATGAAAATCTCAAGGAAAGGTCGTAGAGAGAAGCGAGAGGGTGCGTTTCGATCGTCTCTTTGCCCCGAGCGCGTCGACGCTCCCGCCGTCTTTCTACGACCTTCCCGTCCAAAATGGCGGCCCAAAACGCACCCGATTTAAATAATAATTAAATAATTGCCAAAATTCGTAGGAACGTCGTAGAGAGTCGTGCGACGTGTCGTTTTAACCGTCTCGAAGCCCCGAACGCGAGGCTGGGCCTGGTTTTTCGTTTTCGAGAAAAACAGAGCGGTTAGGGAGCTTGGACATGACTTTTGTCTTCAGACTGCACTTCAGGAAAAGAAGAAAAATCAGGCCTCAAAGGCCGAGGGAACGTCGTAGAGACGCCCGAGCGGTGCCGTTTGAAGCGGGGCGTAACCGCGGACGCGTGGAAACGGAATCTTTCTACGACGTCGCGTTCAAAAATGGTCGCCAGTAAAGCTTCCCTTTTCGCGTTTTTGAAAATTAAACAAATTTATTCATAAGGCGACGTCGCAGAGAGCCGCGAGAGGATGCGTCGGATTTGTGTGTCGTTGTCCCCGACTAGGGGAACTTGTTTTTTCCTTCTGAAAAATTACGGGGGCCGATTTGCTACCCCTAAACCCGCTTTGACGGGCCCTAACTGGATCAAAAGGCGGCACGGTCAGGCAGCCCGGACCGAGACGAAACGGGAACAACTTCCCGGAGGTCTCTAGGACGTTCCTACGCGAAACCGCGGCCCTTAACGGAGGCTTATTCTAGGCCGAGATAGATAGACGCAGTTTGATCCCAAAAACGGAAGGGAACGTCGTAGAGACACCCGGGAGGTCACGTTTTATTCGTGTAGTCGGCCCGAGCGCGTGGGACTTTGTCCCGTTTCCCTAGGACCTTGCCAAAGGGCCCAGACTGCGTTTCCGGAAACCCCGTCTACTGTAAATAAGGTCGCAGAGACACAAACGAGGATGGGTTTTTATCGGGGCGGCACCCCGAACGCGTGGAACTTTGCGGCATCTTCATACCACGTTCCTATCCAAAACGGCAGCCAATTAGGCCTGGGATGAGGCCTACTGATAAATTAATACAAATTTAATCTTTAAAAATAGAAAGCAACGTCGTAGAGAGCCAAACGACGGTGCGTTTGAATCGTCTCATCGGCCCGAGCGCGTGGAACTTTTCGGAATCTTCCTACGACGTTCCTATGCGAAACCGCGCCCCTAAACGCTTTTGAGGCCTAGCTCTTTGAAAAATGCGAAAAATATTCGTAGAAATTCAAGGCAAGGTCGTAGAGAGACGTGTGAGGTTGCGTTTTAATCGTCTCATCCCCCCGAACGCTAGGACACCGCATATAGGTTTCTAGCTCGTTCCTGGACAGATTTGCCCTTTTAGGCCTTGAGGTCAGTCGCAAGTGTAAAAGGACTCGCAGAATCGCGACCGGAGGTCCCCGCAACCCCAAATTCGGTGGGCACCCTAACTTGAGGCTGCCGAAACTTTTTGCATTCATCCTTCTAGAGTTATTCTCAAAAAACTGTTTTCCCATTGATTTGAATGGAGACGCTTGGAACAGAAAACTGTAACTTTTGTACGCAAGGTCGTAGAGACACAGGGACAAGACTGGCGTGTTCCTTGATCCCAAATTATGCCAGGCGGAAAGCATCGCGGAGTCTCTACGACGTACCGTTCCGGAGATATTCGCGAAAAACCGTTTTCCCATTGATTTGAATAGAGACGCTTGGAACGAAAAACGAGTCCCAGAGCCAAAAACGCTCCCCAGGAAATTTGTCAGGAGTACGTTTCAGGTCATCTGGAGTCTATTGGTATAGCTTTTGGATGAACTTTTTTTGGGACCCTAAGAAATTGTTTCCCATTGAATTGAACTGCGTTTCCGGAAACCGTGTCTACTGTAACCGAAGGTCATAGAGAGACAAACGAGGATGGGTTTTCATCGGGGCGGCACCCTGAACGCGTGGAACTTTGCGGCATCTTCCTACCACGTTCCTATCCAAAATGGCAGCCAATTCGGCCTAGGATGAGGCCTACAAATGAATTAATACAAATTTAATCTTAAAAAATAGAAAGCAACGTCGTAGAGAGCCAAACGACGGTGCGTTTGAATCGTCTCATCGGCCCGAGCGCGTGGAACTTTCCGGAATCTTCCTACGACGTTCCTATGCGAAACCGCGCCGCTACACGCTTTGGAGGCCTAACTCCTCAAACAATAGACACAGTTCGCACCCGAAAACGGCAGGGAACGTCGTAGAGACAGCCGCGAGGTCACGTTTTATTCGTCTAGTCGGCTCGAGCGCGTGGGACTTTGTCCCGTTTCCCTAGGACCTTGCCAAAGGGCCCAGACTGCGTTTCCGGAAACCCTTTCTACTGTAACGAAAGGTCTTAGAGAGACAAAAGAGGATGGGTTTTCATCGGGGCGGCACCCTGAACGCGTGGAACTTTACGGCATCTTCCTACCACGTTCCTATCCAAAATGGCAGCCGATTAGGCCTACTGGACACACGCAAGTGTATAAAAAATGATGAAAAATATACCAAAGGTCCCTGCGACCTCCCAGACTCATTTTTTTTAACCTTTTAACTCTTCTCTACAAAGTACTATTGTCAAAAACCCACTTTTGAAAAATGGAATTTTGCCCGGAATGTTGCCCTTTTTTTACATTTCTCATGGTTTTTTGGCCTTTTTGGTATCAATCTCTCACAAAAACCAATTTTCTCTTATCTCAGATTCATTCTCCAACAGATAAAACACTTTTTAGACTGTTTGTCCAAAAAAAATGTTGACAGGGTGTTTTTGACTTGGCTCTTGGACTATTGTTTAGGTTTTTACCGTCAAAAACTGCTGGCTTTGAGCAGAGTGTTTGGACTTGCTCCAGGACGAGGTAAGGATGCTTTTCTGCTGTTTAGAACTGTTCTAACTGTACTTGTTTGTCATTTTAGCAGCGCAACAACAAGGGGGGATATTTTTAAAACTCTTTATGTTTGCAGTGTAAAGTAGCTTGTACATAGTACATAGTAGCTTGTAGCTAGCGAGCACATGGTCTCAAACCACATTGCAAGACAGAGGTGTGTGTGCTTTTCCCTGCTCTAGGACAAGGTAAGGGGGCTTTGCTGTTGTTTATGACGGTTGTAACTGTAACTGTTTGTCATTATATCATCACAACAACAACGGGGGATATTTTAAAACTCTTTATGGTTGCATGTAAAGTAGCTTCTAGCTAGCGAGCTGCTACGAGCACATGGTGTCCAACTGCTCTTTACCACATTGCAAGGGAGAGGTGTGTGTGATTTTACTTGCGCTAAGACAATGTAATGGTGCTTTGCTGATGTTTATAACGGCTTTAACTGTAACTGTTTGTCATGATATCATCACAACATGGACGGGGGATATTTTAAAACTCTTTATGGTTGCATGTAAAGTAGCTTCTAGCTAGCGAGCTGCTACGAGCACATGGTCTCCAACTGCTCTTTACCACTTTGCAAGGGAGAGGTGTGTGTGATTTTACTTGCTCTAAGACAATGTAATGGTGCTTTGCTGATGTTTATAACGGCCTTTTCACGCGGGCCTTTTGGGGGGGGGGGGGGGTACAGTATTCGCGCAGTGTAAATGCAAAATGGCAAAACAATGAGTACAGTATGACATTGGCGCATGGAGAAACTATAGGCCTAGGCCTACATTTCAGCCATTTATATTTTGAGAAATAAGGCTACATAATACACATGCAGGGGTCTATGTAATGAAAGGAGCAGAGATAAGAATTTAAGATTACTGTGAAATTGTTAACGCATAAACAAAAAGGGTCTAAGAGGGTAGGCTATGCCTTTTCCCCACACACACATAGGCGTACACATTCTACATGAGGGGTGCTGGTCACAGGGCCAGTTTTTCAAAATTCCTCCCATTAAAAGGGCTGAACAACATATTACACATTTATCTATATTCACATTCATTACACATTAATTTCTATATGCAGAAATTAATTAATTTCTATATGTCTCCTCTGCCTTGTCAATGAAGGCCTGTCACCTAACTCATTACAACTGTAAAACAAAGCCTGGGGAGTGTTAGTAAACTCATCCCAACTGTCCCTTCTCTGAAGGTTTTTTTTATTGCTCCCAAACCCAAGTTAACTACAACAACTTGACTAGGCTTTTGATCCCTCTGTCTTTCAAGCACTTGTGGTTTTCTCTATAGGATGTATTTACTCCAGGAGGAAAATGCGAAGGAAATCGTTATTCAAATCGTTTTAACAAAAACGGCAATCGTAAAAAAAAGTTTAAAAAAAAGTAAAAATTTTTTTTTTTTTTTTTACATTTTCGGAAACTATGGCGGCCAAATTTAAACTATGGCGGGCCGCCATAGTTTTCTCAATGTATGGGAAACACTGAGCTGGCCGCGCTGGACAACCCCCCACCCGCCTCCGATGCCTCCTCCTCCTCCACCCCCGCTGTCGGCCCTTCCTCCTCTACCTCCACCTCTGCTCCCTCCACCCCCGCTGTCGGCCCTTCCTCCTCTACCTGCTCCTCTCCTCTACCTCCTCCTCCTACCTCTCCTCTACCTCCTCCTCTGCCGCTCCTCCTCCTCCTCCCACCGGCCCCTCCACTGCCCACGCCGCCGGCCCTACCGCGTGCCCTGCGTGCAGGGACAAGGATTTGAAAATCTTTCAGCTGGAGCGGCTGGTCGCGCAGCTGCGGGCTGGCGCCCTCGCCCAGGGCACCAGCGACCAGGCCCCAGCAGCAGCAGCAGCAGCCAGCAGCCAGCAGCAGCAGCGCAGGACCCCGGGGGGGGCGCTTCTTCGGGAGTGAGCCCACGACAAATGCCGGCCTACGGTATGTATGTTTTAAAATGTTCCCCCCTACAGCTCTACAAAGATTCATTTCCTTTCTCAATGGAAGCAGCCGTGTTAAGGCAGTCATAGCTCACACTACTCCTCAACTCACGGTTGAAGCGCCCCTGAGCAAGACACACAAAGACACATTGCTTCAGGGACTGTAACTAATGTAACTGTAACTAATGTGCCTAATGGTAAACCACATTGGAAAACCATGGTATGCAAAGGGTAATGTAATTTGATATTAATTGCCTGCTTCTGTTTTTGTAGAGAGAGTCTTGCATAGTTACAAAGAGTACTATACCAAGGACTCTCCCACCAAAAAGGAGCAGGAAAACACGACACAGAGGGTGTCTGTGGCCAGGGATTACCTCATCCTGGCGTCACAAGGACGCATCCCCCCCGGGGATCTCCTTTTATCTCAGGGACTTATCTCACCTCAGGGTGTAAGTACTAACATGTAATGATCGTTCCTGTTGTCCTGAGTGTCAAATACATTGCAATTGACTTTAAATCTTCCCTAAATACATATTCTAGTGTGGTCAACGCCTGGAAGAAGAAAGGCTTCAAGCCAACGACAATTAAACATAAGCTCCAAAGCGCAAAAAGTTTTTTCGTATGGCTGGGAAGAGCCCAGCCCCAATAGAGCTCTTCAGCGTTGACGTCAACTTGTATGCGGCGTTTGGACTACCGGTTCCATGGCGATTTTTTACATTGCAAAACGCCATAGAGATTCAGGTTTGGCAAAAATATAAGTTGCACGGCAACAACGAACATTAGCGTGTCCCCGCATCCCTTTCTCATTAGTGGAACGGATCGTATCATCATGTTGGTGTATTCACATGTTAAATCATGACGATTATAATTCAATATTGCTAACCCCTTTCTGATCATTAAAACTTCCGAACTACATACTTTCCTTTGGTTGCCATGGGTACAACCTTCCGCACGTACATGCCGTTAGATACTGGCGCCGTTTCTGTAGTCGCCAAAAGCTTCCGGGTTTAGCATATGGACGCAACATCGTATTTATGTCGAAGTTTGACACAAAATGATCAACCATGTCATACATACAGCCTATTTTTAACACCCTCGACAGTTTGCGGGGGTTCGCTAAGCGCGTGCTTGCACTCGGAGCTTATTTGAAATTTACCCCTATTCATTCCCAATGGAGGCCGGAAGCCGATAGGAACCAGGACGTCCTTAAATGCTAACATGAAAGACTACAATCTACTACATGCTTCCGCTTCCGCTGAAGAACTCTATGAGTACGACTCAACACTGCGAGGACCAATGTCATTATTTTGGAGATAGAGAAGGAAATAAGAAACCTCAGGGCCAAGGTGCTCACCCACCAAATGAATCTTAAACGAAAGAAATCGGGTAAGGCTCTGAAGTCTGCTGTAATATATTCTCCTTTTAGCCTATTTTATTCCATGCCATGCCATGCTATGCTATTCTATTCAACTTTATTGTATGCTATTCTGCTTTCCAGCCAACATCCTTCCCCTTCAGGTCCATGCCGAGTGCATCAAAAGGACAAACCAGACTGTTGAGTCATACCTGGGTAAGTCTATATGTAAATTTGCATATCCAACATTATTAGGGTGTCAATGACTTACAATTGTTAATCTAAGAATTTTTCGTGTACTTTTTTCTTACTTTTCTTAGAGCGAGCATTAAATACCCATCAGCGAGGCGACATTCACCGTTTTCTGTCGGTCCTCGCTGGGCTTATTATTTCTGAGACTGGCCATCGTCTCGTGGCCCTATAAAACATGCTCTTCGATGAGGTTGAGGTGGCAGACAGCACGAGCCAGGGATACGTCATCTACGTATGTTTTCATCTCCGTTCATCTGCAAGGAAATCTCTGTCATATATTCCAATGTAAGGTACAGTGCAATTTATGTTTAACCCGTTGTGCCCTCACACAGGTGGCAGAGCACAAGACGGGGGCCACTTTTGGCCCCGCCCAGTGTTGCCAATTTAGCGACTTTTGGACACCTGGCGACAAAAAAAAATCATCTAGCGACTTAGCGACTTTTCAGGCTCAATCTGGCCGATTCTAGCGACTATTTCGCTTGTCTTGTGAGAGTCAAAACAGTCTCCCTCCCCACGACACCACACAATGCATTTTCAGTGGCGGGTAGAGACAGACGTGACACATGATGCACTATGGTGTGGCAGCTTTTGTGATACGCACAGGAATTCTCATGCGCATGTACATCTGCTTGTATGAGGCTACGGCAAGCGATATGGGACAAAGATATGGCAGGAACCGAATGTCAACCAACCGAGATTACACAATCTTCGATATGGTCACCAAATGTTTTGGGACTGTCATTTATGTTATGCCTACACTTTGGAATTAGATCAGAGTCTTGTTGTTACACAGGTATATTTGATTTACCTCAACTGTACCCTGTACTTAACTTTACTCGGTCTACTCAAGCAGATACAGGGGGCATGAGAACCCAGTGCGTATCACAAAAGCCACCACAACGGCTCCTTGGGATATGCATATGAATTTAAATACTACCAGGCTGGCCGCACCGACCGCAGTGAATCCCGGGCACTGGCGACCAAAAAACTCATCTAGCACCTTTAGCTACTTTTTGGTGCATCTGGCGACTTTTTAAAAAGTGCATTTTCAGTGACAAATTCATCATTTTTCCACATAATTCTGACTCTGCGCTGCCGTCAGAAGCGTTTCCCACGGTTAAGCAGGGCTGCAGATTAGCTCTGATCTCCAAAAAGTAGCTAGCACCGCCCATTTGTACTGTGGACGAAGGCATGTGGGCACGTTTTCTGTAGATCAGCGCGCCGTGCGTGACATTGTGACGTCATACGTAACGTCATGACGTCATCTAGCGACCTCTAGCGACTTTTCAGCAAGCCCATAGCGACTTTGGCTGATTTTCTTTTGGCAACACTGGCCCCGCCCCGGTGGCGGTAAGCCGCAAGGTGTTTGACGTGCTCAAAAGGTGGCTGGCAGGGCGTGTTAGAATGGCAGGATGGCAGGGGCCATTTGTATTTTCAGGACGGTCCAACGGCCGCGCTCCCGCCCTGCTCGAATTCTTCCGCCTCGTGTGGACGGAGCTGGGCCTCCCCGGCACCCCACCGACCTTCCGGGCCTTGAGGGACTCCCTCGCAACCCATGTGAGTACAAGGACGCTAGCATGCAGGTATTACTGAATGTATGTATTTTTAATGGCTGTATGTATGTATGTATGTATGCTCCATCTCTTAGGCTGTGAAGAGAGTGGACCCGAACGAGCAGCCGAAAATGGCTCGGCAAATGTGCCATGAACTGTCAACGAACCGCCGTTTTTACCAGGGGTTCAACGACACCGACGAGGTCCTTCACATACGAAAGATTTTCATGGCGCAGATGTTGAGGCCGGAGGAAATGGCCCAGCTCGAAGAGAAAATCGAGCTCCCGACGCCCCAGGACCCTCGCCCGGGAGCACACAGTTGGCAGTCCTGGACCATAATGAAAATGTTGGCAGACGACCGGCTACCACTAAAGACGGTAAGATTACAGATGTTTTACTTGTCCTTTCAAAAAGAAGGCAAGTGTCTGCACACTTCATACGGTTTCTTTTTTTTATCCTTTCTTTTTCCACACGGGAGGAAAGATTACAAAAAAAAACATGATGGGGGCAAGGGAGCCGACATTCAACTGTAGTCACATAGTTGTCTGACCATTTTGATATGCACTAGTATTTTGAATGTTTGTTCCACTTCTTTACTTGATTACATTTAGCATTCACAACAATGGGGGTGTGTGAATGTTGTCATTTAACTTAGGGATATAGTCTTCTGGCCTACCCACAGCTCTCTTGAATTTGTAGTAGTGGACAAAACATGTGTCTGGAGATCATCCAAGTACATTCAACACCTCATTATGTATTTTCGTGACATAGGTGAACTCCGTTGGAAGTACCCATACTCAAGACAGTCTGGGGACTGGGTGTCAAAGCCCATCTATGAGAAGACTACACAGAGCTTCAGGAAGGACCTAATGGAGCGCGTGCTGGAGATGAGGGATGACCCTACCATAGTGTACACTGAGCGCTACAAGACCCCCCATGGCAGAAGACTCCTCCAAAACATCGCTCCGGTGCAGAGGCCTGAGAAAAGTCTATTAGTGGCTAGACGAAGCAGCCGTTTTGGCAGTCACAGAACCAAGCCCTACTAGTCTAGCAAAGATTTCTTGGATATGGCCTAATGACGCCATAGTAACAAGGCCACTTCAACTCAAGAACACTATTTCTTATTATTTTCTTTGCTGTCATTACGCCTACTGAAAGATGTACCACAATGACATTTCAAATAAAATTCACATACAAACTGTACTGGCTTCTTTTCCTTTATATAAAACAGAAATAATTGATTCAGTAAAAGGAATTACATATTCACATGAAATGTTTTATGTATATTTACAATGGCTCTGTAATGATAGGCCTACAAAATGTCAGTGGATCAAAGATGGTGGTGTCATGGGTGCCGCGAAGGGGGGAAAGGTGGTACATATTCTAATGGCCCAACCATGGGCGCAGATAGCTTTTAAAAACTGGGGGGGGCATTTTCACAACAAACCGTCCGCCGGGGGGGGGGTTGGTGTATTAGGCTATTATAATACCCTGATTATAATACATTGAATATCGTTTTTTTTATTGTTAGTCGCCTATTCATCTTCCGCTAAATAATTGTATTTGCTTTAGTAGCCTAGGTCTACTACATAAAAAAAAAAATCTTGATTAAAAAATTAAAACATCACAAATGTTTAAACCGCTCCAGCTTCTACTCAGAATGTGCACGAGTCTCCCACCAAGACCCCGCCCCAGTGCGCGCTTCTAAACACCTCTCCCATCCCATCAGCAAGTGCTACTTTCCCAACCAATTCAAACTTTAAACAGGAGAACTGTCAACAAATTTCACGTTGTATTAATGTAGGCCTACAGCAGGCTATGCAACACTGTGTGATTTATGGCTATAGAAATTTTAAGACGACTAGTCTCGCAGTGATTTTGCATGCAAACATAACTTGAGTCCAGGCGCGGTTTTGGGTGTGCGATTGATATATTGGTAGGCTAAGCAAGAAACTGGGTAACCAAGTCAAACTAGGCTATATGGTCTCCTCCAGATTAGACATTTTTGATAAAAGCGACTTAAATGGTGATTCTTGAGCTCTTCAGACAACCTCTCTGCCACTAGGCTACTCGTCATTTTTCTACCACGCTGCGTGTCATATTGTATCCTTCAGTTCACTCCACCACTTAAAGCAATCCACACATTTGCGTTGTAATACCGCCGTTTAACAACAATCCACAGTAAATGCATCCAACAGAATGACACCTCCGCAATCATCATTCCAAAAATCCGTAAAAAAAGACATTAAGTCCGATGTTCACAGCATAGGCCTAGGCTACAAAACAAGAGACCGACACGACAGCTACTTGCGTTGGCTTTGATTGACAGCTGGCATGGCATGGCCCTACAAAGCTGTCTTTTCACTCGAAAACAGGTCCACGACAGAGACAAAAAAAACCCTTCTGAACAATTAACATCTGTTAACTTCAGCAACTACAAACAGCGTCACAGCGGATATGAACCCATAGTGACCTTACCTTAAAACGTTGTCTTGAAAGAAGCTAAATCCCAATTTTTAATCCATGCGTTCCACCACCATCGTTCACGTTCCACAGTTTTTGTATTCCACATCACAGTTAGCAAGAAAGGGACTGTCTTAGACATTAACTTTAATAACAAAAGCAACTGGTCTGAGCCACAAATATAATGTAAATATGACGCCTGCTCTTCTCCACTTCCTGAATCTAGCCCTGTCAAAAGCCAATCACCGTGAGAAGCAAAAAGCTTATGGCGCTTCAAATCTGGGACTTCAGTGGCTGTTAGCCAATGAAAAAAATAGATTTACTGCCATTAACTTCAGTGCATTTGCTTAATTCTGCAATACCTCACCACACCATCGCAAGCATAGAGATTCTATGTCTACCTGGTGTCACTGTTGAGTCAGCTGACACAGTGAGCTGACAGAGCCGTTTATAGAGTGTAATGCCGTTTTTTTTTGCCACATATGAAAGTGAGTGGTCCAGGGAGGCGCTATTTCGCACATTGCAAAATGCAAAGGCAGAAATCAGATATTTTCTCCATAAAAGTGAGGGGGACGGGTCCACGTGAATGAAAATCTGGGTACGTCATGTCCCCCCCGTCCCCCTCGCTATCTGCGCCCATGGGCCCAACAGCACTGACATGGCCCTTGGAAGGATGCTGATAACATAATTTGCCATTTTGGGGGCCCAAAATTTGAATCTTTCATGGGGCCACATTTTTAGCGGCGCCCCTGGTCACACTTTATGATCAAAATGCAGATGGGATAAAACAGTACTTTACTGCTTCACCTTTATATATATATAGAGAGAGAAATAACTGATGCTGTAATAATAGTAAAAGCTTACATAGCCACATGAAATGAAGTAAAGTTGCGCTTCTGCAATGATTCCAAAAGTCCAACTGAGTCAAGGTGTCCACACAATGTCGATATGATGTGTAGAAGGTTTCAAATGATGTTCAGAATCTCTGCCTCTGTGAAGCCAGCATACTCTCCAGTTGGGGAAGGGTATTTGTTTCTTATTGTTGTAACGATGCAGCTAGGAATAACCTTTCTGTAGCCTGGTCCAAGACGCTCCCCGCCTAAAGCCCACTCGAGCACGATGCGATACGCCACGAGTCTGCATTGCCTATAGACAGAAGATCACAACAAAACAGTAAATATTGGAGGGGATAACGGTTTGCTTTCTGTAAGTGTAAAAGCGTGGACACAACAATCAAAATATAAAAATACTACAGTTCTTGAGCTACTTACTCGGCGGAAAGTTGTCCATTTGCTCCTGCAGGCTTTGGTTGTGTTTTCCAATTCAATTTGGGAACGCGAAAAAAGGTCTCTATGACACTCTTGTTCAACATGGCACGTACATCCTCCAGAGTCGAAAGGCAAGCACCGTTTGAGTCCCCCAAGCGTTCTTCTCGCGGCCTTAAAGGAACAGACCACCCTTTTTTGATTTTCACATATTTGCAGTATTTCCCAGCATTATTTATGAATGTGCATATAATTTTCGTCTATGTGTTTGCATTGCCCCGTTTAACAGTATAGCCACATTAGGCATAGCAATGCAAGTCTATGGTACAAAATAAAACACAATCAAATGTACTTATAAACCATTTTAAAATGTATGTAAAATTCACCCGAGTGTAAAACGGCAATTTAATTCCGTCCAGTGACCACTTGTGGCTTGATGCTAAAGATACCAGTTACTTCCAGTGATTATGCTAAGCTATGCTAATAATTCTGATCCAATAAATCTAAGTACTGAAAACACTGAGACGAAAATGATATGCACATTCATGAATAATGTTGGGAAATACTGCAAATATGTGAAAATCAAAAAAGGGTGGTCTGTTCCTTTAAGTCCCAATCAAAACAACATAGACATTCCTCTTCTGTTCCCAAAACTGTACAATGTCCACCACACGAACACCACCAAGAACCCTCTTGCCGTGGACGTGCAGCAGCTTGTCTTTCCTGGTCCCGTTGTTCTTCAGCTTCTCTCTGCTTCCTCCTTTCCATTATCTCTTCGTCCGTATACTCGGGCTCAAATCTATAGGGACGCCCATCGTATTCAAAGTTATCAATGTCGTAATCTGAATCGTTCAATTCCATTTCGAGAGAGGGATCATCTGTGAACGTAGCATGAGACATCTTCCAGGCATGTAAGTAAGCTAGCAGCGGCTCAGCCGACAGAATGAATGAATGGGAGGCGGCGCGCGCAGATGACGTCACGCACACTCCTCTTTGTTTTAAAAAATATACCCGCGAAATACGCATGTTTGGGGAACATTGATTCGCCTACGCGTTATGAGTGGTGGTGTAGCATAAAGAATAAATTATGAACAGTTTAGTTTGTGCCTTCAACTCGTTGCCCAAAGGAAGACGTTACTTCGATATGTCAAAACCGAACATCTGCGAAAGGGCTCCAAATTACACAAAACTACTATGGGTCACTAGAACATGATGTAATTATGTGGAATCAAGGGCCCAATGTCAAAAAAAACGGTTTTCTCCTTTAAGGTTAGAGATGTCGGAATAGCGGCATGTAGGAATAGCGGCATGTAGGAATAGCGGCGGACGGTGGAAAACGTGTCGGTATTCCGACAATAGACATTAACGTCGGAATAGCAACATGTCGGAATAGCGCCACGTAACCTATGAGATCAACCCACTCCGGGCGAGAGATTTGATTCTTTACTTCTGGGAGCTGACAGCCTGTGCAAATAATGCCTCACAACCTGACAGGGTGGCCACTTTCATTGGTGTCTCCTCCTTTCCCTTCATCCTGTGTCTTTTTAGATGCGTCCCAGCATCTCTATAAGAGGGTCTGTCTGTCCGTCCGTCCGTCCGTCCGTCTGAAACGCATTCCTTCAATTGTGTCTGAAACGCATTCCTTCAATTGTTCCTTCATGTGGCCACAAGGCGGCAGACTTGCCATTTTGGACCGGAGCGAATGCGTGCAAGCATAGCCTTTCTAACCGGATGCTAACGTTGGCGAAAAGTAGCCTAGCCACAGGCTATCTGACAAACCAGGGGCTGTTCACTCACGGAACTTCCTGTTAGCCACAATTGGCTAACCCTAACCACGGGACAGTGCAAAATGAATGGGTGTCAATGGAGTTTTTTACCATTATCATTTTTGTGATTTTTTATAATTTTTTGTCCTGAAATATTAATATTAAGTTCGAAGCTAGAAATAATAAGACCCCATTTGAGTAGCGTTTCGATTATTTTGCGCCACTAGATTATTATATACTGGGTCACAAAGCTCAATTTTTATGGGGCCAAACCCATAAACATTAGCGCGATGCTAGCGAGTACAGGTTGAAATCTTCTAACCTGCTGTAAAACTACACACCTGTGCGATTTGTCAATACAGCCTATTGTTAAACAACAGTCATAGTGCTTACCAGGAATGTTTTGTTGATGATATTTGTGACTGGAAATCGCAGTAGCAATGTATTTAGCATGGGTTCCCCTTTCCATTCCATACATTTTCCCACATGAAGGACTGGCCCACGCTCGTTACTGCATTATGCATGCAAAGCTAACTGGCTACAATGGGAACCAATGAGACTGAGCCTTCTCCCTGTTAGAGGTTCTCTGGACATACGTGAGGCCAACAACTCAGCCGATCGTGATGTACGCCACAAATAGACAAATCGACCTCATATTTAGACACTACAATGTTGATTTCTGCCTTCGATTTTCATCAGTTAAGAAATCTAGCGTCTGATTAACACATTATTAAGGTAGTAAAGCGAGTTGCCGCCATGTTTGTTTTCCAGAATCACCCGGGTAGAGAGCTCACGTGCAGCATTCTGGGTAATTGAGTTTCACTGCTTTGTGCCTTGACGGTGAAGCTGGTATTGAAAAAAAGTCCATAAGCGCATGATTCACCCAAACGGTTTTATTTATTTATCATTTATTGTCGATGTTTAGATTCTTTCCCACATGCACATACTGCTGAAATGGCGTGATACTAAAGGTTGTTAGGCCTAATAAATGTCTGGTAATTTGTAATGTTCACTTCATCTAGGCTATGTGAAATTTCAAATCATAGCCTATGGTTCTTTTCCAAATCCAATAATGATGATAAGCTTATTATACCCTAAACTGCAAAAAATAAAGCCATGTCTAGCCATTTTGCTGCCTTGCTGCCTACCACAATATTTGGAGTGTCCATGATGACCAATAAACAAAAATACATCCTCTGGGGGCATTGACAGGCTAGGAGGAGGCCAGGGGGGCGTTTGGGGGGGGGGGGGCAGCGCCGTGGGAAGTAGTTTTTATCAGGGGGTGCAGTAGGGAAAGACTTACTGGCCGGCTGTATTGCAGAACCGGACATTTGAAATATCTAACGGACCTTTCCACATATAGCCAAACACACACTCCCTAATGGGTCAAAGTGTAGTAAATTGGTCTTTTCTGCCAGCAAAACTTCATTTTCACTAACATTTGGCCAGTTGTCTGGTGTTAATTTAGAGTCCTGCTTGTGCGCACGGGCCGGGGAGTAAACGCGCGCTTTCTTTCACACACTCGAGAGCTCGAACTGAAAGAGAGAAAAAAACAGCCAGCCAACGTGCTGTGCGCAGATCCTTAAATTATCAACTCAAACAGTGTGTTTTATCAGCAAACCCGAAGAGCATTTCCCTTCTCAAATTGGGTAACGAGGTGATGCCTGTAATAGTAGGCCTACAGTAATGGTATCGACGCTACTGAAATTTGAACTATATTGCGTTGTGTTCCTGCGCTCTCGAAAGTAATGACATGTTCCGTACGATGCTCTATGGGCTACACGTTTTGGCCGGTGATGAAAACAGCTATAAAGCCCTGCATGCACTTTCACTGGGACTTCTCGCGAGTCCATCGTTCTCTGGAATGTTTAACTTCACCCTCTGTAGCCTACTTGGAGATCCACCACCATTTTTCAGCAGAGGTAAAAGTGAAAGTGATTCGATGCGGCGATGCTGCGCATGCCATTGAGTCCCCAACCGTTAGGCTTGACTTCGCAACTGGGCATGAAACGGTTTTGCAAATGCAATGCCCTTTGTTGTGTTCACTGATATATTGGTAAAAAATAGCCTACAAAAAAACAGAATCGTTCCTCGACAGCACAGCAGCCAGTGTGAGTCAAGGGATTATAGGCCTAAGCATAACGTGATTGGGGACAACGACGGTGGGGACGAGAGCGCAAGCAATATTGCGTGCTGTTTATGACAGTTCAGTATGAAGTTCAGTTACATAGGCTATTCACAAATATTTTCAGCTTTGTTCAGTTTCATATTAGGCCTACTGGTGTTTTGTAACTTTAAATAGGCCTATTTAAAATGGGCTAATATTATTTACTGACTAATTGCTGTCATCGGACATGTTGTCCGGGAACATTTTATTTTGCCGGTCATTCATTCATGCAAACGGCCAATGTCCGGCCACAGCCGGCTAACGTGAACCCTGGGGGGGTCCTCCCCCCGAAAATTTAGTATTCCTTAGATGCAATTTCTTGCATTTTAACGCATTTTTAGCGTCCTGTGTTCCGTTTCAGCTCACAGGAGGGGGTGCAGCCGCACCCCCTGCACCCCTAGTTCCCACGGCTATGGGGGGGGGGGGGGTGGCATAGTTGGAACTGGCATAGAGGGACGCATCTGTTGTCCGCCTGTCGGCCTTGTTTCTCCACAGAAAATGCAGGTACCTTTTAATAAACCTTGCTCGACTGATTTAGGAATGGAATGCCTTTGTCTGGTTGCCACTTGCATTTTTTGTCAGGGACTGGAGAAGCTTGTGCCGCAGAACGTTTCACAGCTGTCGTTCTTGTGTCGTTCTTGGGTGACACTGAAAATATATGTACCGTAAGTGTCACTGCAGTCTATCGTCCAACTGTTGGCATCCTGAAATTTGTCTGACTTGTGTCAATTGATATCTTGGCTGCGTGAATTCCAGGTCTTTTCAACAAATGACTTCAGCCTACTTTCATCTTCCTGCCTTTTCTGACGGATGAAACACCTGTGATCAATTTCCGTTCTGAAAAACAGTAATCACCTGAGTTGGTTCAGTTGTGATGTTTCCCATCTTTCACGTACAGTATACTGTATGTACATTGTTAAGGCTCAATCTAATATCGCCCAATTTTTGCATCACCGACCTTATACTACATGTAATGCAATGACGTGGAAAAGGATATGTGAAATATTACTGCTTGGTTGCATGCTAGGTGTACCCAAGGAAGGAACATGAGCATTAGCTTACCGACAAGGGGCGAGTCTTGTAGAGGTGGCTAGCCCAATCCTTGGCTCCTGCAGCCCGCCAGCGCAAGCGGTTCGGTTTAGTTAGTCCATTCACCATAAATGAGTAGGTCCACTTCTCGGCTCAGCCTTACAGTCTTCCATCAGAAATATACCGTATTTTTTGGACTAAATGTCGCTCCGGAGTTTAAGTCGCAACGGCCCAAAAATGCATTTTGAACATGAAAAAAACATATATACGTCGCACCGGACTAATCGTCGCACATTTTTGAAGGGTTATTCTATCCATGGAATCTATGTTGTGACAACTGGCGCATGGTAAGCTGCTGCTCAAAGACGGCATTGTTTTATAAACCAGCATCTGAAGCAGTGGCAACGCATTCAGAGGTGGTGGTAATGCACCAACTAAGATGGTTTGCCAACCGCCATAAAACCACAAAAAGAAAAAGAAGAAGAAACAGTGATACCGCATCGTTTTGTTCGAATGGTCCCCTCTCAACAATTCATTAGACGAATCGTCTCGAATTCCGAAAAATACGGTAATTAAGATCAAAGTGCACCGGGAGCTACGTCGACCGCATGCCGACTCTCCCGGCTGCTTCCAGTGTCACCATCAATCCACCACCTATTCACCTGCCCTTGACTTATATGGCCGGTGTTAACCCCAAAACCAATGCCGTTTCCCCCTTGGGCCAAGTGAGAAGTGTCATGTGGAAGTGTTGTGTATATCCTACATGCACTGACCTTTCCCTGACCTCTCATATCGTAACAACATTCAATTAATTATGATTTTGTGAATAAATTACTTTTCCAACAGAAGAATAGCAAGTGGTCAAATAAAGTACTAACCTCTGCATTTTCATTACCAGTGTTGCCAGATTGGGCTGTTTCCCGCCCAATTGGGCTGCTTAGGATGGCTGTGTGCGGGTAAAAATGGCATTTAGCAGAAAAACCCGCCCGATTTTTGCCATAGAAATCAATATAATTGGGCGGGATTTTGTGCTTCTAGGCGGGTTTTGAGCAGTTTTTGGGCTGGAAATCATCAGCCTCATCTGGCAACCCTGTTCATTACTTCCACTGCAGTATTTCCCGTAGAATGTTTGCTAGTCAGGGTGGTGGGGCTTTAAAAGTATTTGTTAAGCAATTTAAGATTTTTTAGAATTCCATTCACAACATGAAATCTTTATCCTTTCAGGGGACCTAGTCAAGGTGGTAGGTGTTTCTTGTCAATAAAGTGCTGGGGGAAACCCTGCACTACTGATAATTGGCATACTTTCTTCAAAGCCATTGCCTTCTGTTTGCTCTTCTCCCACATCATTGTCTCTGTCCATCTCAGTACATTTCAGCACACTGAAGCAAAATAGATAATGGTCAATTCAACTGTGGAAAGCCTATAGACTTTTTAGATGCCTATAGAATTCTTAGGCCTATCAAAGAGTTATTAACTTAAAGAGTTTCTATGACATAGCGCGACTTGTTTTCGCTGGTTCTGCCAGCATGATATTGTACAATCAGGTAACAGCCAGTTTTCAGCGAGCTACTGGTTAGCTAGCCAACGAAAGGGAATGGGTCTCGTTCTAGCCTAGAAATCTAGACGCCCCTAGCGGCCGCGGCTTCCAGAGCAACAAGCGTGTGGCGTCAACAGGCAAAACTGCAAGTACTGTTTCGGGCTAGGGCCATCAGATGGACATGGAAATATAGCCATTTTCGCCATAACCGGTCAGTCAAGCAAAACCTTGAGTTCAGCCATTAAAGCGATGGTTAGGAGTAGAATCACCCTAATGCCATTTGAACCGTGACACCCATCCACCTTTACACCCCAAGTGTTTTCTGCCGCAGGCTTACATCAACAGAGTTGCCGTGTTATTCAATGTTTATTCCGGATAGCTTGACTCAAGCGCATATGGATCCTGGGCACCGTCTCCAAACTTTCCCCACAAAAATAACATGTCATGACACCAAACTTCTACAGTATAACAAATGTGGTTTGTACTCACAAAAAGATGAATTTGAAACTTTGTACATAGTCCAGGAGTTTATTAGTAACAACACACAAGACGATTAGCTTTTCTGCTTCTAAACATCCGTCGACGTCACTTCCTCCAGCTGGGACTTTGTTGATGGAAACAAATACACGTGAGTCCGGAAGGCGGAAAACTCAAAAAGACAGCTTGCGCTACAACTAGAAATGAACCACTTCGGATTTAAATTTTACCACGTTTAATAAATAGAAGACGTTGCCACACTCGTGCATATATCCTGGCTGTGGACTAAAACACAAACCTTACAATAAACTTCCGGCAATATTATGCCATGCTGTGGACAGTCCCAGCTGGAGGAAGTGACGTCGACGGATGTTTAGCAGCAGAAAAGCTAATCGTCTCGTGTGTTGTTACTAATAAACTCCTGGACTATGTACAAAGTTTCAAATTCATCTTTTTGTGAGTACAAACCACATTTGTTATACTGTAGAAGTTTGGTGTCATGACATGTTATTTTTGTGGGGAAAGTTTGGAGACGGTGCCCAGGATCCATATGCGCTTGAGTCAAGCTATCCGGAATAAACATCGAATAACACGGCAACTCTGCTGATGTAAGCCTGCGGCAGAAAACACTTCGGGTGTAAAGGTGGATGGGTGTCACGGTTCAAATGGCATTAGGGTGATTCTACTCCGAACCATCGCTTTAAGACTCAAGGGCCGTACACACACATCGCTGCTAGTTACTCAATAGAATGTCAATGTGTTCCAGCGCGACTAGCAGGCGAGTACTGTACAAGCGATGCAATGTGATGCGATGCGATCTTCGAGCAAGGCGAGTAAGCGAGTAACCAATTGGAAGGCAGAGTTTGGTACTTCTCGCCTGTTCATTGGCAGAGGCAAGTAGGCGAGCAAGCGAGAAGCTAGTAAGTAGCAGCGATGTGTGTGTGTACGGCCCTTCAGACAGAGGAATTCGTTTTTAACGATTTAATGTTAAATGGCATGGATAGTGGTTGAATGGGCTATTTACCCTTGTTCTGTGATGAGATATAACTTATAGCCCAAAAATAATTGGCTGGGTCTGTAATGGCTTAGAATCTTCATAAAAGGCTATGTGAAAACGCTGTGTATTGGTTGGAATTCAGAATGCTTCATTTGGCCTCAATTCGCTAATTTCTGTGCTTATTTGGCAACCTCATTATGAAATGCACGTCAATGATGACGCAGATTATTTGCCGTGCTTCCTGATTGGTTGTCCTTGCTATTACTTTTACAACTAACTTTCTGGTGGTGTGGCAAAGGGCTATGGTGGTAGCTCTAATTACTTAACTGCTAGAACGTGAATTGCCAGTGTTGTAAGATAAAATACGAAAAAAAAGCACCACTATGTTCAAGCCAGAGGGGAGAGAAGAAGACAAACGGCGGCAACAACCAGCATACCTACGACCCCAGGGAAACGTTTCTAAACGGTAGGTTATTACCAACGATTATTTTATTTCATAATAGACCGTCTGTCATTACCACATTATATTACTGTAGGCTTAGTATTTAATACAGTACATTAATGTTTGTTAATGTATCTATTTAATTATCTATTTAATTAATTATCTTTATCTATTTATTTAAACATCTTGCTATTTGCACGATTATTATTTGTTATATTGTTATATTGCCCTTGTATTCTTAATATATATAATTGCATGTTCAAATGTATATTAACGTTTCCTTCAAATCATTCCAGCCATCATGTCCCTGAGGGCATAGCCTGGTATCTCCTGACCACAGAGGTCTTCTGCTGCCTGTGGTTCTGGAGCCTGGTCATCTCCACTGTCGTCATTGTCTTCTTCCCATTCATAGTCCAGACAATCCCCATTGGGGCCTCGAGGCATTAGTAGCCTCCATCTCAAAGTAAAAAAAATATATATTTGGAGGGTACTGTCTGTCTACATATAATGGACTGTTTTTCAAAATCCTGGTGTTGTGTACTGAACCCGGGTACCCCAGAAAAATGTACCCTTCGAATCACATATTGCCTGCATCACTATCGAATAAAACCCCTTATAATTTAGAAAGTTCAATTTGTTGGTGGCCGGTGGCTTTATTCTTATATGGCATCCATCTAATGCACCAACCGCTTTGGTGAAGGCCGGTGTCCCAGCCAGCTGTCCAAACCCCTGCCCCACCGTGTCCACGTTGTCTGGGTAACGAATGGCCCGATTTATGTTTTCCCAAAACAACGAGCCACCCTGTGAATCACCCAGTGCACCGTTGACTGTGGGAGACCCGTGCCACCACCCGGTAGGTCAGGCCATGGGCGAGCCAATATGTATATATCAGGACCTCCAGCTCATGTCCCCAGCCATGGTCCTGCTCGCGCCTCAAAAGACCGGATGGCTGTTGTGCATTGATTCGCCAAAGGCGGGTCAGACGGCATTTCATTAATATGTTAGCAAAATGGCAGTTACAGCGCAAGAAATTGTGAAACCGGAATATATCATCTTTAGTTGACTACAACAGCCATTCTCTAATCTCCCTAGTAGGTTATGCTTGCTTTTCAGTCACGAACACTCACTGAGTAAAACTGAACCAGCTCCCGCCTTGTCATTCATCGAGCCTGTTTGATCCCTCCTGCCTGTTGTGGCCAATGAGTCGCGGATCCCCGCTCCCTATGTGTGTGCTTCTGACTCTGTTGAGGTTTACATTTCTAAATGTTAACAGTGGTCTGGCAACGCTTTTACATCTCAGTCTGTAGGCTACTCTTAGGGAAATGTGCCCTGGAACGGCTTGTTAAGGCCAAAAAATCTAAGAAATGAATCTCTTGTTTATGTTTTATGTAAATAGTTTGAACAACCTGGTGTGATGCAAGTTCAAAATTGCAAAAAAATAAATACATTTGAATAATTTAGTAAAGAGAATAGTGTGGTTTTTTTCCCCCTTTTTGGCGAGGGGGGCGTCGCAACTCGTGGTTAGTTTGTCACCTTTTTCAACCCTCCTGAGTTTGCAGGTATGAGTTCTAGGAACTGTGACGATTCATAAAGTGAGTTTTGTTGATCAAACTGTCTTACTCTTTGATTTATCAACGTGAGTTGATAAATGGAACAACAAAGGCGAGGCGCATAGCTACTTAACGGCAGAAACGTTTTTAAAAAATACATTATAATTATTTATTTTTATTTATTGTAAATAAGTGATCCGTCTAATCCCGATACCCTCCTTGGAATGATCCAATCAATCCGGACGCCTCAAAGATTCGAGTTAAGCACCTCTACCCAAATGCTCAGTTCAGCACCAAATGTCAAAATTGTGATGAGAACATCTCTACTTCACCCCAGAAGTCACACAAACAGGGCTTAATGTCTAAAATAGCGAACCACCACTTAAAGCAACATGGCAGGCGGTTAAGCTCTCAGGGTGCTGTACTTATTGACCAGCTAATTACACACTTGCCAATGGCTTCGGTCCCCCCACATACGCACACACCTCCCACTATTTATGGCCCCTCACTACTTACTTAGAGACACAGGACGTATAGGCAGACTTGTGATGAATGGGCGGTTATTTGTATGAGGAACTCAAGATATTAGCAGTATTTCTGAAGCACAATACACTATTAATTCAGCTGAGAGGTCCCTTCCCATTTTGTCAGATGACACAAAGGGGAGAAATTACAACCTTGTTTGGCTGTATAGTAAAAAAGTGAAGCTTTATGCCCCGTGTACATCGAAGGCGAACTAAGTGACCTGCGCGGCGGATGTCATTGTTTCTCTATGGAGGGAAGGCGGATAAAGCTGCCAGGAGCGAAGCTTCTTGAGCGACCAGGGCGAATTTTGACGATTAAGCTCAAGCTAATCTTAAGCGAATTCGCTATGACGCGGTTTGGTGAAAACCAATTGGAACATTCATATCGAAGAATGTCCCAGGCTGTCAAGTCAGAGTCGTTATGTGATTAGCTGAATCAAACATGTCAGTGCAGCGTCCAGAGCGAATAAAACAAATTCATGGCGAAACTTCTTCAACCACCCCAGCTACCTGGGTCGCGTAGGTAGCGCCCGATGTACACGGGGCATTATAGAAAGCCAGTCATCTGAGACCATAATGTAGAACAAATTCCCTTGCACCTTGCTTGAAGGCAACCATCTATTAAAAGCCCACCATGTCAAGGAAGTGGAATTAGAAAGGACGGTTCCCAAACTGAAAGCCAATGACACTGAAGTGTCCTGAGCCGCAAACCATTGAGCCATCATTCAGGTCTGGTCCACATCACACACAGGAACCCACATTGGCCAATTGTGTCCTTTCAAGATAAAAAGAAAAACACTCGACTTATCGATATCGGCCTGGTCCTTTTAAGTCCCATAGTCACTCACTTTTCCCGGTTATTTAATCCACATCGCTCGGGTCTCTAAGGTCCTCCATTGCTTATCTCTCTCCCCACATGTGTTCTGGGCCCCTGGTCTCAAACAGTCTCTATTGTCAACTCTGCTCCCCTTGACTACTGGCTTTAGAGAGCGTTGAAAGCTGACCACATGGTAGGTGGGGAAGAAAAGAGAGGAGGGGGGAGAAAGGAGAGGAGGAAAGGGAGGAGAGATCTTGGCATCTGTCCATCTCTAATGTTATCTCTGCTCCCCATGCCTACTGACTTCTGAGAACATTTGAAAGCGGGTCATCCAAGGCCTTGCAGGGGGTTGGGAGAAGGAGGAGGTGAATGTAATAGAGAAAGGGAAAAGAGAAGAGAAGAAATGAGAAAAAGGTCCTGCCATCCCCCTGTCCCTAATGTCTCCTACAGTATGGCCCCCCCAAGGCCCCAAGTCACCCTTGCTAACTCTCTTTTGAACTTCAGAGAACGACTCCAGTCAAGCAATGACGAGTGGGGGGCAGATGGTGAAAGACAAAAAAAGAAATATAAAGTTCAGATTTTGTATATGTTTTCATGTGCTTCTGGGCGACTCAAGCAGAGTTTCGTTATAACACACACACACACACACGTTTCAAGTACTTTACACTTAATTCAGTTGACTCTAGTTAATTGGCTTGCTGCCTGTCTATAAAGAAGTTCCTCTCTCCCGATTGGCTGGAAGTTTTTAATTGCTGATTACCGAACCCAGAGGAGCCATAGACTCAGAAACAAAACCCTTTACAGCAGCAAAGTGAATGATGTAAACACAGTTCAGTTACCAGAAGTCTGGGGATAAATTATTGGTGGTCATAGAGTTTGAATATTAATGGATGTAGTAAATAAATACTAATGAATATTGAATGAAATACAGACAAATGTCATTGTTCAGCAGTATCAACACTGCAGAATGAACAAGCACAAGTTTGAGGTGTCGGGTCAAAAGACAAGGCAGTGTAAAGTAAAGTGTCAAACTAAAGAGAAATCCGAAGTAGCTGATCAGGTGGCTGACGTGATTGTTTTTGGATTCACTGTTGCGGGGGAGCTGACACACAGCTTTTTGGGTAGTAGGCAGCAACAGCACCCACAGAACTCTGTTCAGTCTGCTGAAGAAATGAGGGCTGTACTTGGCTAGTCGACAAGCAATAAATGGCGACTTAGTCAAGCCGTGTCGAGCTGTACCGGGTAGAAAGCGAGCAGTGGAAAAGATGTGTGCAGATGTGGGGGTGCAATGTGGGCCATACAAGTAGATATTGTAATGCCTATGTAAACAGTGCGACTGAACTCATTTGATTTCCTTAGTCATCAATGAAGTATCTCTGCTCTACTCAACACCTGTCACCCTACTATTGTATAACGTCCCTGCCCAGGTATGAAAGTTTTTTCTTTTTTGAATGTCATATCCTGTAACACAGTCCCCTCTGTGTGTGTTTCTCCCCAGGCGTAATCATACGGCCTCTGAATTAAATAGAAGAAAGTCATGATACCCAGTGACGTCTGTAGGGGAAAGTGACCTTGTCGAATGCCCCGGACTCATCTTACATTTGATTAAATCCATTTAGATAACACATTTCAAGTAAACATGGTGTACTGAATGATATACTACATACTTGAAAGTAATACAATTTCCCTTCATACAGATAATTCCTCTACCGGGGTTCTATGTTCCCTTCTGCTTCAAAGTAGACTGCTGCCACGTGGCAAAGTGAAGGTTGCTGTTGCAACTGTGACAGGTTTAGGGATAGTTTTGGTCAGGGCACAAATTGAAAACTCAGAAACATTGCATTAGGACCGGTTAGGTTTAGGGATGGTTTTGGGAAGGGCACAATTTGAAAACTCGGAAGCATACAAGGCAGGGAACTTAGGACCCTTTTTTCAAAAAAGTTGTTCCCTGCTGCTTCCAAGTAGACTGCTGCCGCATGGCAAAGCGCAGGTTGTTGCACCTCTGACAGGTTAGGTTTAGGGATAGTTTTGGTCGTCAGGGCACAAATTTACAACTCCGAAACATTGCATTTCTGACAGGTTAGGTTTAGGGATGGTTTTGGGAAGGGCACAATTTGAAAACTTGGAAACATACAATGCGGGGAACATAGAACCCTTTTTTAGAAAAAGGGTCCTATGTTCCCCACTCCCATACAAAGACAGGGGAACATGGGACACGGGGAACATAGGACCCGGGGAACATAGGTAGCTCCCGGAAGGATTGGCGTGGTTTGGAGATAGCATGCTCGCTTCAGAATCAGAGATTTTTTTTTTTTTCCCAAGCCAATTTGGTCATTCCCTCAAGCATGCTTCTCTCCCACATCAAAGCAAAGCAACATTGCAAAGCATTTCTTTTCAGCCACAAAAAAACCAAATATAATACAGTCATGCCTGCTGCACATCTTCCCGCTTGACGTTGACTCTTGAAGAAGCAATAAAGTAAACAAAACTGACTTGTGACTATTTACAAATGTTTGCGTTCTATGACAGATATGGATGGGACCTGCTCAGATACATATAATCCCTCAAAGCGTCTGGGTGTCAGATATGCATCCTTCCTCAAAATCATCTTTGCACTCATAACAGCTCAGGGATCCATGTCTTTTCCATGACAATGATATAGATTGAGAGCTGTCTCCAACTGGATTAAAAGAAGGAAGAAGTATCAGTTGTGCTCTAAAATCCACCCTTCTGTATTGTGAGAGTGTTGCTGTCTCTCATTCTCTCGCCCTCATATCTCCTGAATGGAAGAGTTAAATAGAAGTACACAATTTCAGACAAACTGGCAGTGTAAACATAAAAAGTAGAAACAAAAAATGGAGACGCTCATCTTGGTCAGCGGAAGTATGGAAAACCAATAATACAATAATAATCTTTGAGAGAGATAAGCAAACCAGGCCAGTCTGGGAAACATAGACAAAATATGGTGCAGCATCTAACCTTGATGATCAGCTGCATGGATGAATACACTTTCTATTCCTTCCACAGATAGCCCTTTTACTTTGTGTGTGTGCGCGTGTGCGTGTATGAGTGAGTGTGAAAGCTTGCAAGCTGCAATATGTAGAAATTGTGGATGGAACATATGGGAGTGTAGTCAAACATGACACAAGGCACCATGTATGGACCCATTGACACAAGGCACTCACACACATTAGTACAGTAAGTAATTGTTCCGGTCTGTCTGCTGGCTAGTGGACTGTGGGCTAAATTATTTCTCTCATGTGCCCTGTGCACCGTGGCTTGTTACAGTTAACTCATCGGCCAGTTAGTCTGCCCTGGTCTGTCTTTTTGGGGGGGTGTCAGTGGAGTCTGGAAGTCGTCCACTCTTCCACTCTTTGCTTGACACTGCTGGAGATTTGGTGTGTCAGTGCCTGGATAGAAAAGTGTTTAAACAAAGAACACAATGATCTTTTATTTAGACCTGGCATCATGTGGCAGCCAGTCTGCTTTGGCAATGAGATTGCTGCTTGATAAAAGACTGACAGGTCTTACACACCAGGGCGGTAAAGCGGCGCGGAACGGCCGCGCTTTTTACTGGCGTCTGTGAAAATACATTGAAACATATCTGTCCTTACACACCAACCGGCGGTAGTCGAGCGTCAGCAGCGCGGGAGCCGGCTCCGCGCCGCGCTGCATTTGGAAAATAGAACTCGAGCGTATTTTTCACGCCGGCGACCGGCGGTGTCTCATTCAAATGAATGGCAGAGTAGCATGCTAGTTTTGGCTGTGGGGAGGGTTTTGAACAGGACTGGCCGCGCACGCCGACGCTGTCAGTGTGAAAGGCAGAGAAAAACACGCTGGCCGAAACTAAGCAGAAAGACTGCGTTCGTCCCGTGACCGTTCCGTTCCGCCTTGGTATGTTTTGTCCCTGAGAGAACCATTTGTGATGCGATCTGGGAAAACCCGTCGGATGTCGCCCTGGCCGTTTCTCAGGAAAGAGCGAAAATAGGTCGAGAAGTGATGTTTTCCTGAAATCGGTTTTTCATTAAATTATTGCTGTTTAACATCTTGTCTATCATCTCTGAAAATATTTTGTCTGAAATCGCTGTTTTAATGTGTTAAAATGAAGATTGAAACGGCCCGATGTGGGGTGAGAGGGGAGGCACCCGTGAGCAGTCTGCCTGCGCAGCCAACGTGGTGACTACGCTTGTAGCGCAGGGGCGCGCGAGGTTGAGGGAAAAAAACATCAGAGTTTGTAGACGTGAAGGCTCAGAATTTACACATGTGTATTCACTCATTGTCAGCGCATCTGAGCAGTTAAGAATGCCTTCTGTCTCGATGAAGCAGAGTTTTCTTAAGTAGGCCTAATAGGTATAAAGAAAGAAGGAACAATAAATACAAAGAAACAGTAGGCGACACGTCGAGCCCTGTGCATTTCAACTCAGTCTCATGTGCCTCTTGCAGTTTATCACTACAACTGCGATTAGACTACTAAACGGCACTGGAATGTAGATTTCATTTTGTATTGGATAGCTCACATGCAAATCTAAAAGTAAAGCGCCCGTGCTTATCTATAACGAAAAGTTTAATTTACTGCGCTGTGTCCTTGTTGTCATAATAAACGGTGCTGAATTGAAAGATGTAGATGTGGTCAAGACAGGGCTTGTTAGGTTTCTGTAATTTAAAGAAGCCTCATCGGATCATTTCAGATGTGGAAGATTAAAATGCTTTTATTTAGAACCGTGCCAAATGAATTTGTTCAGTTCACACGTCTTCAGCAGTCCGTTTCCAGAGTCAATCTGAGATAGCCTACTCGGTGACGTTTAACCTCATGTCAGTCCTTTCCCGCGACGCACCGGACAGTGAAGAGCGTGAAGAAAAAAGTTTCTCCTCTCTATTTTTTGCGCTGCCTGCTGCAGAGGGTCAAACGTGCTCTTGTAGGCTACTATTCCGAGGCAGCGCATAGCGAAAACATTCATTCTTTTGCCGCGCTGGTATACACACTTTGTCATTGGCTGTGAATCATAACTGTCATAACTGGCTCCGTAACACTGTAGAAGCGTCACTGGATCAACTCAGATGTTGAAAAATAATATATCTATGCATCTATGTCTCGCCTAACTAATGGGTTCAGTTAACACATCTTCAACAGTCACATTTCAAAGTCAAACTGAGATGCACCGGTGACTTTCACCCCAGTCTTTCAAATCACCTAAGTCCTTTCAAGCGACGCGCGAGATAGTGAAAAAGATAAGCGCGGAGAAAACATTTTCTCTTCTGTTATGACTGTGCTGCCTGCTACAGAGGGTAAAAAACAAAGCGGTCTTCACCGTACTGTAGCCTACTACAAGTAGCCTATTCCGAGGCATGTAGGCTATAGCCTATGTTCGTTTATTTTGCGTGCAGCTGGTGTTATGGAATCGCGCAAAACCAAGTTTTACCTCCCGAGCAGAGAGCTCATTGCACTTTTCCGAGACACTGATGGTTCCCATTTTTGCATTTTTGACACATTTTGCTGATATTTTCGCTTCATACCCTAAACAATAAAATGGCAGGTCCAATACACGTCATTCGTTTCTTTACCTGGTGGAATGCTTTAGGAACCTATTTTAAAATGGCAAAAGTTGGGCAGTAAATTACGAATAGGCTACATGACTAATAGGCCTACATGACGAATCAATAGACAATTTAATTTGAAATTATATTCTATACACAGAGGCCAGTATGTAGCCTATAGACGACCCACAGTTCGCCAGCAGTTTGAGGGTCTCTGGGAGAGAAAAAAAAAAGACCCCAGGAAAAGTAATGAAATTAGCCTACATTCGTTTAACCGATTTTAAATTAACAGGCATGTGGTAGGTAGTGTTTGATGAGTGGCCTTCTGTTATTTAGCCTACTATAATAATAATAATAATAATTAAAAAATAATAATAATAATCATCAATGAATATCAAAACCAAGTGCAATGTGCTAGGCCTACTCTTGCTTTTTTTTCCAGTGTTTTGTTGTCCTCAGAAGTAGAGCCATTGGATTCCAAATTTACTGAAGATAAATAAATGAGATTAATGAAATCTTTAAATGTTGCTTTCATTCAGGTAGCCTATTGCTTCTGAGACTTAATTCTCTAGGTAGTGAAAATCATCAATGTTACAAGGAGCAGTAGTTAAACCTAATGCCCCTTCACTTGGATATAAAGTCATTTCAAAATCTGATCTCAAGTTCTGTCAAATTTACTTGTTTATGATAAATTTTGTTTTGCCAACATCAAGGTACATATTATACCTGAAGCAATTGGAAATTTTGTGTGGTTGGAAATCACTCCATTGCCAGTATCCCTTATTCTAAGTAATCCAGTTACGGTGAGGGACTGGGGGCGGAGTCGCCTTCTATGATGAGCTACCTCAGTTGTGGTGATGGTTTGGGGGTGGGGCTGTGCTATGGACATGGATGAGAGCAAAATTCCACTAGAGACAATACAGAAGGAGGAGACTAATCTTTAAGAGGTACCTTGTGGTAGGCACCCCTAGGTGTATGCAGCAAAAAGACCAAAAAACTGTCCTGCCCGTATCTCCCACCATCAGTGAGGCATCCGGAGCATCGTATCAGGACGCTGCACTGCTTCTCAACAGTCCCTCTCTCCTGGAGTGATCCAAATTCTAGGTAGCGATCTGAGAGAGTATGAGCTAATACCCTGCATTTTTTTGAAGTAGGCCTAAGAAAACAATTCTTGCACAGTGAAAGTCTAGGAACATTACATTGTATTGATGTGGATTACAATTGGTCTTACAAACTAATGTACGAAAGATGATAATAATAATGAAGCACTGAATGAAAAAACTATGATAATATCTCCATTGGGGATTAGAGTGTCCCAAGTACTTAGAATGGCTCAATTAAACAGAGTATCCCAATATCTATAATATTAATAATAATAATTACTAATATGGTCATAATTATTATCCATAATAATGTGCTATCCATGCTGTGTTGAAACAAGGATGTTTTTTGTTTGTTTCCTTAGTTGTTTCTTTGACTCAAACTCAAAACTAAACACATTACGTAAATAAATCAGAAAAAATAGCTGCAATACCTACTCTGGCCACAATCCTCCATACTCAACCTCACATTTTCCTAAGTTGCAATACCTACTCTGGCCACAAGTGCCTTGCATAGTTGCAATACCTTCTCTGGCCACAATCGCCTTGCATAGTTGCAATACTCACTGTGGCCACAATTGCCTTGCATAGTTGCAATACCTCCTCTGGCCACAAGCTCCATACTCAACCTTTAGAGTGTTTTTTCTCAGAATTCCTCTGAACGACTAAGTTGACTTTGGGTAAGTATAACATTTGATAGAGACAAGATATGAAAATAACGAAAACACCTTTGGAAAGAGCTTGACATTGACTTTCAAATGGTAACGATATCTCAAAAATGTAAAATCCCACCATGTGAAGGGTTTTCCCAGATCGCATCACATTTGTCCTAGTTACTGTGCCTACACACAGAAGCATACTGTTCTCTTGGTGTGTGTGTGTCTGTCTGTCTGTCTGTCTGTCTGTCTGTCTGTCTGTGTCTTGCAGAGATTCCGCTTCCCTCTGCAGCAAACATGCAGTTTACACATATCAATCAGTGTGTGGAGACAGGGGTCAACACTCTCCTGCCTCTGAGCCGTATGGGAAGAGGGCTTTGTCAGCAGGTGGGAATGGCCAGCAATTTCCTCAAACATCACACTACCGTTTATCAAGAGCATCCAGACCAGATCTAGGCACTTTATCTGGGAACGGGAACTGCACTGCACTTTTACAGGGAGCCAGGCAATCTCCAAGCCGCTCACTCAACTCATCATTTACCTAAAATGGGCGTGACATCCCAATCGCTCGTGAGCTGCAGCCTCAACATTAAAAACACCTCCACACACACACATAGACGTCTCACTTAACATTCCTCCTCAAAGCCTCAACCAACTCACAGCTGCTGCTCTCGTTTTCTGTCTCTTGGTCTTCCTCCCATGGGCCTGCCAGTGTTTTTCTGTGTGCGTCTCTCTCTCTGTCTCTCTCTCTCTCTCTCTCTCTCTCTCTCTGTGCCAGTCTTCTTAACTGATTGCCTTGCTCTCACATCTTTCTTGATTGTGAAAGCCCAACTGGTAAACTCCAACTCCTATTGTCATTGTGACACAGCACTCCACAGCACACAAGTGTTCACTTCACACAACGTGTGTGTGTGTGTGTGTGTGTGTGTGTGTGTGTGTGTGTGTGTGTGTGTGTGTGTGTGTGTGTGTGTGTGTGTGTGTGTTTCTGCGAGTTTGTGTGTCTGTTTGAGTTTGTGTGTGAATGTGTGTTTTTGGTAAGGGAACAAGAGAGTCCCACAACGCACTGGAACATGACCTGAGGCAAAACTCAAAAACACAGACAGTAGCCTACCTGACACACAATAGCCCACTGATCAGCCCAGTTACCCACTAATCCTACCACATCAAAACAACAACCATTTTTACACACATTTATTGCCAATCAACCATTTGTTATTTGTACATACAATGCATACAATACATATTCAATGGATGCAAATTCTTTATTTCGACTGTCTAAGTCTAGACAATGAAAAGAATTTTGAGAGAGTGGGAATGTGTTGGAGAAAGGTTGTGACTTGTAAATAACCTTTTGTGTGTGTGTGTGCGTGTGCGTGAGCGTGTCTAAATACATCCAGAGAATAATGCAATCTAATGTGGCCAAAGATTAATGTGGTGCAGTTTAAACTCCATCTGTTTATCTGATTGGGCTGAAATAAATGTAGGCCTATCTGTGTTCTCAAGCCACTTACGGCTTCACTAAACCAGGCTTCACTTTCAAACAGCACCCTAATTTACTCAGATGTCTTTTGATAATGTCTAGTTCGTTCAGTTAATGTTAGTGATGCTATTATCAGATCAAGGGAGCTCTGATATGGTTATCCAATTGAAGTAAAGGTGATTTATGTGGCTACACAAATTATGAATGGACTTGGATTAGTTTTGATAATGTTAAGTTTAAGTTAAACTAAGTAAAAGTATAAACAGGCCCAGGGAGATGTGTTGTGGTTATCCTCTCTAAAGAAAAGATGGTGTGTGGCACTACAATAATTATGAATTTGTAAATATGAAATATATTTTGTGGTCCAGGATTTAAAAAAAAAGCTTTTGTGGTAAGGATATCATAGATGAATTGAAAGCTGTATAGACAACATAATATTTACACATGAGCACACACTTATTTCTACATACATGAGAGTGGTTTAAATAATATTCTGGATGAAATAATGAAGGAGGTAAGAAAAAACATATGAAAATAAAATGTTACTTTTTTTTAACCAGAAAGTATCCAGTCCATTTAATTCACTGCAGTGTCTGTCCACTTGTCTGGCTCCTCACCCACAGCTGAGTTTTGGAGGCATGCCATATTCTGGCAAGCCTGTCAGCGGTGGCAGGAAGAACTTCAAAGGCTGTACGGAGAGCATGAACTACAACGGTGAAAGCATTATCAATCTGGCCAGACGGAAGAAGCTAGATGTATAAAGTTTTGTGAGTTCTTTACAGTATTTATGCCTTTCTTGGTTTTTCTACATTTTTCATCCCAACATTTTTTGCTTTTTTGTTTCTGGTTAGAATTTAAAAGCAGTTCACTGAGGAGAGTGTGAGTAATGCACTTTTTCAGCACAGTTCAAATTGGTGTTGATCCTTTTCAGTGTCAGCTGAATTTTTCCACGAGTCTAATGACCTAACTAGAAGCTCAGTGCCCTCTTTCTCTATTCAAAAGAAAGGACATTTGAAAAGTCAGAGGTGTCACTCCTACCTAACTCTTTTTTTTGTCATTTTACAACTTTTTTCATGACTGCAATCCGACAGCAATCTATTTAACACAGTCCACCGACTTTGAATATCTGCCTTTTACAGAGAATCTATATTTGACTATATTTGTGTCTCTACCTCACAGTCCTTTAATGCCTTCCCATGGGATATAACATGCACATCTACTCCATGGAAATATCTTATAGTCTTATGTGTGAATGAGAGTGTTACATATACAGTACATGTAAATAATTCATATGATTTCCAGGGAGAATGCACTGGAGTGTGGTCTTTGGTTTGGCCTGCATTCAGCTGCTGGCGCGTTTATTTACCACATTATGACATTGATACATAGAGACTGGAAGTTACCTAGAGTTCATGTTTTATGGGAATCAGTCTGTAGGGGTCGTAGTTTAGCTCTCTCCCATTGAATCCTATACAAACGTCTGAGTAGAAGACTCCGCCCACTTTTACAACTTCCTGTTCACTTATCATGGTACTTTTCTAAAATTAATTTGAAATTCTGTTGCATACTTCACAACAGAAACATGCTTGATTTGGTATAAACCACAGTGACTGAAGAGATTCCCGATGTTTCAGAAATATATTTCTTAGTGTTTTACGTGGAAATTGAGTAAATGTCACCCATTCATCTCTATGTATTTCGAGCGATTTCAGGCAATTTTCATCCCAGCCGCCTTTTTTTTCTGAGCAACCGATTCCCGGAAGTTAACATGGTTATGACCTCTCCAGATAACTCCCAGTCTCTATGATTGATATTTGGAAGTGAGTGCAGGGCTTGATATTTCTGTATTCTGCTGCAATATACGCTGCTGCAATGTTTAAGAAAAAAAAAACCTCCCACAATTTCACAGATTCAAGCGTTCTGTTTACTTTTCCGTCTATCAAGACTGGTTTGAGAAACAGCCCGTCTGGTGGTAGAGTGAAGCAGACAGGCTGCTTCTGTTGTGAATGCCCATCTTCCTCTCCACATTCATCTGTGTGTGTGTGCGTGTACGTGTGCGTGTGTGCGTGCATCTGTGCCTGTGTGTGTTCACTTTTTCACAAAAATAGTGTATGTACAGGCAGCGGTGGGAGGGCATTTAATTCCTGACAAACATCAATTTCACCGGACAGCTGAAATCACAGAAAGGCATGCGCACATGTCTTAATGAAAAGCAGTGTTTTTCTTCTTCTGCACAGCCAGATGGTTGTGGAATCGGAGCATGCACAGAATTATAGTCAAATATATTGCTAAACATTGTGGTGATGAGAACTGGGAGCTTTTCCTGATGGACTGTTAGCAGAGTGTGGGAAAACATATTAAGCAGTGTGTAGTTCTGTAAATGATCTGCATCAAAGACAGTGTGATTTTGAAAGTGGTTGAAAAGCACTGTACATAATTCTTCAAGGGTTTTAACTGCATATTTTGATGGCAAGCATTTTATGAACAGAACATAAAGAGTTATGCTTGTCATTTTGCTAAGATGCAGAAATAGACACAATAGAGGAGGCATGAAACAGCTGGAATCCTACAGTATCACTACAAGGGAATGTTTTAACAAAATACCAAAAAAGCATATTGCCCAGGACCATTCCTTTAGGAGCTGAAGGAAAGAAATGGTATTACATTGCCGTAGAATATTTTATCCCACCCCAATCACACTGATCGATCTCTGGAGTTTATTTGCTGCTACAGTACACAATACCTGTTTGTCTCTCAGAGTTAATGAAAAGTCTGTTGTCCACAGAAGAGAACCAATTCTGTGAATGGAGTTGGTGGCATGCTTGTTTTTGTACATTGTTCTGTACTTGTGTTTCTCAAAGGTCAGTGGTTAATGTAAAGTAAGTGTAGGCAGAGAGTGTTTATGGGTAGTACGAGAGAGGAATCTCGCAACTTTTTCCGGGTGGTACTGTCCATTAAGTGGCGCCATCCAGACAGCGCAGAGGAGCGCCAAGGAGCGCAGAGGCTGTTGAAATGAATGGGGTCCCATGGAGCTCAACCACGATGCTGCCATTGCTTTGGGAGAGAAATGGTATCATCGTTTCAATTTATTTTTCCAAAAGGCAGGATAGATTATCCTTTCAAACAGCACTTAGTTTGAATGTTTAAACTCGCTGGATCTTTGTAAAATACGACTTAATTGTCAATATGACGTCACGAGTGGCTTCAAACACTGCGTTTGGATTGGTCGGCCGGCTGCATTGCTGTGATCACGACGGCCGTAAAGCAATTTTGTTAGCAAGATGCTAGCGGAACCTAACTCATAAATGCCAAAGCTGTAGGAAATCAGAAGGACATAACTCCCAGGTTATTGTACATTTCATTGAAATCCACATTGGTTTCTCAGAACTTACAGTAATATTGTCAAGTTTCAGCCGACAGCGAGCACAATGTCAAGTTATTAGCGCCAGCCTTATGAGCTCTGCTGTCTCGACAGCGCTCCCTAGGTGAACTGCAGGCACGGGTTGGAGGGCGAGATTCAACACTTTATGTAAACTTACTGTGGTGTAGGTCTGCTGTCAGTGTCAACACACAAGATGGCTAACTGTAGAGGGATGGATGTGCCACTGGCCACATGTACAGTACTACCTCATTCTGCTGAATAGTATGTGGAGCCAGGCAGCTGTTTATGTATGAGCCAGGAGGCAATAGCGTGTATGTGCAGCCAGGAGGCTACAAGGTGCCTTGTGCCATTCTTCCTTTGTGGGAGATTGCAGGCTGTCCTTAGGGAGGCAGAGAGAAGGGGGGAAAAAGCTGATTAGGTGTTCACCGGACAGTTTTTATGTGGCGCCAGTCAGCTTTTTATGTGAAGCCAGGGTGGTGTGTATGCAGGACCAGGCAGCAGAGTATGTGTAGCTGTGTTCTTGTGTAGCTAGGACGATGTGCATCTTTAGCCAAGATGTTGTGTATTTGAAGCCAGGCATGCGTGTATGCAGGCGCGGAGTGGCCATCGGGAGATCGGGGACTTGTCCCGGTGGGCCGCGGCCGCGAAATATGTGATGCGATCTGGGAAAACCCGTCGGATGTCGCGCTGGCTGTTTCTCAGGACACAGCGAAAATAGGTCGAGAAGCGATGTTTTCCTGAAATCGGTTTTTCATTAAATTATTGTTTTTTAACATCTTGTCTATCATCTCTGAAAATATTTGGTCTGAAATCGCTGTTTTAATGTGTTAAAGTGAAGATTGAAATGGCCCGATGTGTGGTGAGAAGGGAGGCAGCCGTGAGCAGTCTGCCTGCGCAGCCAACGTGCTGACTACGCTTAGAGCGCAGGGGCGCGCGAGGTTGAGGGGAAAACATCAGAGCTTGTAGGCTCGAAGGCTCAGAATTTACACATGTGTAGGCCTATTCACTGGCTCATTGTCAGCGCATCTGAGCAGTTGAAAACGCCTTCTGTCTCGATGAAGCAGAGTTTTCCCTCAAGTTATAGGTCCAAAGAAAGAAGGAACAATGAATACAAACAGTAGGCGACACCTCTCCGTGGATCGGAGGCCGTCGAGACCTGTGCTTATCAACTCCAGTCTATGTGCCTCTTGCAGTTTCACTACAACTGCGATTAGGCTACTAAACGGCACTGGAATGTAGATTTCATTTTTTGATTGGATAGCATGCAAACCTTAAACTAAAGCGCCCGTGTGATTTAGGCGTATCTATAACGAAAAGTTTAATTTACTGCGCTGTGTCCTACTTGTTGTCATAATAAACGGTGCTGAATTGAAAGATGTAGATGTGGTCAAGACAGGGCTTGTTAGGTTTCTGTAATTTAAAGAAGCCTCATCGGATCATCTCAGATGTGGAAGATTAAAATGCTTTTATTTAGAACCGTGCCCAATGAATGTGTTCAGTTAACAAGTCTTCAGCAGTCCGTTTCCAGAGTCAGTCTGAGATACTCGGTGACGTTTAACCTAGTTCACGTCAGTCATTTACCGCGACGCAGTGGACAGTATAACAGCGCGATGAAAAACGTTTCTCCTCTCTATTTTTTGTGCTGCCTGCTGCAGAGGGTCAAAAGTGGTCTTGTCGGCCTACTATTCCGAGGCAGCGCATAGCGAAAAGATTCATTCTTTCGCCGCGCTGGTACACACTTTGTCATAATAGGCCTACAATGTGCTGCTGAATTGAGTGTCGTGGTTTTGGTCAACTGGCTCCCCAACACTGTAGAAGCGTCACTGGATCATCTCATATGTTGAAAAATAAATATATAGGCTACCTATGCATTTATGTCTTGCCTAACTAATGGGTTCAGTAAAGACATCTTCAACAGTCAATTTTCAAAGTCAAACTGAGATGCACCGGTGACTTTCACCCCAGTCTTTCAAATCATCTACGGTCTTTTCAAGCGATGCGCGAGATAGTGAAGAAGATAAGCGCGGAGAAAACATTTTCTCTTCTGTTATGTCTGTGCTGCCTGCGGCAGAGGGTAAAAAAACAAAGCGGTCTTCACCGCCCTGTGTAGCCTACTACAAGTATTCCGAGGCATGACGTAGGCTATGTTTTTTTTTGCGTGCAGCTGGTGTTTTGGAATCGCGCAAAACCATGTTTTACCTCCGAGCAGAGAGCTCATTGCACTTTTCCAAGACACCTGAAAAGTTTTTGCTGATATTTTCGCTTCATACCCTAAAGTGAAATGGCTTGTCCAATAGGCCACACGTCATTCGTTTCTTTACCCGATGGAATGCTTTAGCAACCTATTTAAAAATGGCAAAAGTTCGGCAGTAAATTACGAATAGGCTACATGACTACTAACTGGACAGAGGACCCAGTGAAGCATTCCCTTTTCTCTTTTTTGAGGCTAGACTATACATGACAAATCAATGAATAGACAATTTAATTTGAAATGATTCTATACACACAGGCCAGTATGTAGCCTATTAGACGACCCACAGTTAGCCAGCATTTTGGCCTATGGTGAAAAGTAATGAAATTACATTCGTTAGCCAGCAGTTTGGGGGTCTGGGAGACAACAACAAAAAAACATGGAAGACCCCATAGGCCTATAGTGAAAAGTAATGAAATTACATTCATTCAGCCGATTTGAAATTACCAGGCATGTGGTAGGAAGTGTTTGATGAGTAGCCTTCTGTTATTTACTGTAATAATAATAATAATAATAATAATAATAATAATCTGAATATCAAAATCAAGTGCAATGTGCTAGGCCTACTCTTGGTGTGTTGCATCAAACATTATTTTTTTCCAGTGTTTTGTTGTCCTGATTACAAATTTATTGAAGATTAATAAATGAGATGAATGAATTCTTTAAATTTCGCTTTCATTCAGGTATTGCTTCTGGGACTTAATTTTCTGAGTAGTGACAACCATTAACGACAGAAAGAGAGAGCAGTAATTAAGCTTAGTGACCCCTCAAGGTTAGGCCTATTTGAAAATCTGAGCTATAATTTTACTAAGTGCACAATATTTTGTCAGGTCATGCTAAACTAAATCCAAGGTAAAAAATGGACTTCAGGCAATCCGAGAGTCTCTGATAATTGTAAAACACTCCGTTGGACATATCCCTTACTTTAACTAATCCAATTATGGTGTGGGACTGGGGGCGGAGCCTAGTTCTATTAGGAGCTGCTTCAGTTAGGGTGATGGTTAGGGGGGTGGGGCTGTGCTGTGGTCATGGATGAGAGCAAAATTCAACTAGAGACAATACAGAAGGAGGAGACTAATCTTTAAGAGGTACCTTGACCAAAAAACTGTCCTGCCCGTATCTCCCACCATCAGTGAGGCATCCGGAGCATTGTATGAGCACGCTACACTGCTTTCAAATAGTAATATTTATCTAAATCCTAGATAGCTGTATACCCAAGGAAAAGCTAACTTCCTGCTTTTATAAACAGCAGGATTATGCTGTACTACAATCATACAAAGAGATTAATAATTACTCAGCGGAAGATTAGGAACATTGCATGGTGTTGATGTGGATTACAACTATTTTTACAAACTAATAAATGAAAATGATAATGAAAATCAAGCACTGAATGAAAAATTAACTAAAATAATGTCTCCATTGGGGAATAGAATGTCCCAAGTACTTAGAATGGCTCAATTATGCGGTATCCCAATAACTATAATATTATTAATAATAATGACTATGATCATAATAATTATCCATAATAATGTGCTATCCATGCTGTGTTGAAACAAGGATTTATTTGGTTTGTTTCCTTAGTTGTTTCTTTGACTCAAACTCAAAACTAAATACATTACGTAAATAAATCAAAGAAAAAATAGATGCAATACCTACTCTGGCCACAATCCTCCATACTCAACCTCACATTTTCCTAAGTTGCAATACCTACTCTGGCCACAAGTGCCTTGCATAGTTGCAATACCTTCTCTGGCCATAACCGCCTTGCATAGTTGCAATACCTCCTCTGGCCACAATCTCCATACCCAACCTTTAGAGTGTTTTTTCTCAGAATTCCTCCAAACGACTAAGTTGACTTTGGGTAAGTATAACATTTGATAGAGACAAGATATGAAAATAACGAAAACACCTTTGGAAAGAGCTTGAAATTGACTTTCAAATGGTAACGATATCTCAAAAATGTAAAATCCCACCATGTGAAGGGTTTTCCCAGATCGCATCACATATATTATAACGGCCGCATTATGTTATCAGCCAGCCCCAAAGTGTTTAGCCACATTATGTTACCCTCCGGCCTTACAGTGCTTTTCTAACTCAACCAAGATTGACTAATTACAAGTTTGTTCTCATTTGACACAGAATTGACTCACTACTATATATACCGTCTACTCGACCGCAATACCTCAGTGACGGTGTCAAACAGTAAATTGGCCACACCCCTTCACTACTGATAATGTTCATACACCGTAGATCGCGGAAGTTTACTAGATCTTAGTAACATAGTTTCGTTTTCAGTATTTCAAGAACCTGTGATATTTAGATTGGTTACCAAGGAATGGAAATATTAGTAAGTTGTGATTTATTTTCCGATTTCCACATGACTGTTACAGTTTACAGTCTGCCAGTCCAGATTCACTTGCTCTGTGGTTATTGACTTGGGTTACGAACAGACTCTGGCCAAGTGGTAAGGAGGTGAACTGCAGCTAAGCAGGAAAACACGTTGTACATGTTTTGATGGCATTGGTTTGTTAGAACTAGCGGTAGCTCTATATCTCCTTACAGTCGAAATAATGTTATATCATACATATATTTATATGTGGCACATTTAGGATGTAGCCTATGTAATGTCTGAAGAAATGGAACAAAATAATTACCACACAAGATTCTGATGTGAGCAGTGCTGGGTGTGTAGCCTAAACTGTGGATTAAAATGTAATTGCAAGAAACAAAGACATTTGCTGCGACGAAGACAGCGTTTTAAGGTAGGCCTACACAGTCTGTAATTTTGTTGACTTATGGTTGTGCTTTGAAGTAGCCTAGGTTTGGCTTAGTTGCTGCATGGTGGGTTTATTGCACAATGTAGACAGACTTTTTGTAAGCTATAGCCTTCTAAAAATCCCCACACTCAAAACTTTGTGCCAGTGCTCATCCTGTCTTCCTGTTAAAGAGTAAAATTCTAATAGTAAGAGTCTAGGACTTGAAGTGTACTAGTGAGTACCTTATCTTTTATTGTTTTTTTTTTTTAGTTTGCCTGGGCTTATATCTAGGTCATAGTGGGAGCTACCCCACTTATGCATTTTTGGTTTGTGAATTTTGTTTCTTTATAACTAGTGAAAGAGGGGCAATTACACTGTTTTATTTGTTTTACTATTGAACCTTTTTGGTATTAAAATAAATACTTCTATTTTTAAATATCTTATAGTACTTGTCAGACTCCACTCACTTAAGGTAACTGCATTACAGGTACACATACTTGCTCTAGCTCAACAGGAACCCACTTTGGTCCGCTTATTTATCTGAATGGTAAAGGGAGGGGCTACATAAATGGCTTAATACATAAATGGCTACATAAATGACTCTTTTACGATATTTCAATTGGCCTACAAACTGTCAAAATGACAGTGGAGTGCACATTTTCATGGAACAGTAGCGTGATGTAGCCTAACCTGCAATGTTCTATGGTGAATGCTTTGGACTGTGATGATGGCTGTGTAGGCCTATTTCATCAAGTGTAGGCTACAATTCTCCACTTCAGGTTGATATTTTGACAACACTAATGTCCACATGTAGTACACCTACGACTGCAGATTTCGTGTTTTTTGTCTTTTTGGTTAGGGAACCATGTTGTTCGCGTTGTTGTTGTTTTTTTTTTTGTGTGTGTTGGTGGAGGGGTAAAAAGGGCCGCTAAGGGAAAAATTCTCCCGGTGGGAATACTCTTCCCACTCCGCCCCTGCGTGTATGTGTGGCCAGGAGGCAACAAGGTGACAGTGCCACTCTTCTTTTATGTGAGGTTGCAGGCTGTCCTTAGGGATGCAAGGAGTGCTTCTGGCTTTGGGTAAACATGTGTTTTGTTTGTGTGTGTGCGTGCGTGCATGCATGCGTGCATGTGTGTGTGTGTGTCATGTGTGGTTGGTGCTGGTCACCTACTGATATGTTCCCCCCCAGGCAGACGGCTCATACATGTTGAATAAAACATGCCTCTGCCACAGCTTTATGACCAAGCCAGGTGTCTGTGTGTGCGTGTGTGCGTGCGCGCATGTGTGCATACTTTGCCTAAGTCTGAAAATAGCCCTGTTTTTGTCTCTCCCGGAGAATTAAAATAATTAACCTGCTCTGAAGCAATTTCATGTTGGCCTGGCCTCGACCCAGCAAGCAATGTTTCATGATGGTGTATATGTGCTTAGCTAAAATGTAATAGGGAAGAAGACAAAAAAACTGATTAGGTATTCAACCTTGCCTCATCCAGGTGGGTAATTTTCGCAAATTGCCACAGCCATTCTAAATACCGTAGGCTTATCAAGCCCAGAACAGATATGCATAGTTTTTAGAGACAGGTACTGAGGCAGCTATTGAACGGCTTCCAGCACACACATTTATTTATGCTGTAGGGGAGGCACAAGCTTTGGCTCTGTCAGAGTCTGCTGGAGGAATGAATAGCTTTGCAATATGTTTCAGACTTTCTGGCAGAGGATGCTGTTTGGAAATGAAACCCAGTGGAAAACACATTGTTTAATAGAGAAAGTATGTTGTTTTAATTATTATCAAGAACCCATTTCGGAAATGCATGCATACTGCTGTCTGTTCTGAGTACAGTTGTAGCTTTATTAGTTGCAGTTTGCTGTGCTACTTGGTTGAAGTTGTATCAAGAACACAAAACGGCAAAACTAAAGGGCAAAGACTATTTTGATTGTGTTTTCAGAGTAGCTGTTGTATTTTACCTTTAGGTAAATATCACGATATATGTTGAACAAATCAAATTACTTTGAATATATTATTTTAAGGTTAAGCTAACCTTTTAGTATTACTTTGAATGACAAACAAAACTAACCTGCAGCCAGTTGTTCCAGTTCCCCACGTAGAAGCCTAACCAGAGATGGTTATACATTATCTCCTCAGGTAAGGTGCTCTTTAACCATTTCAAGTTAGTCTGTCATGCGTAAATGCAGTTTTGTGCTTCATGCCACTGTCCAGCCTCAAAGGGTGCTGTGAGTGTGCGTGCGTGTGTGTGTGTGTGTGTGTGTGTGTGTCGGGTGGGAGTGGGTGGGAAGGGGGTCTCCCCCTCTGGCCTCAAGCTGTGTAAACCTAATGGGGCCAGATATCTTTTTTTTTGAGCTCATCACATGAAATTGGCCCCATGGGTGTTACTGAGGATCTTAATCAGCCATCTAAATTACTCTCCTAATAGTCTGTTAAGCAGAGGGACCAGAGGGAGGGAGCTGGAAACTTGTGTAATTTGTACATCTACACCGCATTCCACATAATTACGCAAATTACATTTTTCGCTGTTCCCCAAATAATCAATACAAATGACAGTTGTCATAATTTTCAAGCCACCAGTCTGGTGACTCACACTTCACTCTTCAATATACCCGTCGATTTCCATGCCACATTTAGGTGCTTTGGTGGTATCGACATTCTAACTCACCAGACATAAAACCCCATTGAAATTGAATGGGATGTTATGTCTGGTGAGTTAGAATGTCATCACCTACAAAGCACCTAAACGTGGCATGGAAATCTACGGGTATTGAAGAGTGAAGTGTGGGTCACCAGTGCAGCATTCCAGTTACAGCTTATAACCAAGTTTTGAACATTGAAATGTAATTTAGACGGTACCAAATGCCAACTGTTTTGATGTAAATGGGGGAAAAAGAAAGAAATTTGGATTACGCTACAAAACTGTTTTGCATAATAATTCGGAACAGAGCATTTTGGGCATTTTAAGTTTTTTATTATTTAAAAAAAATACTGTTATTATTGGAAGGTTCATTCGAAAACTTTTTAATTGTAGTCTACTAGCTGATGACTTGAAAATTATGACGACTGTCATTTCTATTGATTATTTGGGAAAACGACCAAAAAAATGTAATTTGCGTAATAATGTGGAATGCGATGTATGCGGTGCTATTTCTCTTCTACCTTTCCTGGTATCGCAGACAGACTCACTGGTCCAGTCTAGAGTCTCTGCACAGGGCCTACACTGAATGTCACAGGCACACATAGGAACTTTGTCTTCTCTGCACAGGGACTTTGTCTCCTCTGCACAGGGCCTACACTGAATGTCACAGGCACACATAGGGACTTTGTCTTCTCTGCACAGGGACTTTGTCTCCTCTGCAGGGGAATCTTAAATTAGCAGTGGAGGTGGCATGGGCCACTGTGAGCAGTCACTTTCTCCTGTCTCCCTCCCTGCTTTTGCTTTGACTTTTTCCCTTTCATTCTTTCCTCTTCCTACCATTCTCTTCTCTCGTTATCTTTTTTTAATTTCATTTTTCAGTATGGGTGTGTTTGTGTGTTCCTTTGAACTGTGTGGGAGAGAAATATAAATTTTCTCGCCTGCAGAAAAGCTCTGATTATCAGGCGTTCAAGTCCTGTCTTCTTAAAGGTTCACTGTGTAGGATGGTGGCTAGAGTAGGTATTGCAACTATGCTGCCCATTGAATTTGGGCTGCCTACTGCCAAATTTGATCTTGTCATAAATATTTGCTACATAGTAAACTCATATTTACTAGTATGACCAAAGTACAGGAAGTTTTGCAGCTAAAAAAAGGCTAAAATTCTAAATGGCGGAATTTGGAGAAGATCCACCTTTTCATGTATGAAAAGGGCAAGTCATAATGGATACTTAGAATTTGATGGTGGTGGTAAGTATTCTTGGAAAAGGTAACATTTGTGAATGGACAGCATGAATTCTGGAAAGAAACTAATAACATTACACAGTGCACCTTTAACCCAACATAATACAATTCAGTTCCCTGATGTGAAGAATTGTCTTAGACAGTGGAAGTTACATTTTATTACCATACCAATTGAGCACAGCAGAGTGAAGCGGCCAGTGATATGTACAGAGAACATGTAAGTACACCGCTGCTGTAAAGAAACTGTTGCACTGTGAGAGTATGGCCAACTTGAAGAGTGTTAAATTTGACTCTATGTAGTGTTGAATTAACACTACTAAATAAACTGTTTACATTCTCCTCTTCTCTTAACAGCAAAGTGCTGGCTGGCAGGAATTAATGCACTGGTTTGAAAATTGCGGAATACGTGAATCTTTGAGATGCTGATGGTGCCTACTGATTGCCTCTCTCTGTAATGGATAATTAGTCATAATTAGGTCATGTTACACCAAGGTTAATGTCATGGAAATAGAACTTCTCCTTGTTGTTGTCATTAGTGGTGGCGTTGTTGTGAAGAGTACGGGTTGTAACTTCCAAGATGCTGCCTAATTAGTGAATTGTGCAGTAAAAGGTGAATTGATGCCAAAACATATGTACCCAGACAATGGATCGTCACTTTACAGGCCATGCACACACAAAACAATAGCTACATAGAAACAGTAAATGTCAAAAGTTTTAAAATTGGGAATAGCTGTCAAAATGGTAGTTAACACATTGAGTACCGACGACGTAATAATGCGTTTTTCACGCCCATGCGTTGTATACCAAAACGTAAAAATACGTTTTTGCATTTAAATATCATATTTTGAATCTACACCCTTCAATGGACAATATATGTGATTTTGGTAGCTCTGTGATGGACATAAATGACAACATTTGCAGTCCAAAGTTGTTTGATTGTTATGATGTTTGAGTGTTATGATTTGGATATTTTAATTTCACTTACCAAGATGTCTGGATGCCAACCCATGTCGCCTATCGCGCTGCCTGCATTGATTTCCCTAGTACGGTCACTGTAGCATGTGTTGTCTCTGACTTCACGCAATAGGTAAACACCATTGTATAGTGCCTGGAGTATCTTGAACTTTCTGGACTTGCTAGACCTTTACCAGATCCTTGGATCCAAATGGCACCCGATATGTGATTGCAGTAATGCGCTCCGATTTGGACGTTTGATCGCCAAAAAGATAAGTTTCTGTGTCTTCCTGTGTGTGAGAAGCCAGAAGCTAGCATGGCTACATATCATGATTCCCTGATTGTCGCTCCCAACGCAGGACGCTCCCCTGTCGGCTCGCTCCCACTAGCCAGACTATCGATCCGGGTGGGACTACACGTCCGGGAGTGATAAAAACACCTGGGACTACACGTCCGGGAGCGATCTCAGTTGGGAGTGTCCATCTGCCACCGCACATGATTCGGATCGGATGGGCTAGGCTACATCTAAGCATCATATAATTTGGATTTGTTGTCAATGTTGGGCTATTATTTCGGGAGTCATCGGGAGCTATTTTAGCAAATGTCTCACCCTCTGCATGTGTGCAAAGAGTTTGTGTTCAGTCCACGTGAAAAACGGGGATTTCAAAGGGCATCGATTGCTGGTGTCGTAGTGTGACAGAGCAGGAGGTGTGCTGCTGCCGTATTCGTGAATCGTGCTACGTTGTTGTTTCCCTAGTAGCCCACGATCGGTAGCGTGTATTGTGTCTGACTTCACGCAATAGGTAAACACAGAGACCATTGTATATCGTGCCAGGAGTATCTTGAACTTTCTGGGCTTGCTACCTAGACCTTTACCAGCTCCTTGGATCAAAATGGCACCCGAATTGTAATTGGAGTAATGCGCTCCGATTTAGAAGTTTGATCGCCAACCAGATAAGTTTATTTGATTATTCACCCCTATGTTGAACTGTCTTCCTGTATGTGAAAAGCCAGAAGCTAGCATAGATGGCTACATATGGATCGGATGGGCTACATCTAAGCATCATATCATTGGGATTTGTTGTCAATGTTGGGCTATTATTTCGGGAGTCATCGGGAACTATTTTAGCAAATGTCCGACCTTCTGCATGTGTGCAAAGAGCTTGTGTTCAGTCTGTGTGAAAAACGTGGATTTCGAAGGGCATTGATTGCCGGTGTCGTAGTGGTTTGGTGCAGGAGGCGTGTCTTGACGTGCAGGAAGATGTGTGTCAGAGCTAACCTTGCACCAAATTGTGATTAAAACCAACTCATCCCCTTTCAAACTCGTCACATTCTGAAGAAGCGCACCCTTCACAAAAACCTCAATATCTCCGATTGTAGCTGAATTCCATGGATACCCACTTCGGTTTAGCGTGGGTTTACTCGGCAATAAAAGCTCGTAGAGACACACAGTTTTCACCTACTAAGAGGGCAGCGTCTCCACTTTCAAACGAGTCATAACATATTTCAGTGGCCCTATCACATAATAAGCTGTGAGTCTACAAAAAAACGTAAAAAAGGGCATAGAACGCTGGTATTCTACGACATAATTCCGTGAGCACCGCCGGTATTCAATGTGTTAATGTACTGTGCAATTTCGGCTGTGCCAATAGCTATAATGCTGAGCCCTATTAAGGGAATTTTGTGTGTTTTCTCATAACTTGAAGTAATCAGAGCTGCAGCTTGCCAACCCTAAATCCAAAGCCGGCAGCCTTCTCGAATACTGAACTGAAATTGACAAGGCATGCCGCATCACTCAGCTGACAGTTTTGATATATGATGCCAATCAAATAGGCCTACCTGTTTTCATGATGATGATAATATAATGGGGGCAGAATACCTGAAAATATCTGAACTCAACTTATATTCTTATTGTTTGCATCTTTTTTAATGTTATTTCATATTGTTGCGCACAGCCAGGCTATTCCCTAGCCTCCAAAAGTGTGTGCGCTCGCACGCACACACACACGCACACACACACACACCTGCATCTCCACATCACATTTGCCTAGCAGGTATGTCAACCAAGAGGCATAGGAAAAGAGTGGGGAGAGCTGCCTGCCTCATTCTCACTCTCACCCTGCTATCACTTATTGATCCTGAATGTATGAATGGATATGCCCCAGCCCCACTCACACACACACACACACACACTTTCAGACTCTCTCACTCCTCACTGAGTTATGAGGGCCCCAGACGATCAAAAATTTAAGCTGACTGAGGTATGTTGTGGTGGCGTGGTTTCAAATCATAATATTTGATCCTTTTGTGGTCGATTAGGTAAAGCAATTCAGTAAAGACTTATAGGATCAACACCTTCATCACGTTATCAATGTGGAATGAAGGCGGCAATAGCTAACACCAGCATTCTTTTTATTTTCCTTATCTAGCCATGGTGGAATTGAACAGTGGAATTATGATGATGGTTCAATTCCATTGGATTGTGGAGAGGCTGTGGGTACTACTGAGGCACCTGCTCCACACCTGTTGAAATGAGATCAATTCCACTGAGCGCTTGTCTCGTCTGACTTATACGGTTTTTCTAATGGACCCTACTGTATAGTATGAACCTGCACGCTTTGCATATAGTCATAAACAGGGTGCAGTAGGAGGCCTATTGGCACGGGAGTAATCAAAGCTGAATGGCTCTCTTGCTACAGCACAGCATCTCAGATCACTTGCTCTGCTGCGCGCACTCACACACACACGCGCGCACTCACACACACACACACACACACACACACGCACACACACACACACACACACACTGGATTGTCTCCCAGGGATTGTATCCCGCACACACACACACACACACACACACACACTGGATTGTATCCCGCACACACACACACACACACTGGATTGTCTCCCAGGGATTGTATTCCGCACACACACACACACACACACACACACACACACACACACACACACACACACAAACGATTAACGATTTTCTCCCAGGGTAGTGTTGATGTATCTCCTTTTCATATGTGCCATTTTGAAGTGCTGCACCTCACGGCGCAGAATTCCTGAATGGCCGAATGCTTTTGATTGATGTCATCATAATCACTCACCAAGTTCTTTCTTTGTCCCCTGTAATGCACTTCACATTGTGCTCACATGGCACTCACATGGTGAGTCGTATAATTACTTTGAACAGAATGTCTTCATTAAACTACCTGAACGTGGCAAATGAGCAGATGTCTTGGCCTGCAGTGTCTTCTTCAGTAGAGATATTGTGGAATTTATGCTCATGTGTAAAGTATGCAGAGTTCTTCAGTCCCTTTGTTCTCTGTGTATGCTTCAATGTGGCCTTCATTTCATCTTAAAGGAGAATCTCATTATTTTACTTGGATGACAATGCTAATGTAAGACTGTTGAATGATGAACAGTGTTGGGAATAACGGCGTTTAAATAAACGGCGTTACTAACGCCGTTACATTTTTCAGTAACGGGTAATCTAACTAATTATTCTTACTGTCAGTATAACGCCGTTACAATTTCATACACTCCGTTACTGCACGTTACTGTTTTAGGGTAGCCCATGCGTCGTCACCGTGCGTTCTATTACCAAAACCTCTCCATACGGTCATATGGCCACGTTCGCCGCTGCCATTCACCCAGTAGAAGTCAGAAAGAGGGACAGAATGAGTGCGTGTGTGCTGCTTGGTGAACAGTGTTTGTCTGATCCCAGGATTATTGCGTTTGCGTCCGGATAGGTGGCTACCCGCATCACCGGGGGCTGAATGGAGGGAGCGCAAGCTAACATTACCAGACCCACTTCTCTCACCCCTAATTCCTCCACCAATACCTGTATGGACACTACGACTGCATTCGCCACTACCACCGACTCACTTGAGATAGGATAAAGTCACCGAGTGAGTTTAAATGTGTCTGTGTGCTTAGAGAACATCCTTGCTTCGCATGTCGGCATCACTGCCTTCGGAAGTTTCGACGCAGTAAACAAAGAGTGCTCGAGAGATAAAAACGGTCCTTCAGAGACAGAATAGGTAAATAACATGCTCAGAACTTCATCATGATTCAACTTCTCTCTAACCACGATGAAATAGCTCGCTGATAGTCCACGGATAACAACACAAACTCAACTCGCACGCTTCGAGACAAAGACGCAAAGTGGCTACTTCCGCATTTTGTGGTCGCGTCTTTTACTGCTTCACGACTCTGTGAACTACAAAATGACGTAATCGTAGTCTTGTTTGAAAGGGTAGCATTTAGTAATAATTAAAATGTAAATACTACATTTAGTAGTAATTTAAAGTTGGATTTAACATGCACATTTTCAGTTGAATTTAAATAAGCCTATTAAAGTGTGTTATTTTCTTTTATAAAAATCCAGTCCATCCAGTGGCTTTGGTTTATTATGTTGCAATAAATTGTTGTTTGTAACGTCACCTGTCTTTACCGTCCTTCTCTATGTGGTTTATGAAACATGGTCGGGGGGCCAGTAACGCAATAGTTACTTTTACTGGTAACTAGTTACTTTGATACCGGAGTAACCCAGTAAGTAACTCAGTTACTTTTTTGGAGAAGTAACTAGTAACTAGTAACTAGTTACTTTTTCAAAGTAACTTGCCCAACACTGATGATGAATGTGGGAAAACTCCATTCAACTAGGAAATGATAATTGGGTACCGAGTAAAGCCTAGCATCGATCTCAAAAGTTAAAAAATAACCCTGAATTTTAAATTGCCTTTCAGCTGTTATTCAATTGTTTTACTTACTACAGGTTTATGCCAATGGAATCACATATTCTGGAACTTAGTGGAACCCAGTGTTGTCTCATTTTGCTCACTTTTGGATCTTTGAAGCAAGTTGTTCATGCACAACATGGTGTGTGTGTGTGCGTGCGTGCGTGTGTGTTTTCAAACACCACTCTGTCGTTCCTCACTGCTCAGATTTAGATGCCCATTACGTGTTTGTTTCTTCAGTGATGGAGTAGAAAAGCCTCAATAGTCTCAGAGGCCCCAAGCACCACACCAAGAGTGTGTTACAATATGCGACCTTGCCTCCTCCACTTGTGCTTGTGGCCTCGCCCCGCCTCCTGGCCCCTCCTCTGTGGAGAAAACGATAAAGTTTCCCAGCTGTCAGCTTAGCCACAACAACTTTTGAGGGACTGTTTTTCATTCACCATCCCAATTGCAAATGAGAAAAAGACTTTACAATTGAGCTTCTGCAAGATATTAAAATATAATGCTGTTGTCAGTGATGTCATCATGACATATTACTTCCTGGTAGGAGGAAACAAGCACAAGTGGAGGAAGCAAGGTCGCATATTGTAACGCACTACTACAAGCCCAAGAGTAAGTAGAAGTTGAAGAGGGGAAGGGGATGTGGAGAGGGAAAAGGGATGTGGGAAAGAGGAGGGCAGAGGAGAGGAGATATCATAGAGATGAGGGAAGAAGAGGGAAGAGGGAAGGAGTGGATTGGAGAAGACAGGAGAGGAGAGGAGGGCAGGAGGGAGAGCCCTTGAAACCAGATCCTAGCTGCTGCATGCAGTGCTCCTTCTGATACCGCTGTCCATGGTTCTGAAAATAGCTCAAACAGTAAGTCAGTATTCCACCAGTGACTCAGTTAAAATGTGGTTTTGAAATTAATATTTCACATACAAATCAACTACAAAATTCATGTGCAATATTTGTATGACCTGAAATGGAAATTTTGCATACATATCAGCCGCGAAATAAAAGACGAAACATGTCTAGTGGTATGCACACACATCTAAAGCCGTGTATATTCCGTATAATAGACAATACATGAAAGTGCATGAAGCATTATAGGGCACTTGTATTAAGGCCCGAACCATACACTGAAATGCTGATTTCTCCAGAAAACTTCTGAAGACCCAGATAGTATGTCAGACAGACCATCTTATAACTTTAAATGAATATAAGATTCAGAGAAGTCTTTATTTCAATATGTCCTTTATTTGTAGTCTAAAGGAAAATTCTACCTTTGTTGGTACTAGAAGGTTTTCTATTTTTGACTTGACGAGAAAAACTTCTGTGGACTCAAAGGTAGTATCTAAGTCAAACACCTGGCTGAGTACATATCAAACTCTCCTCCCAGTGTTTTTTTCTGTGGCAAAAGAAGAAAGAAAGAGTTCTTACCTTCCTTACCTCATCCATTATATTTGTTAGTTTTCCATTCAGCCAAGAAAGAGAGGGGAGGTTGTTTGGACCGGATAGTAGACACTGCCAAGACAAGACTGGAAATTATTCATAGAAAACCTGAGGCATCTTGTTTTTGTTCCTGGTGTGTGTGTGTGTGTGTGTGTGTGTGTGTGTGTGTGTGTGTGTGTGTGTGTGTGTGTGTGTGTGTGTGTGTGTGTGTGTGTGTGTGTGTGTGTGTGTGTGTGTGTGTGTGTGTGTGTGTGTGTGTGTGTGTGTGTGTGTGTGTGTGTGTGTTGTACTGGTATGCAGCCCCTCATTAATCAAGTGCTAGTGTCCTGACTGGAGGTTGGTTTGAGAAACTTTGCTCAGCATCCTCAGGAATCTTGTGGCATCATGTCACAACTCAGATTTCATTGAACGTGGCAGAGCTGGCCATTGGATCCTCATTCTCTTTTTGCTGTTGTTTATGGCCCGACACTACCATCCATCAGCGAGAAACAATTTTATTTTATATGTTTCATTTTTATAGTATTTATTTCCAAATATTCAGTGAATGCCTTTTTTTCATTTGAAGTGCAGGACAGGAGATAAATGACTCAGTGTTAGGATTGAGAAATTACTTGGCCACATTGGAGTTGACATGTTGCCTTGGTCACAGGTGCTCTACCCTCTTTATCACTGCACCATACTTCTAAGTTTCTACTTTGTCTTCTGACATCATAAACATCATCATCGTTATCAAAACTCATTGCTTCATTGAACATACACTAGCAATCCTCTGTCAGTTTTTCTAATTCTGTGATGGTACACTTTATGAAGTGATTGAGCTTTACATGCGCAGCATGTTACTTGGTGACAAATTGGAAACACATTTCTGCTGTGGAATAATTGTGGTCGAATCACCAGGGCAATTTCATGGAAACTGGGTGCTCTTTAAAGGTCACCCTCTGATGCCATTGGGAATGTCAGCCATGGCCAAAAGGGAAAAAGAAAACTTTTTAAAATCAGAGACGCTTTATGCAGCTTTGGTCACATTGCCCCTCATACAAAGCAAAACCATTGCCAACATCTCAGTCTGCATCTGATATTCAGCTGTTTGTATAGTTTTCATTCTTTCTTCTTCTCGAACCTATCCCTGAACTTAATGAATAGAACCAGTGTTAAGGCCTGTTAAGGAGTTTTAGCAGTGTGCTTGGCAAAGGAATTGCATCACGAAGAAGACAACGCATCACCACAACAACAGCGAAACAATTAGACCCATAGAAACCCTTGAAGGTTGAAAGATTTTAATTTCTTTGAACCCCCAATTCATTAAGCAGGGCACAGAAATGAGGAGTATTGCAGGCCACTGCTGTGCAGTGCTGCACTATGCTGAGCGGAACTGGACCTCCTGATGCGTAGGGCGCCTACACAGTTGCACCAGAAAAAATAATAAGAACATCTGTAACAGCAACACCAGCAGGTTTTGTGGAAGAAAGGACAATTAAAAGGGGTATGTGAGGTCTTACAAACTACCTGTTGTGAGGGCAGGGCTGTGAAGTAGTCTTCAGCCAGGTCATTTTCATTCCATGCTTCGATGCTTTTAGAGTCCAGCATGTGAATCTGGAGGAGAGGGAAGGGACGTGCACAAACGGAGAGAGGCAAGAAAAAAAAATCAATGTAGAAAACATTCAAGATATCCAGGCAGCTGATCTGACAGTATCATTTTAGAGAGCATTGTTTATCTGTCATAAGGTAATGCCTATGTTGCATGTGGAGAATGTACTGCCTGTCATAGGCATTGTGCTGTTGAGGTTCGCACTAATTTGAGTAAAGACCCTCATTATACTTGAACTTTCAATGGCAAACGCCTCCCCCTGTGTAGCTGTTGAGCTCTTACAATCTCCAGTAGGCACCGTCATTGATTAATTAGCCGTGAGCTGTTCACCACATTTCAAGCTTGATACAGGATACACGTACTGTATATAAGCTGTCTCTCATCCTATCCTTTACATTACATTACATTACACTTAGCTGATGCTTTCATTTATTCAAAGCGACTTACAGTTACTATTTTGCAGGGTATTGGTTACAGTCCCTGGAGTATTGTGGGGTTAGGTGCCTTGCTCAAGGGCACTTCAGCCATGGATGGAGGTGTAGGAAGAGGTCAGTGGGGATTCAAACCTGCAACCCCTAGATTGAAAGACCAACTCTCTAACCACTAGGCCACGGCTGCCCACCTTTGATGGCACTCCATAGGCAGCAGTTTTTGTTGACTGGTACTGTCTCGGTCTCGGTCTCTGTCTGTATCTGTGTGTGGGAGGATGCACAGCAGCCTTTACTTTGCCAAGTCCAGTGGCCTCTACTGAACCATGCCCACTCAAGTCAGAACACGCACACACACACGCGCGCGCGCACGCACGCACGCACACACACACACAGCACCATGCCCACTCAAGCCAGCACACAGTCAGCCTGGTGGGTGTATGAGCATTAGGTCAGACAGAGGGCTGGTGGGTGGGGAGACATCTGATTAGATGGACGGCAATGGAGGCCATGAGTTCTGGACGGTTTAATGTTACTGTACTGTATACTGTATGTGTTGCTCAATGAGGCATAGGCATATTGGCTGAGGCATATTCAGTGGTGAGGCATTAGGATATACTGTGCTGATGGAATAGGGCTGAGTGTGTTTTCATGTTAGTGTATTGTAGTTGTTGTATGATAGTGATATGTTGGCTTATATGGGGGGCAGATGGAGGTGGTGTGGTTCTGGAATGTTTGGCCACTAAAGGCTCTTTTCCACTTTCCGTTTTTCTGGTAGGCCTACAGCTCGACACACCACGACTCGGATGCCACTTTTTGCTTGTTAATTGGGCACGACACATCTCAATTGTAAAGCAAATAGTGGCGGCCCAGTTGTGCTGTGTTGAACTGTAGGCCTACCAGAAAACCAGTAGTGGAAAGGGGCCTGAGTGGCGTGTTTTGGTGCTATCACAGTTGTTGTCCAATGATGAATGTGTGTATGTGTGTGAACGCCCACACACATGTACGTGCATTGGTGCAGGCAGGGCCGGATTAATGCACAGGCTAGATACGGGTGCAGCCTAGGGGCCCCCACCTGCCAGGGGGCCCCTGATTGGCCAAAAGTGGGAAAAATTGTGACAGAATTGCAGAATTGTGACAACAGGCAATATTGAAAAATATATATGTTGTGTTCCGTACAGTTGGTAGACGTGTTACCATGCATTCCTTGCTTGTAATTATGACACTGTCAAGGTAAATTTGCCACGAAATTTGCCTTCTGAGGGGCCCACAGAAACCTGTAGCCTAGGGGCCCCAGGCCATCTTAATCCGGCCCTGGGTGCAGGTGCATGTTTCTTCTGATGGCTTAGTTGGCCTACATTCCTGTAAAAAAAAAAAAACCATGCTGCTAGCTGATACATTGATAGTCCCCGCCAAATCAGCAGCCTGGGCTGAAGTGCTTACCTGTGGCCCAGGTCCCTCTCCTTAAGGGTGATTTAATTCCCCACGAGGTCGTGCATGGCTTCTGGAAGGTTTGATCTTGTGTGCATTGCAGGTGTTGTACAATGGTGCGGTATCAGGTTAGAAGGAGTGCAAAGATCAGGTTGAGTGGGGTGGTTTTGATGTTGGTGTTGTACATGAGAGAGTGGAGGAGAGTGGCTTTCCATCTTTCCTTTCATTTATGTCACTATAGAAACCATCATTTCGCTGGTGCCCCCAAGCCCAGGACAGCTGCAGACGGAGAATAGCTGATGGCTTTGTGTGTGTGTGTGTGTGTGTGTGTGTGTGTGTGTGTGTGTGTGTGTGTGTGTGTGTGTGTGTGTGTGTGTGTCCGTTCTCCTAAGGGCTTGGTAGCCTCCCTTTCCTGATTATTTTGGAGTAAATAGCACATTGCTAACTGATGCATTGATCGTCCCTGTCAAATCAGCAGCCTGGGCTGAAATGTTCACCTGTGTCCCAGGGCCCTGTCCTTAAGGGTGATTAAATTCCCCACGAGTAGCACAGTGTAATCTAGTGCGCATCAAAATATTGATCCCCTCCATGACAAAATGGCTGCTTGTACCTTGGACACTCTCACTCCCCTGGGTGTGCTTCAAGCCATGTCATGGTCACTATCAGCAGAAGAATAAATGATGAAATGCTTTCACTTGATGTTTAGTGTTGTTTACTTGCAATGACAACCCTTAGTAGGGTTTTTCAATGAAGGTAAATGACTTGCTTACTCGGTGAAGTGACAAATGGAAGAGTTGAATTGAATGTTTCTAAGTAATTAATTATTCTCCATGTGTCATAATTATGATGGAGTATAGGACACTAGTGGATGTCCCCAAATCGCTCTGTCTGGACTCTGTGGCATCACTGGATTAATAACAAATTGTGTCCTCCTGTGTTACATCCGTCATGTGTTCTTTTGCCAAACTGTGCAACTCATTGATGTACTATCTCTTCAATGTATGAAATGTTACATTACATTACCACATTACATTGCATTTGGCAGAGACTTTATAACCAAAGCGACTTACAAACGAGGACATAATCATAGCCAACATCACTAGCAGATACAAAGTGCACAGGAAATATACAGAACAACAAGTGCAGATGCAAAGAACGGTCAGTTTTTTTCTTTTTTTAGTATTAAAAGTGTAAGTAGTTTCATTTTCAGTAAAATGTTACATTAACATAACCAGGATGGTGATGACGGCAATGCTGCTGCTGCTACTGAAGATGATAATGATGATGATGAGGATGATGATGACTGCAATGATGCTGATGATGATGACTACTGTGATGCTGCTGCTGCTGTTGATGATGATGATGATGATGATGACGACAACCGTATCACGCGCCAGTCGTAAAGTGTTCACGGAAAAAATGTGGGAAATTCTGGGGGAAATTCTAGGCAGAATGTACAAGGACGTGGTGAATTCACGATATTGCCCGTGTTTCGTGGTTGATTTACGGTTTCAGTCTCGTGGTTGATTTACGATATGTTATTATTTTCCAGGGAAACGTTTCACTAAACATTCCAATGATATAGGCCTACTGTCAACATATTATGTGAGAAAGAGAGATAAAGAACACGTTTTTATCACAATATGTCTTTTAATTTTTCTTCCCGCATCTCGCACATTGTACTGTTACGACTCCTGTTGCTATAAACAAATTTCGCATAGCAACGAATCACGTCGTCAAAACGCTTTTCAACATCACGTTGACATTGATTAAACATCGGGCTTCTTTCCAGGACACCCGGACAAATAGTAATAATAATAATAATAAAAAACCTTATGGCACCGTTGTTCACTTGGTAAGACATGATATAGTTAGAAATGTCTTAAACAATGTAAAACCGCAGCATCATAGGCCTATTCCCGACTTTTAAAAGTGTCAACCACGGGCTATAGCCTATGCAGGATTTTTTTTGCAAGGAGATCAGCTTAGAAATAGCTATTGATGATAAGAAATGTGTGAAATACTTTTGAATAGCAAAAGCTGTTTGTTTATTGGAGAGAAAAAAACGAATCATTGTTCATTACATTAGGCTACTCCCATGTCCAAGGTTTAGGAGTGACCACACTATTTATTTACCAAATACCTGCCTGCCTGTCTATGCCCAGCTTGCAAAAAAATAATTCAAAGGCCATGAGAAAACATGGATTTATTTAGCAGCAAGGTGGTCAGCTTAGATATAGCTGATATTGATGAGAAATGTTTGAGATACTTTTGAATAGCAGTAGGCTAGGCTGTTTACTGGAGAGAGAAAAAGATTTCTTGTTCAAATACTCCCATGTCTGTCTAGTTTCGAAGTGGCCACACTATTTACTTACCTTTACCTGGCCTTTTAAGATGCTCAGCTTCCAACAATTAATTCAAAGGCCATCAGACAACTTGGAAAAGTAAGCCTACTATTCATAACCAGTGTTTCTTTGTACAAGTAGACTATATATTGTTGAAAGAATTGAATCAGACAGGAATGAAATGTAACAATTTATTTTTAAGCTTGCATTCAAAACAGTCACCTCACATTCATAGTGGAATAGCAGTAGAACAGCACTCAACTACCACAGTTAGAGCAGCACTCATTTGTCTGATGTGTAGATAGCTGTGGAATTAAAGTTTCTACCAATCTACAACATAACAGACATTGCAATGCATTACACACACTATCAAATGCACACCCACAAAACTGTACACAGGCAGATGGAATACATGATATACATGCAACATATCCGTAAAGAGATGCAGATTATTGCCTACAGCTGAATGCATAAAGACACTAAAAGGACAAAAAACAGTCAAGTGTACTTGGTCAAAAACTTATGGAACAGGGTTAGCATAAAAGTTTGAAATGTGTTTGAACAATGTCTCCAATTTGCAGTTAAACTAAACATAAAAATAAGACACTGACAAAAATCTCTCACAGACACACAAAGCGGAGTAAACTAATTCTTTCTCTGCCACATTCACTCACACAAGCAGTGAAAAATACAGACAGGTTCATACAATAAATAGATTAACAGACACACACACACACACACGCAGACACACACACACACTGTGCAATAAGAAGATTAACATACTAATTGACAAAAAATGCACAAACGCACACATGAGCGCAGCGCGCTTGCACACAAACACAGCAGCAGGAGTACAATCAGTGGTTATGCAGGTGATGTGAAGCAGCGCAGATGACGTATACAAGGTGCAATGACTAAAATCTAAGTGGCATGGTGAAAGAAGAGTTGGGATGGTGTCCTTGAATTATTAATGTGGTTTTCTTCAGTGCGTGGAAAAATCTGATGGCTTGTGGAAAGAAGCTGTTTCCCTGTGTGCTTGTGCGTCACCGCATGCTGTGGTAGCGCTTCCCTGATGGTAGAAGGGAGAACAGTCAGTGTGGTGGGTGAGGTGTGTCTTTGATGATGTTCATTGCCCTCTTGGAACAATGTGACGTGTACAGGTCCTGAATGGCTGGTAGGGGTGATCTTATGATCTTTTCTGCCGTCCTCAACACCCTCTGTAGCGCCTTGTAGTCTTCAGCTAGGTGGCTGCTGGCTGCTGATGAGGATGCTCTCAAAGGCACCCCTGTAGAAAGTGGCGAGTGCAGATGTGGGGAGGTCGGCTCTTCTCATCCTTCGCAGGAAGTGGAGTAGTGTCTGCACCTTTTGGATATGGTGGAGTCACGTTGTGCAGTTGGCTGAGGAGGAGAGGCACAGTGGTTGGTGCTGGGTTGATCAGGTTCAGATCCAAAGTTGCTGGTGTCGTCAGCGCTCCCTCTGAAAACTGTCTCTGTGTCTGTAAAAAAAGAGGCATGTTAATGCTGGGAATGAGACAAAAACAACAACCCCTTATCTCCCTAGAGAAAAACATGAGCATGTAGGCCTATATATGCTTGTGCAAAAGCCCACACACACAGCTACTGTCTTACAGCACACACACAGACAGACAGTTTGGCGTGCGCACACACAGATTGACAGTTTGGCGCGCGCGCACGCGCGCACACACAAACACACACACACACACACACACACACACACACACACACACACACACACACACACACACACACAGAGAATATGGTATGGCGCGCGCGCGCACACACACACACACACACACACCCCTTTGCCTGGGGTCAAGTGTGTCTTTTAGAGGTTGGCCTTACCTGCACATGTGTGAAGAGCAGGAAGATGCGAGGTTGAGGATGGACAGGCAGGACACAAGGTTGTCCTCGTGAGGCATGGAGCCGCCCTGGTCCTGATGCTGGTTGTCCATCACCATCATCATGTGGCTCATCAGACCCATTATGGGCACATCAATGCTGAACAGAAACGACTGCTTTCATCTGCACGCATGCATTCAGACACACACACAAAAGAGAGATACATAGAATATACCAAATCAAAATCACATCCATCATGACCTGGTGCTCTCGTTCTCTCTCGTTCTCTCTCTCTCTCTCATTCTCATTCTCCCTCTTCCTCTTCCTCTCCCTCTCTCTCTCTCTCTCTCTCTCTCTCACACACACTCCTCTTCCCCAACCTTTGCCTTAAAAGAATGGATTTTTTTTTAAGTGCCTTACCTGCACATGTGTGAAGGGCAAGAAGGCAGGTTGAGGATGGAGCTGCCAGCCAGGGGGTCCGGAGCTGTCCTGGTCCATCACCATCATGTAGATCATCAACCCAATTACGACTCTGAGAAGGAAGAATCTCTTACACCTGTGTGCACACATTCGCGCGCATACATGCACACACACACACACACACACACACACACACACACACACACACACACAACAGGAAAGATTAGGTTATATGGCACATTCAAAATCAGCCCCATCACTTTAATGACAAACACAAGACACGTCTGTCCTGTACTGGGGTCACCACTGTGCACCTGTGGCCTACTGTACATCCTGTCTGTCTGTGTGCACCCCTAACTAAAGACAGACACACACTACCACTCTCTTGGCTGTATGACAGACACACACACGCACATGCCTTTCCATCTTTTGCCTTAAGTCAATGGTGTGCTTTTTTTGCAAGATATGCAAAACACAGCAGCACAGGAAGAAATGACTGTATGAAATATGTGTTGGTCCAGTGTAGGACAAAGCACCCAGTTTTAGGTTCAGTGATTTACTTACCACTGTGTGCAAAATGTTAGTGGTGACATCAACCCTCCTTCTGAAAACTGCCTCTGTATCTGTCAGAAAAAAATAATAATGTTAAATGACACCATAGGATACCCTTAACCAAAGGCAGACAGACATACACTGCCACTGTCTTGGTTCTATGACACACACACAAACACACACGAGAGATTCAGGGTTTATGATACATAAAAAGTCCACCTACATACTGAACATAGTTGTCTGCAATTTCCATGTCTACCTCCATCACTCTGGCCACCATATTCCCAAGCCTGTTAAGATATTTGTCTGTGTACCTCCAGACTCTGTGTTGGGGCCACCACTGTGCAAATGTGGCCTACTGTACACCCTCTGTTTGTTTTTGTGTGCACTATTGAAGCTTTGAATATCATTGCATCTGTATGATGATTACACAGGCTGCTATTCTATTCACCTTGTCATGGAGAAACACTAATGACAGTTCAGTTCACACAGACATGCACAACACACCACAGGAAGAAATCGTTGTTTACAACATACGTATTGGCCCAGTGTGTAACTTGTATGGGGTAAATACAACATATTTCATGATCGTATCGTGGTAAAACAAGCAATCAAACCTCCGACTGTCATCATAACAGTCTTAGAATATTTCAAACGAGTAGCAAACCTAGCTAGCCCCTCGTAGTGATTAATAAGAGGTATTTGCTTAATGGCTTCGTGACGAACATCATCAATAATGTAAAGCAAGCAATCACAACATCTGCGTATCGTTGCAAAGACTTGTCAACACGTTTAGCTTTACAAAGATTTGTTAAAACGAGTGGAAGCAAGCCCTTAGTGTAATTGCTATTGCCATTGCCTTCGTGTAGCTTTCAAAAGAAGAAATGTTCAACACCCTTGTCATGTTAACATCTTACCTACACGTTGTCTGCCCATAACTTAGTACTGTACAGTGTGACAAATAAACACAACGTCTGAAATAAACAGAAAATTACGAAGTGAGTTCCGTTAGCTTGAAGCTAAAATATTAGCCAGATGAGCTAGTTGGTTGTCCCGAGGTGGTTAAATGTTTGCTCTCCGACTGAAAGTCAAGTTGTAAAGCAAACGAGATGTATATTTAAGCATTTACATCGAAAGCTTACCGTCAATTGAGTGATAGCTGCAGTAAAATCCATCCAGTACTTTTGAAAAGTCCCGCTTGTGTTGTCGTTTCGTCGGCCCGTAACTGACGCGGAGTGCCACTGAAATCTCTGTCGCAACTCGAAACGCGATTGGTCAAATCTCTGTAGCTGCCTGGCAAATCTCTGTCGCAAAACGAACAGTGATTGGTCAATTCTCTGTAGCTCAAACTCGACTGACAGGCTGCAGGCCCCACTGTACCCTGTACAAGGCGGATGAGAATTCCGGTGCATATCACAAAAGCTGCCGTTCCCTGGTTCTGGTTCTGTCGCGGCCGGTCCCCGCCCCTGTGCAAAAATGCCAACGCAAATGCCAACGCATGCATATCGTAAATCAACCACGTAGTTACTGTACCCTGTACAAGGCGGATGAGAATTCCGGTGCATATCACAAAAGCTGCCGTTCCCTGGTTCTGGTTCTGTCGCGGCCGTCCCCGCCCCTGTGCAAAAATGCCAACGCAAATGCCAACGCATGCATATCGTAAATCAACCACGTAGTTTTCAATGCATATCGTAAATCAACCACGAGGCTGAAACCGTAAATCAACCACGAAACACGGGCAATATCGTGAATTCACCACGTCCTTGTACATTCTGCCTAGAATTTCCCCCAGAATTTCCCCCAGAATTTCCCACATTTTTTTCGTGAACACTTTACGACTGGCGCGAGATAGGGCTCATGACGATGACTGCAATGATGCTGATGATGATGATGAGGAGGACGATGATGATGATGATGATGGCAATTATGTTGAAGATTATGACATTTAGTTAAATCAATTTGAATAAAGCTTTCAGATCCAGATGTATTCGTGCTACCAGTATATATCTCAGTATAATGGAGTAGCCTACAGGTATACAAGAGACTAGGAGACCTCCTCAGCTGTCTGACATCACTGGATTACGACAAAGTTTATCCTGTGTATCTCAGTCATGCATTCCTTTGTCAAACTGTGATGCACATTGCATTGAACTATATCCTTTTCATAAAATGTTACTTATATGATGGACTTATGATGATGATGATGATGATGATGATGAACATCAAACTGTGAAACACACCGCTACATCCTTAGTGAACTGTTATGAACTGTTACTTATGATGATGATGATGATGACGATGATGATGATGATGGTGGTGGTGGTGGTGAAGAGGAGGAGCAAGTGGTGAATGAGGATGATTATTTTACTTGTGTCTTGTCTTGACATTCTGCCATCCCCACTACCCAACCCACACCCATTCCTAAAAAACTTGCATGAATGCTTCAGAAAGCTGACACCAGCTCAACTTGCTGCTGCAGAACACAAGCATATTTATAATCTGTGGAGGACATGCCTTTCTGCTTTAATTTGCTCTTCTTCAAGACGCTACTACATAAAAATACAAGACAGCCACCAGCTAACTTGGCAAGTGTCTAGAGAATCCATGTAGCTCTCAGATCCACCCACGGCCCTTCCACAGGGCTTTAAGACCATCCAGCAAGATGAAGACACTTGAAAAGAGCAGAGCGCAGTGATGAAGGGAAAAAGGAAAGGAAGAAAGGATATAGAGACTTCAATTGTTCAGATGCATGGGTGACATGGAACACTAAAGGACTGTGTAGCCAGCCAGCGAAAATAAATTAAAATGAAAACAATTTAGTTGCTTTATAATGACTCATTAATATGCGACCATATATTTTGGCTAAGGGGATTCATGATTAATTAAAATATACGTTCATGAAGCTTTTGAAGTTGTTGACGGAATATTAGGGCAAATCTGTATACTGTATGACAGACATACTATACTGCCCTACAAAGCAAAAAAGGCAGTAACTGCGCAGAGCTCAAAACTGAGTCAGTTGACTTTGAAATGATACTGCAATCCAGTATAATTGTTTTTGGGAGATTATTGACATGTGACAGTTTTGTTACTTTAAATCACCACCTTTTTTGCAGATCAATCATTTTATTTAACTTTAGACTTTGATATATATGGCATTAAAGTCATAGTAACTCATTTTAAACAGCAATGCAGTTACTGCCTTTTTGCTTTGTAGGGCAGCATAGTACAGTATCTTTTCTTATATTGTTTGCGTTACACCCTCATTCAAAACTACGCCACTTATTTAGTGCATAATTAATGGATGCACAGCCAACATTTGTAACAAAATAAGTACTCAGTAGTCACTAGAGCAGCATGGCTGTTGGGTCAATTCTGGGCACGAGCAAAGCTCAACATATTTGTCAACTAGTGAACCGTTCAGTGGTGCTATCAAACTGCCCCCTTATTGGCCATCTCCAGACCCTAAGGAAAGCTCTTTGTCAGGGTCATTATCACGGTCAAACTGTCCACTATTTCAGGTCACAAACAAAGATTTTCTTCAGCCAGGAGGAGGAAGCTGATAGGCGTTATCAAACATTCTTCCTACTCACTGTTGGGGAGGAGAAGCATGGTTGATAGCTTTATCAGACTCACTTATCACTGGACAGACCAAATGAGAAAAGACTTGAGTGTATGTGCGTGCGTGCCTGCACCTTGAGATGTCCTGTGCCTTGATTTCCTGACAGCACATTTACACATGATGACCTATAAATGAGATAAGAAGGAGAAAACACATCCTTCACTCTTACTTCCCATTGTCTTTTCCACGTCATTGTCTTATCTTTTCCCTGTCTGAGTATATTTTTTTAGCACTTTTCCCTTTTTTCAGTGTCTTCCTATCCCCTTCACCTTGCTCTGCCTCTCTTCACATCTGCACTGACTCTCTGTGTTGCTATTTTTTGCCTTCTTTACTGTCTTCCTTTGCACCTACCCTTCCCCTTAGCCCAGCCCTGTCTCTATCACTGTGTCAATCTCTTTTCACTTTTCTTTTTTCCACCGTTTTATTTCCCTTCTTCCCATTCTACATCCCTCTGCCTCTCTCTTCACTTCTCCACGGTCCTCCTCATTTCCTCTACTGTTCCATTTTCCACCTGTGTATGATGGATGGGCTCCAGAGGAATGGCAAAATTGTCAGTCAATAAATTTCATCCGTCACACTTATTTCCAGGAAAGAGGACTGAATATGTCTGAGCTGTTTAATTTGTTTATAGCTGATTTTTCCTCTCCATGTCTCTCCATTGTCATTCTCTTTTTCCGTCTCACACAGAGAACTCTCCCCTCAGGCACCTTGACTCAAGCAGGAACTCCTCCTCTTCCCAGTTGTAATTTAATGAATATTCATGAAGTGTGGACACAACCCGATAAATATCGACAGGCCTTCGTGTGTGTGTGTGTGTGTGTGCGTGTGACAGGCTCAGTGAATGTCCATTACTGTAGCAGTCACAATATCATCACACAGCTCTGAGCACGCTGCATCCTGTGAGAGCCTAGGTCAGACTTGTCAGTTTGACTGATGTGTGTCCCACCAAACATACCTCATTCTATTCCCTTCCAAGGTCATATTGTGAAAGTGCTTGCGTGCATCATTGTGTGGGGTCTTTGTGCGTTTAGGTATGTGTAGGTGTATGAAAAGTGTTTGTGTGGGGGTCTGTATGAACATCACTGTTACTCTCTCCACTCTAATTAGTTCAAAGCCACAGTGGTTTATGAGGTGTTTGTGAAAGCACACCTCGGCTGTCTGTTTTGGCTCACAGTTCTTAACACCTGATAGGTGTTCAGATCACAAATAGAGCTGTTTGCTTTGTTTTACACAATGACAGAAGGAATGAAAAGGTGGCGATCATTATCATTTCCAAAATGTCAGAGTTTGGAGGTTAGTCTGACGGGTTTATAGATACAACAAAAATTATTTGTGTGTGTGTGTGTGTGTGTGTGTGTGTGTGTGTGTGTGTGTGTGTAAGAAAGCACTGTAGAGAGTTGGAAGGAAAAGGTAAGAGAAGGAATGTGGAAAGAGTGAAAGAGAAAGAGAAAAGTTAGAGTGCATTGGTGCATCGGTGTGTATCTGTGAATCTGTATGCTAAATCAAGCCCCCCCACACACACACACACACACACACACCTATCGTCCCCCTCTCCCAGCCAAGCAGACAACGCCTCATTGCACCTCCTTGGCTCCCCTCTCTCATCACATTACCAGCCACCTCTGAGAGATGCTTCATATCCAGTGGACTCACTGCAATAGAGGAAAGCAGCAGAGATGGGAGAGGGGAATTAGAGTTGTGGATGGGGTAGGTAGGGGCAGAAGAGAGAGGTGGTTGTTGTGTGTATGTGTGTGTTGGTGTAAAGAAAGAAAGAAAGAAAGAAAGAAAGAAAGAAAGAAAGAAAGAAAGAAAGAAAGAAAGAAAGGAGAATGTGATTAGGACTGGAGAGAAGTGTCTCTCTTCTTCATTGATTTGCAGCTCAAGCAAAAAGCTTTTTTTCAATGTGTGGTTTTGTCTTCTCTTTTTGAAGGCTTTCGCAATGAAATTATTGGATGATGGACGAAAGACAGTTCTAGACGTTTTCCTTAAAGGGACACTGTGTGAGATTTTTAGTTGTTTATTTCCAGAATTTATGCTGCCCATTCACTAATGTTACCTTTTTCATGAATACTTACCACCACCATCAAATTCTAAGTATTCATTATGACTGTAAAAATTACACTTTTCATACATGAAAAGGGGGATCTTCTCCATGGTCCGCCATTTTGAATTTCCAAAAATAGCCATTTTTAGCTGCAAAAATGACTGTACTTGGACCATACTAGAAAATATTTGTTTATTATTTAGTAAACGTTCATGTAAAGATCAAATTTGGCAATAGGCAGCCCAGTTTCAATGAGCAGCATAGTTGCAGTACCTTCTTTGACCATTTCCTGCACAGTGTCCCTTTAAAGAAAAGGTGAAACTCAAAGCAAAATCTCCCAAAAGAAAGGAAATTAACTAGTTGTGTTCTATTAAGTCATCTGCTTCATGTTCACACTTGAAAAACAAATGAGAAATCCTTTGTGCCATTTCCCCGTCTCGTTAAGCCTAAAAGCATTTATGTGGATGGGTTCTTCAAAGTGCTGTAAGAGCACGAATGAGCATTCGATGAATGTGAATTTTTTACAAGGCAAATTCCCCCAACGGAATTTCCACTGAATCTATAATGTACTCCTGATGCATATTGCATTGGCCGCATAAGTATTCATTAATCTAACAGAACCAGAACCAGCACCAGCACACACCACACCAGGCAGAATCGTTCAGGTTACGAAAGAAAAGGAGAGAAGGAGAAAGGAGATAGGAGTGAGGAGGAGGAGAAACGTTATGGTCTGCCTGACACATACAAAAGGAGGAAAGGGAGAGAGGGAGTGAGGAAGATGCATTGAGGGGTGACAGACGGCCAGTCCTATTCAAAACCCTCCCCACAGCCAAAGCTAGCATGCTACTTTGCCATTCATTTGAATGAGACACCACCGGTCTCCGGCGTGAAAAATACGCTCGAGTTCTATTTTCCAAATGCAGCGCGCCGCTGACGCTCGACTACCGCCGGTTGGTGTGTAAGGACAGATATGTTTCAATGTATTTTCACCGACGCCGGTAAAAAACGTGGCCGTTCCGCGACGCTTTACCGCCCTGGTGTGCAAGACCCCTGAGGCTACAGCAAGCGATATGGGATAAAGATATGGCAGGAACCGAATGTCAACATAAACCGAGATTACACAATCTTCGATATGGTCACCAAATGTTTTGGGACTGTCATTTATGTTATGCCTACACTTTGGAATTAGATTAGAGTCTTGTTGTTACACAGGTATATTTGATTTACCTAAACTGTACCCTGTACTTAACTTTACTCGGTCTACCCTACAAGCAGATACAGGGGGCATGAGAATCCGGTGCGTATCACAAAAGCTACCACAACGGCTCCTTGGGATATGCATATGACACATTTAAATGAGTACTAGCAGGCTGGCCGCACCAACCGCAGTGAATCTCGGGCACATGGCGACAAAAAAAAATCATCTAGCGCCTTTAGCAACTTTTTGGTGCATCTGGCGACTTTTTAAAACGTGCATTTTCAGTGACAAATTCATCGTTTTTCCACATAATTCTGACTCTGCGCCGCCGTCAGAAGCGTTTCCCACGGTTACGAAGGGCTGCAGATTAGCTCTGATCTCCAAAAAGTAGCTAGCACTGCCCATTTGTACTGTGGACGAAGGCATGTGGGCATGTTTTCTGTAGATCAGCGCGCCGTGCGTGACATTGTGACATCATACGTAATGCAATGACGACATCTAGCGATTTCTAGCGACTTTTCAGCAAGCCCATAGCGACTTTGGCTGATTTTCTTTTGGCAACACTGCTACTCACCGTCTTGCAGCACAAGACGGGGGAAAACGGGGCAAACACCCATCCCAGACTATGCTTGATAGGCCTATAGCCGTTTTGGATGTAGGCTTATGAAAATTACTAAAGGTTAAGCAATTTATTCATTCTTCATTAGGCCTAATGTTAATAGGCCCATTTTTCAACATCATTTAAACGGTAGGCCTGTGCCAGACAGTCAGCAATAACATTCCAACACTGCTGTAAAAACGGTCTTAAGTAGGTTCATTTTAGGCTAATACAGAAAAAGTAACCTGACAAATGATAACTTTGAAAAGAAATTGTGTTTAATTAGTTTTATTAAGCTGTAGGCCTGTCTTTTGCCTTCCTGGTGGACCGATCACCTGCTAAATTAAACCACCGGATGGCAAGCTTGCTGATTTCTTCGTCCATCGCTGCTTTTGGTAGGCTAAACATGGTCCGCGGTTCTTACACCGGCTGCGACCGTAAAATGAAAAGCTGGAACCCCGACCGTTTTTACCGACTGCCACTGTCTAAACCAGCCATATTACGGAAATGGTTAATAGCATTAGAAGTGGACGAAACTGACGTAAAAACCCGGAGGGATCGCTACTACCGTGTGTGCAGGCAGCAGATTTGAAGAGTTGCATGGAGAGTACAGGTAGGCAGACTACTCTTACAAAGTAATTGCAACATGGTATAATATAACATGGATTCAACTTTGTAATAACACACCACTGGTGGTGTACTTACATCTGTAAGAGCACTTCTAGTACGACTTTATAAAATTCCTCCAGCCCTCCTCCGTTGCGTAATGGTCCATCTGACCTCGCGCGCCCTCGTCAATTAGAGTCTACTTCACTGAAACTACTCTAGCATGCTTGACATCAACCACATCGAATGCCTCAGGTCGCACGATTTCACAATTTCACTTGCCATCCCGCGCTAGTTTGTTTTAACAGTGTATTTATCTCCTGTAGTGGGCTACATTTACTGCACCTGTAGGCTATGCCTTCCCAAAACAGAGTGCTTGCTGGCAAAGACGCGCGGTGTTGCAACCAGTTTCACAGATTCACAGACAGTCAAGATTCATGAGCCAGACACATTTACACATGTTTCTCTCTCTTCAAACATACCTCCATAGCCATGCGCCTTTTTGGCACAGCATTCCTCTTTAAACGGTTTCGTTTAGGTGTTCCATCTCCCTTGTAGCCATCATCCTCGAAATGCTCCCTCCACACACGGTAGTAGCGATCCCTCAGGGTTTTTATGTCAGTTTCGTCCACTTCTAATGCTATTAGCCATTCCCGTAATATGGCTGGTTTAGACAGTGGCAGTCGGTGAAAACGGTCGGGGTTCCAGCTTTTCATTTTACGGTCGCAGCCGGTGTAAGAACCGCGGACCATGTTTAGCCTACCTAGCCACCTGATTGAGTAGCCTGCATCCGGGTCAGAGAGTTGCAACAGTGAGACACCTCTGAAAACACTGGCCAGTGAAAGACTGTGTGGTCCGATCTTCTGAAAGCCCATTGGGAAACTCCAAGTGAAAGCCCATTGGGAAACTCCAACTCCCATTGTCATTGTGACACAGCACTCCACAGCACACAAGTGAACACTACACACTGCACACAACGAAATTGCATTTATGCCTCACCCGTGCAAGGGGGCAGCCCTCAGTGGCGCCCCATGGGGAGCAGTGCGGTGGGACGGTACCATGCTCAGGGTACCTCAGTCATGGAGGAGGATGGGGGAGAGCACTGGTTGATTACTCCCCCCACCAACCTGGCGGGTCGGGAGTCGAACCGGCAACCTCTGGGATGCAAGTCTGACGCCCTAACCGCTCACCCATGACTGCCCTTCTCTGTGCCTCGGTTTGATTGACGAGACCTTTGTGATGAAGTGTGTAGCGTTTTTGAAGTTGTTTATAGCGGGGAAACATCAGAAAATAATAGGCCTATAATTGGCCCCGCCGTGATCCATTGCTGCGTTTTTCACCAAAAAGCTTAAAATTAGCTAACTCCATAACGGCGCGGCATTGCCCGGAATGGCTCATCATTAGATACATTATGTGGCATGGGAAAGCGATGGTGAAACTTTCATTTTACGCCGGAACTATCCTTTAAGCTAGGTGTAAAATGGAAGGTTTTAATGAAAAACAGCATGCAACACAGTAGGAAGTAACCTAATTTTGGGTGAGTACGGTACTTTGGCACGTCTACTTTTATCTACAGAACGAAAACTGCCAGTCAATTGACATTAGCTAGCTAGCATTTCAGATGATGTGGCTCTGAACAATAGCCTGACCAGGTGATTTTTGCATCGAAATAGTTTACTTGGAAGCCACTGGAGTTGTTCTTCGGATGTGAAAATGCATTTAGAGCCTCAATTTAATCTCGGAGAGTCAGAGCGCACCCGTGACAAAAAAGGCTTTACCTCAGTTTGAATGTTGAAAAACGCTATTTTTACCTACACAGTAAAAAAAGAACTGTTGTTCTTACGGTAGATTGCTGGCAGCAGTGGTTGCCAAAGTCTACCTTTAAACAAATAACGGTATATTTCCTTTTTACATTTTACGGTAAAATTATGGCAGCAGTGGTTGCCAAAGCCTACCGTTAAATAAATAACGGTATTATTATTTTTTACATTTTACGGTAAAATTATGGCAGCAGTGGTTGCCAAAACGTACCATTAAATAAATTACGGTAAAAACGGATTATACTCAGGTGAGTTCAATTATAGAGTTACAATCAGACCGCTGATTGAACTGATTATACTCAGGTGAGTCCAATTATAGAGTTGCAATCACAGACAACTGATTGGACTGATTCAACTCATTGGAGTCCAATAAACATCAACTTAATTAGATACCTAAATAAATGCCCAATTGCCAGATTGTCTAGTGCAGGCAGGTGGACCAGTCTAGTATCATCAATGAAGGGTATGCAAATCCAAGGCCTGAAAATAACCTTAAGGAAAATGAAGGCCAAAGCTAGCGGGGCAAGCAAGCTAACAAACAAGCTAGTTAGCAAGCCATGCAGCCACCCTTACAACGTGACCTGCTAACCGGGCCGGCCAGGCCGGGGCAGGCCAGGCCAGGCGAGGCGAGGGCAGGCCAGCCGGCCAGCCGACCAGCCGGCCTTACAGCCAGCCAGCCAGCCAGCTAGCAACCAGTGAGCAGTACAATGCAACAGTCCCTGTTTAAATACATGTTCAAGTGAACCATGTGACCCGAGTGATGAAGCATTTGACAGGTGCAGGCAGTAAGTTAATCATTGCATGACAGCCCTTAGCACTCAGGTGAGGTCAGGAATTGATTGATAGATTGATTTGGATGGGGTAGAATGACAGTTTCAAATAGACTGGGCTACTTCTAAGAGACTAAATCAAGGGATTACTGTCCCAGGTAGACTTTTTCAGATTATACTAGCCTATAGGTATATTTTACACATAAATGAGGCTAAACTGTAGGCTGTTACCGGATAAATAATAAGTTTACAGTGAATTAATGCAAAATGTGCAAACTGTTGCCATTTGCAGTCCTTAACTGTTGTTGCACAGTTTATTTATTCAGTTGCCAGCTTCATTGTTGTCAAATCTCTACAACGTGGAGGGCACCTGGAGCTAAGCAGACAGGCATATGTTTTCTGTGGAGTAATTAATATTTAAATTCATTATAACCTCCATTTGCTTTCTGTTGGTAGGAGGAATGCAAAAAAAGATATTCTGAATTTTGAAGAGGTTTACTGTGTCAATTTGCCTCTCAATCGAAAACTCTGATGGCAAAGCCTCAAAGTCCAATAAGGGAAAAAAAATATTGCGGTGGAGAATTTTTCGCAGGATGAACTAGAACACATGCAAAGGGGTGTACTCTAAGTTAATACTCATTGATGGCTACTAATCAAATAGCGTGTTGACATCAAACTCTGCCTGTTACAACCAGCCTATCAGTGGTTTGACAAGTTACACCTGGAACAAGTGCAATCACAAGAGATCTATTGGACTAAACAGAGTTCTTTGTCTGTTGGTTCACAATTTGGTTCACTAACAGAGGATTGAGTTTGGTTCACTTATACGGGACTCAACAAAAATGGCTGCTCATGTTGCTAAAACATTTGGAAATTGGGGAGGCGTGTTTTCATAACTCTCTAGGGAGTTAAACATTAACTCTCTAGCTCTCTTAGCTCAACAACTCGGATCCAGAGGAGTCAAATAACACTCTGTAGTGTTGCTACAACTCTTGATGTTTAGATTTTGGCTGAACACCAGTCTAACTCTGATCAATCTAACTCTGACAGATTAGCTGTGTACATATGTGTACACCAGTGAAAAATAAAGTCATGTACCGTTTCTTGACTATTTCATCTTCACTTAACGGTATTTTCCAATATTTTCTTTTCAGTGAACAGTTCAGTATTTTCTACATATTGACACCAGTGAAAAATAAAGTTATGTACCGTTTCTTGACTACTTCATCTCACTTAACGGTGTTTTCCAATATCTTCGTTTACAGAGAACAGTCCAGTATTTTCTACATATGACACCTGTCAAAAATGTTATGTAGCGCTTTTTGACTAAATAGTGGCTTGCCATATTTAGTACAGAGATAAACTGTTTTACATTTTACGGTCACTGACTGTTGCAATTTGACATTTTTTTGCCGTAATTTCAACAGGCATTTTTTACAGTGTAAACCAGTGCTCGCTTAAAGTGGAAGAACTTTGGAATGGAATAAGCTAGATACAAACCGTAAAAATATACACACCGCTGAGTTTCTGGGCTTTCGAACAAGCCCTGACATGATGTGTCTGTGAGTTGAAGACAAAAATGATGAAATTGGCTGGGAGTCTACAGGTAAATTCCAAAAAACGGCTGGTATTAAATGTGTTCCTCCAACAGCACTGCACACCGAATTGCGTGCCTTCAGGCATGCATTAATTACCAGCATCATATCCAATTGACGAAGCGCTCGTAGACAGACTATTTTGGCCCGAATGTCAAATTCATCATCTGTCCTGCAAGACGTCGGTTTATTGCAATGTGACAGAGACAGCCTCTCAGTAGCCATCCGCCGTCTATGAAAATAAAGTTAGCTTTTCTAATTAGTTACTTTTCCATGCATTTATATCAGAGTTCCCACCCGTCCTGGAATATCATTAGAGGTCTTGGAAACTCAATAGAGGTTGAAATATGAGCAGCCATCTGCTTTTGATTTGTCTAAAATGCTGCCCACAACATTAGAGAATACTGTTGCGCTGAGTGGTAGCCAGTTCAAAAGGATGAAGGAGGCAGCAGATACAATTGATCGTTTTCGTTTATTTCCTGCCATCTTACAGTCTAAAATGTGGGCAGATGGCTACTATAAATCATTATTGAGAACGTCAATAAAAGCAGTAGAAATCACATTAAATCTTTTTGGAACATGGATTTTACCACAGCTTTTGATGATCCTGATGAAGTATTGGAGCCAGTTTGGCTCTGGTTCCTCAGAGTTGGCGACAGCTCTTTTTATTCTCTCAGGGCTTTTATAGCGAGGCCAGGACACTTCGCTGGCACCACAGCGATGTCATTGGTGGAGGTGAACGAGATGAGATGGAAAGGCATACTACATATAGGCAGAAAGAACAAATAATCAGCAAAAGTAATAGCATGGATCTCAGGTCATTCATGACCAAAAGCAAGTCTTAGCAGTAAAGCCATGTTTACGTGTTAAGGCCACATATTTTTGTTGCAGCGCTGCCACCTCAACTGACTGGAGTTCCTCAGACAGATTTCCTACCTCATATATCCCTGGATATTTGAAGAATGGAGACTGCTGCGTAAACTCTGAATACACAACATGCACACCATTATCATTCTTCACAATGTTCTTAACTGGCATACCCTCTCACCCACTAGGAAAATATTGTCCCCTGTTGTTATTTTGACAACCCACCTGTCACCTTTCATCTCCCCATGAATTTGCAGTCCAACAACAGTTGGACCAACAAAATGCTCCTTCTCCAATTGCATTACCTTAGTGTCTAATTTGGGAGTTTCAGGCAACTCTGACAGTCGTCGAATTATTTGGGCCTGAGGGAACTCAGACTTCCTAATTAGTTTTTTTTCCGAGGTGGTTTTCATAGACTCCAGACTGCCGTGCCTCTTCACCTCATCCGCCAGGTGGACCGGGAGCGTACCAATGTTCCCTGTGTCCTATGTTCCCCTGTCTTTGTATGGGAACGGGGAACAGAGGACCCTTTTTCTAAAAAAGGGTTCTATGTTCCCCGCATTGTATGCTTCCAAGTTTTCAAATTGCGCCCTTCCCAAAACCATCCCTAAACCTAACCTGTCAGAAATGCAATGTTTCTGAGTTGTACATTTGTGCCCTTCCCAAAACCATCCCTAAACCTAACCTGTCGTAATGCAATGTTTCTGAATAGTACATTTGAGCCCTGACCAAAACTATCCCTAAAACCACAGTTGCAACAACAACCTGCACTTTGCCATGCGACAGCAGTCTACTTGGAAGCAGTGGGAAACATGGAACCCTTTTTTGAAAACCTGGGGAACATAGGACCCGGGCAACATAGGGATGACCCCGGTGGACCAGCCCATGAACATTATAGACAATGTTGTCAGTCCCATAAAGCTCCCCGAAATGTTGAACAAAATAATTCAGCATTTCCCCAGCATAACTGACAAGGTGTGGTGGTACTAAAATCGAAACTGCACATGATAGAAGTAAAAAATTGTTATATATGTTCTTGTCCAACTTTTTTGCCAGCACAACAGGGCCACTATAAAGTAGGAATTGGCGGAATTCGGTAGTTTTCCAACGGTCTACATCCCTTAAAGACTGTGGTCTTCTAGCAAATTCTACAGGCACATAGGGCCTCATTGACACCAGGTCCACTGACAGTTGGTCAACTATACCAGCTGGATACGATGGCATTTCAATCGCACCACTGCGAACAGTTCTCTTCTAGGTAGCAGGAACATGCTTGCCTGAACAATGATACTGACTGTACACGCAAAATGTAGCAGAACAAGGAGGCAGATGTCTATTGTTGTTTTTATCATTGTTGTTATTGTCAAGTCATAAGCAGGTTTGACAATATCCATATCATGAACTTTATATAGGGACAATCTAGTTTTATGTAACAATCTATAAAGTGTAAAAATCAATACTTACTTTGTGATCTGAAAATGATGCTGTGCAGACCAATTGTTCGTCCGTCGTCCGTTGGGATGATGCCGCGTCCGCGTCCCCGTACCCGACATGGGTGCGTCGCGGAGCTGCATTTTGACAGTAGAATTTGCGGCTGCGCACGGTGGTGGCAGCTGCTGTATGCCAACAGCCAGGATGCAACGGTTAAGCGGCTCTGAATAGGCTTCAGATACTGTTTGTACTTTGTGTATCACAGTATTAGCCAGGCCGTGCCCTCCTAGGTGCGCAACAGCTTCAGCGTTGCTACCAGTCAGGTCAAGAGTCAGTGCAAGTACTTTCTGAGTTCCCGCAAATACGGGAACTCCTCCCACTGTGTTGGGAAGCAAACAATCATTAGCAAACCAAGGGAGGCCATTTGGGAAATGCTGTTTGGGAAATGTTAATTGTTATGCTCTTGGTCTTGAAGAGATTTGAAAGTCGATGATAATCAGGCTATCACAGTATATCAATTGATCTGTACTGGAGGGAACAGTTCGGTCTTGTCTGCTCTAGAAATTTTTTTTACCAAAAGTTCACGGCGCGTCCATGTTTGTGAATCAGATTTGGATCCGGTCATGATCCGCGTTTTGACAGTAGAATGTGCAGTGGCCGCGCGGTGGCAGCGCTGACGGCCCGTTCCCACTTTACCGGCGACCGGGTTGATGCAGACGCCTTCAATTCAATAGGTGCAATCGACTTGTCGTCAACGCATGCATGCGCATTTAGACAGCAATGCACCCTGGATGACGGTTACGGTAGGGACACATACACGCGAATTTGCGAACTTTGCCATTCATTCCTATGAGAGAGGCGAAGGCAAGCGAACAGGGGCGAAGCGAAGCAAAATTATTAAAGAAAGTTTAATGTTATGCAAATGAGGAGCGAATTCGCCTGCCGCGGCCCAATCAAATCAAAACATAACTGTTCCATTCCATTTGATTCGCCGCGACGGCCTGATGACGGTTGGATTTCGACTCTCTTCGCTTCGCTTGCTTCGCCTCCTATGTGTCCCTACCGTTAGATTTCCTGTCAAACTTCGAAATTTCGTCTTTGTTGCGTCGACGAGGTGACATGTCACATGGTGTCAATCTATCGCGGGATGAATGCGACTGCAGTCAGATCTTGCAATCTCTGCAGTTGCTTATCCCCTTCAACGCTCATCTGCGGACTGCCTCCGAGGTCACACGCCCATGAACTGGTTGGTCAACAACTCACTCACGTGTGTATAGGCCTATGGGTCACACCTCTACACAGGTTTGCGCAGGTCCCCACTTCAGCTCCTCCTCACTGCCTGTCCCCCCACTCCTCACACGTGGTGTCTTAGTAGAGCAAACCGGTGCGAGCTCATCGTCTCGTTCATATTTGTGGCCGACTTTAAATGCGCTGTATTTAATAACACCCACATCGTGACAACAAGTTCTCGCTCACGTGCTTCGTCAATGTTGATCGACAGCAACAGAGGTCGTATGGGGCTATTGACAGTGTCGCCGTGCGTGGCCAGTCCAGTTCAACCCCCCCTTGATGTGAAAGCGGCCTCACTAAGATCTTGTTTTTTATCCTTTTGCTAATTTATCACGCCTTTGAAGATAGCTGTTAGCACCACTGCTGGTAGAATGAGAGGAGCAACTAATTGCATTAACATGCTGACTTCAATGAAGAATCCACACAAGGCCAACATAATAGGTACAGTAAATTGCAGGGATCTACACGGTGTGAAATTTCCTTATTTCATTCAGCACATCTCTTTGTGGGAATTACAGTGCCTCTCATCTCTTCATCTCTTCTGGTATTTTTGTGCCTGTCACACTTTGAAGTTTGAGAGCAGAGCCACGATCCCTCTGTGGATATCTTTTTCCCACAGTGCTTTTCAGGTTTTTTTTGTAGATAGTCATAAAAGCAAGTGGAGGTGTGACAGTGTTATTTCATCATGAAAGACAAAGAGATCACATTATTTTTATGAGTATCCATGTGTGTTCGATTATTGTCAATGCTTCAGAGAAAAGTGTGTGTGCCACCGTTTGACATAATCCAACTCAAACAAAAACTAGACACTTCTCCCCCACGGACCACTGCCTATTACTAAGAAGACATTTGCCATGCAATGACTCATTCAACAATCTATCGATTGGATTCAGTAATCTTTGTGTGTGTGTGTGTGCGTGTGCACATGTGCATGCATGTGAGAGACATTGAAAGACCTGATGTTTTTTTATGTATCTTGCTGTACCTGACTGCTAAATGGCACCACATGAGATGTTTTAATAGTTTACCACTGTTGATTGGAGATGACAGAAAATGACAATCCGTTATGCAGCAATTGTGTTTTGATGTCAGTAGCTCTGCAAATCTACAGTATGTGGCTTCTGGGTGGCTGTGTTAATATTGCATTTTTGTCAGAAGACGATGCCATTGCTGTGTGGGTTTGTTTTGGATTGTTATTTTGCTGTGCTTCCTGTAACTCCATACGGCATGTCTCTGTTCAAGGCCAGACCTCCCGTCTCTCATTAACCCCTTAACCTTACTTTTTGAGGTTTTGCACAACCTTTAGTTTAATGGTTCCTGTGCCCGCATACTTTATCCAAATTTGAAGTGGCTGGTGTCATGTGAAAGCAGAGACTCTGTAGAATACACAGGAAGTGACGGGAAGATTTTGTGATGTACTGGCAAGGACTTACAGGGGTTGGAACACCTTTTTTTGAAAAGCGGTTATGAAAATTCCAGGAAAGTACCACATTTCACCAATTTAGCTGATACATTTGGCCCTTGAAACACATTTGAGACTCATTCCCAGGCCCACTGAAGCTGTTTGTCAAACGATATCTTGATACCGCTATGTATGACCTTTCCTAAGTCAAATATGTGTGTGTATACACATGCGTTTTTTCCAAGTGTCCAAAGAGTACCATTTGGAGACTCCAAAGGTGCCTTTAGGTTAGCCAAAACGCACCCTACAAATAAAGTCTTTCTGAACAAGAACCTTCTGTGCTAACAGCATGATCTTGGTCACAAATGAAAGTTTACCCCTTGAGGTGTTTTATAGTGGCCTAGCTTGGTTGGAAATAGCTTTAGAATGGCATTACAGAGGTATCACTGTACAGAAATTACATTTGTTTTACACTTCGCCCAGGAAAAAGGCAAACAAAGTATTATGGGGAAAATTTGCGAAATTTTGCGAGTTTTATTGCGAAATAAGCAAACAATTTCACTTGTGCAAACTTGATAAACAGTGCAAACACAATTGTGCAAATGAATGACATAAAATAAAACCGATAATAAATAAATAGTGGGTCATGTCTCCAGTAGTCTGCAATGGCAGTCAACAGTATTAGTCCCATATAAATGAGCATGGCCAGGTATGAAAAAATGTCCAGTATTCCAATGTCACTCCATTTGCCACCGTGATGTTGGGATCCAAACTTACTTGTCTTTTGCACCAAGGTGCTCAGTATAGTAAAACACAAAATGGCTGGTAGCTCAAACAAGTCGCAGTATCTTCTTAAAGTGTATTTGTTGGGTTAAAAAGCCATTATTGTCATAGGGCTAAAACATGATTAAAAAAGCCAACATGTTTCGACCGCACTGGTCTTCATCAGGGCTTTTGAGCTCAATTCATCAGGGCTTTTTGCTCAGTAGTGAAAAACAGTCTGAAGAGATGTAGTGTGGTATACTGCTCCTTGGATGAGCAGTCGGCCAGGTGTCCGTGCTGGACAAAAGGTGGGCTGGTGGTCCTCTCCAGCGAAGGCCTGGCATCTGCTGACCCTTGTACTTTGCCTCTCCCTCTCGCTCTGGATGCTACCCTCTACTCTGAAGGTCCAGCGTTTTCCTCTTCGCCACCATCTCCTCTCTTCTGACTTCTTTTTCTCCCCCTGGAGCCTTTGGGCTGCCATTCCTCATCATTGTCACTAAAACAACACAGACAAAAAAAATAAACAATGAAAAACATGTAATACACAGTGTCAATAATATGCACTCTTGACTGTATTGTTATCTAAATTGCCTCCTGTCAATGCAACAGGCTCATTTCCCCTGGCTTATCTTTCTCACTGACCCCACTGTTCTCACCTACAACACCACTTGAGGGCATGTACCACCACAGTTGTCCATCCCCCACCCTCACCCCCACATACAAACATACATACAGGCACCAGATAAATAGTCTGGAGCAGTGCCTGTGCCCAATACAATGTTCCCCCCACACACATACACACACCAGATAAATATGTAGTAGTGCCTACCCAATACAGCTTTTGACATTGTTCTTTCAAACTATCTCACTATAGGCCACCAACATTATGCATTTTTTACATTAGGAAGAGCACAATATGAAGGTTACCTTTCAAATGGACGTAATGTTCGGATTGGAACATGCAAACAATATATTTTATGATAGAGAAGAAGTTCCATAAAATAAAGAACATTACTTGAGCTCTGGTATAAATATATAATGCTTACTTTTCAAAATTGCGATTCCTGCCTTCCAGAAAGTCTTCAAATGCATCAGAATCTTCGCTGTCCTCGCTTTCTATTATATCCGGGATTGTTTCCCCCTCCTCTTGAAGCGATACTGACGGCAAAGACATTGCTGACGGCCCAGCTGCTTCTTCAGGTTCTGCACCCACGTGTTTGGACTTCTTTTGGCATTTTGAAATAAATCAAAATAAACAAAAAACGAAATGGGAAGCGTCTGGAAGTCAGTTTGTACTGCTCGCGCCAGCTTCTCCAATAATAATCTCTTTACGCACGCTAAGCGAATGAGAGTGCACTCAAGTTACGCAGCCGCTTGTCTCCGCCTCTGTGGGGGATGGGCTGGCTTGCCATACTGCGTTGGAAAGCTGTTGGTGTGTTCCAATACTCGTACTGGCCGCCCTTTCCGCACTGTGTTTGGGTACCGGCCCCAAAACGGCTATTTTTGAAGTGTGGAGTTACTGTACACTTTTCGCTCTCAACGGCCGCCATGTTTGTTACGTAGTTGAGTGTCAGATCTGTCAAACGGTTTATGTGATAACAGCATAGTTTCGATTCCAAAGACAATCGCCATGTGTATTAGAGGCAGGGGTAACTTTAAAAAGTGTCAGCGTAACGAACAGTGCCTTCCGTGATGAATTGCATATTGGCGGTTGGTAAACTCGGATGATACGCGACCAACCGAAGGGTACTTCACTGCACTCAAACAAGGTACACAGTACAGAGGGCGAATAATGGCGCACACTGTGGCCCTCATTTATCAAAGCAGCGTACGACGAGAATCATACGTACGTCGTGCGTACGTTCTTTTTCTACGACCAGTTGGTATTTATCAAATCTCATCGTAAGCGCAGGAAAGATGAAATCCTACGACTGCTCTCAGACGGTGTACGCCGTTTTCAAGCTGGACTTGAGATGACTATGATCACCAACTTGAGCAGCAGTTGTAGCGCAACAACTCATTATCATAAATATGTGGCCTACATAATTACAAAATGTTTTTACATTGTATATTTTGGCTATAAGCCAACGTCTACCTGTTTGAATTGGTGCACCCTTCCTGAGAGCGATGTGTTAATATGGCATATGTGTCAACAAGAGACTTCTAATTTGTGATTTGACGTGATGTGTGAATATTTGTGCAATATAGGCCTACAGCCGCGGAATGTGCCTTCAGTCGTGGGATGAATGACCGACGTCCGTTCTTTTTAACAGCTGGGAGTTCATGCGCACATCAATCAATAACCTACAGACAGTAGCCTAATAATCTCCCGGTTGAGTTTCAACGTTTGATCGCACACAACTACTATCCGAATATAGGCTACACCACGTGTGTGTCCTATAACATTTTATAGTCGTCCACTCCATAGGTGGTAAAAGGGCTATCCGGTCGAAGGACTGGAGCCTCGGAGAGAAGCAGAGGGCACATGAGCGCGAGAAGGATGTAGCGCACTGGACATGTACAACTCTCCTTCCCCAACCAATTGTTTGGGCACTGTTTGTTGGCCAGTTTCACGTAGGACCCTTTTCTTGACCTCGTTTACAAAAGATAATCATATTTAATTTTCATATATTTAAATAATATTCATTAAAAAATATCTTCATTATGTCTACTGTAGTCAATCAAACATTTCATTGTGGGCTAACCATCATTATTTGGAAATCAATCTCTACCCCTTCCATATTGAGAACCGAAACAGTGTTGACTACTGCTGTTGATTATTTCCACGTGTTATTTTGTTGTCTACCTCTCGTAAAGCCTAATTTGTCAATCAACCAGAAACGTAGATGTTTTAGCCGGTTTGCGTCTCTCCATGTCGCAAACTCAGGGGTGCGGTCTCCTTCCCGCCAGTTTAGAGAAGGTGTGATTATTCTAATTACGATGGTTTTCAGACGCTGGATTTATCAACAGCCGCTCACTCTTACGATGAGATTGGAGAGGTACACATGTTTAGTAAATCTCACGTGAGCCTCGTCGTACGACAAGATCTACGCTCATTTCTGCGATGGTTTCTACGCAAGTTTGATAAATGAGGGCCTGTGTGTTTCCCAGCGACACGCACGTGCTGGTGTCTACTTTCTAGCTTCTAATTCGGCGAAGCTACAGCCAATCAAAGCAAGGGTGTCACAAAAAAAATAGAAGCACCTAGTTTGTTTCTCAGCGTTGTGTAGCCATAGAGGTAGAAAATAACACTAGAGAGGACACAGCAATTTGCGACAGCACTGGGAAATGGCAGATGGAGCTTCCCAACTTCCGTAGGTAGTGTAGGTACCTTCAGGCAATGCAAGTCAATGGAGAACACGCCCACCCCTGTCAAAAAATTGACTAAAACTGTGTGAATATGAAGTAACACATTAATGAAAGACCAGATTTGAAATGTCTGACTAAATAAAATACATTTAAAAATCAAATAATATCTTTTATGAACATACAGTGAGTCCAATATGTATTTGATCCCTTGCTGATTTTGTTGGTTTGCCTACTAACAAAGACATGATCAGTCAATAAATGTTATGATAATATGTATTCTAATATGGAGAGAAAGAATATCAAAAAGAAAATCCAGAAATTAACTGAAGAGAATATATATTAATTTATTTCCATTTCATCGAGCAAAATAAGTATTTGATCCCCTGCCAACTGATTACAGTTCCGGGCCCACAGACCAGATGGGCACTTCCGATCAACTTGTCATCTGAATTAAAGACACCTGTACATACTAACATGCATAAAAGACACATTGAATCAGCAGAATCAGTCCATAGTATGAGTGAATCAGTCACACTCCAACCTCACCAGCATGGGAAAGACCAAAGAGTGGTCAAATTATATCAGGGACACGATTTTAGACCTGAACAAAGATTAAAGGGGCTGCAAAGCCACAAGAAAGAGACTGGGTATTAATGACCCAGCTGTTGATGCGTTTCTTCCAAAATGTGAGGAATACAAAACGACTATCCATCAGCCTGTCTGGGGTTCTATACAAGATTTGACCTTTTGTAGGGATTTGATAACCATGAGAACAGAAGGAAATCACCCTAGAGTTGTACGGGATGAACTAGGCAATGATATCAAAGCTACTGGGACCAAAATCACTGAGAAAACTACTGGTAGAACTTACAGTAATGCCACAGAGGTTTAAAATCCTGTAGTGCACACATGGTACCTCTACTTCAGAAGGAACCTGTGCAGTCCCACTTGAGGTTTGCCAACGGACATCAGACTGGTTTAGGATATGATAAGGAGGTGCTGTAGTCAGATGAAACCAAAATCAAGCTGTTTGGCATTATTACAATTCAATGTGTTTTGAGAAAGAGTACTGCTGTCTATGATCCCAAGAACACCCTCCTCACCATCATGCATGAAAGTGGTATCATTATGGTTTGAGGGTGTTTGTCTGGCCAAGGCACAGGACAACTTCACATCGTCAACGAATGGATGGAGGGAGACATGTAATGTGCAATCCTGAGTGCAAACGTCCTTCCCTGCACCACTACACTGAAAGGGTGGGCCATTTTTGGATCTCCCAACATGACAATAATACACAACATACAGTCAAAGCAACGAAGGAGTGGCTCAATAAGAAGCATATTAAAGTCGTGAAGTAGCCTAGACAGTCTCCAAATATTAACCCTATAGTAATTCTATGGAGAGAACTGAACCTCCCATTTGCCAAGCTACAGCCACAAACTATTAATGTTTTAGAGATAATGTGCAAAGAACAATGGGCAAAAAAATTTTTCTACTATATGCACAAACATTGTCATTAACTAAAAGAAGCATCTGACCTCAGTGCTAGACAACTAGGGCTTTGCCACGACACACTTTATCTTCTTTAGCTAGAGGGGTCAAATACTTATTTGCCTAAATTAAAGACAAATAAATTAAAATATATTATTTTAAGTTATTTTCTGGAATTTCTTTTTGATATTCTGTCTCTCCATGTTTGAATACATATTATCATAAATTTATAGACTGATCATGTCTTTATTAGTGGGCAAACCGGCAAAATCAGCAAGGGATCAAATACATATTGGACTCACTGTAGTTAGCAACACACTTCAACTATTGTCCTTGTATAGTGTGTTGATGGACATT
>NC_085865.1:15861402-15926207 GCF_034702125.1 Engraulis encrasicolus | reverse complement strand
TGAGATTTGTGATGATGAGATGAGCTGCTGGAAACCTCTCTGTGGGGTTCGGTAATAGAGCAAGCGCACCAGAGGTCTGATAAGTGAGATTAAAAGAAGACAGAGGCAGTGTCAAAGAACTGAGGGAGGGGGATTGAAGTAGCCTAGAAATCTAGACGCCCCTAGCGACCGCAAATTGAATTTGCTCCCGGGGGCAGTCTAGCGGACCCCGGTCGTTTTGGGAGGCTGAAAGTTATCCGATGACAGGGCCAATCAAATCGCGAGGGGGGCCGGGCTACCAAGTAAACAGGAAACTTTCTAAGAAGAAGCATGGTGTCCGTCCGTGCTACGTACAGCACGAAAGTGTTTACTTAATTTAAAAAGCCTGGATGATAATACATTTCGTGGCTGACATGGATTGATGTAATAATAAACCATGAACTTATCGGACACAAATAGATCTCAACACATTACCATTTGATCATTCGATGTTTTAAACTAGCTCGGTAAGCTAAGTTGAGCATTTTACAGAACCAGATAGTCACACGCTATTATCAGACCACTACTGTAGGTGTAGAATGAAATTGCTGCCCCAATTTCTAATAAGACACGTGCCATTAAAAACGAGACATTTGGGAGCTTTGAAAGTCTTTGAGTAGCTTACTAAATAGATGGGAATGACACAGAGTCTACCAAGCTAGTGGCTAGCTAACCTGTCGTCAACAACACAGAGCTAGGTATCCAGGTTAGGGTTAGGGTTAGAAACAAAAAACTAGGGTTAGAAACAAAAAACTAACATCAAAAAGATAACTAGCTCCCTTATATGGCGGTGGGATCGATAGTCTGGCTAGTGGGAGCGAGCTGACCGGGGAGCGTCCTGCGTTGGGAGCGACAATCAGGGAAAGTTATGGGTATACAGCTAGCTAGCCGAACATGCCATGTTGACAACAATCATAAATATAACCATTTAACAAGCCCCAAATTGCTCGACGTTTCGCTGATTGATCAAGGGGGGCTATGTGGTTGAAAACGAGGCATTTTTGAACTGTATAAGTGAAAACCCGATTTATTAGGAAACTTTTTGTGGCTGTGGTCATCACACGAATTCACTGCTACGACGGCTGGAAGTTGCCGCTTCACCTACAAAGAGGCCCTCGCTAGTGGCTAGCTAACCGGTCGTCAATAGCAGAGCTAGGTATCCAGCCTTGTACTATATGCCTGCCCCAAATTCTAATAAGATCCATGTCATTAATAACGAGGCATTTGGGAGCTTTGAAAGTCTGTAAATCGCTTACTAAATAGATGGGAATGACACCTAGTCTACCGAGCTAGCGGCTAGCCATGTATTAGTTATGGGTATACAGCTAGCTAGCTAACACCGAACATGCCATGTTGACAACAATCATAAATATAACCATTTAACAAGCCCCAAATTGCTCGACATTTCGCTGATTGATCAAGGAGGGCCATGTGGTTGAAAACGATGCATTTTTGGACTGTATAAGTGAAAACACGATTTATTAGGAAACTTGTTTGTGGCTGTGGTCATCACACGCATTCAATGCTACGACGGCTCGAAGTTGCCGCTTCACCTACAAAGGGGCGTGTACGTTGTGAAAGACAGCTGTGACGTTACACAGAAGTGTGTGGGGATTGGTTGTTTGCCATCCAATTGCGTGACGTTGAGTGCTGAAGCAACCGTTTATCCCGCCCACACTGCTGCCCAGCCCTCCTAGACCCTGGTACAGCTTTTTGCTGTACGGGTCTGGCTGCGCTAGGCTAGGATTGAAGGATTTTCACCCTCCCCTTTCCCCTCTTCACATCATCTGCTTTCCCCTTCTTTTTTTCCTTTTCCCCCTGCTTGATCTTTTCTGAAATGTTCATTCTCCCTGGTTCTCATAACAGGTATCATGTGATCTCACTAGTCACTATTGACTGAGTATACTCAGTATACTGAATTTTTAGTGGGCCACTCCCAAGTTTCTTTTTTCATTTTTCGAAAAACACTTTTAGCCACTGGCTGGCAGCTCTGAACATCTTCAGTCTCCCAGACATGTAAGAGAATGCAGCGAGTGGGAGAAACAGACTCTGGGGAAATGCAGTGAAACACATCAGAGAGGATACAGGAGTTGGCACTGAGGAACTGGATTTCTTGATTTGTAATCTCTCTCTCTCTCTCTCTCTCTCTCTCTCTCTCTCTCTCTCTCTCTCTCTCTCTCTCTCTCTCTCTCTCTCTCCTTCAAGTAATGACAAAACACAGGTCAGCTCACCTTGGTTCCATTTTTAATCAGTTTACAAAGGAGTGACTGAGTGAGCAGGCGGATGGGGGGCAAGATTTAATTACTTCTGAAATAACCTTAATCCAGCTTTACAGCCATCCAGCACACATACACTGGAAAGTCTCCCCTCTCTCTCTCTCTCTCTCTCTCTGTCTCGCTCTCGCTCTAAAACTTTGTAACCTTAAACCCAAAACTTTACACATCAATAACTTACTTAAAACAAGCTGAAGAACTATGTGTAATGGACATGACTCGTGAAAACAAATGACTAGCTGTCCATCTTTCATTCTCGTATGAGTTGATTGGGTTCAATGAGTTGGTAGAACTTGAAATAGCTGTAATCTTTAATTCATTCACAGTTTTGGCAGCCTATAGGTACATACTGTAAAGGCCTTCTGCATGAAGACATAAAAAAGCATGAGAAGCGACAGTCGGTGATGTGATTTGGTGAGTGTTAAAATAGAAATAGAGTTCCTGGCGTTTATTGGGGATACATTTTTGAAGATCTAGGGAAGGGAGGCGATGGGGACAGTAAAGAAACAAGACTGCCTTAGGCATGCTCTGGATTAGACGGGAAGCCCTGATCAAAAAATCCTTTAGGATTTTCTGTTTTTCCTATAGGATTCTGAAAATCCAATAGGATTCATCTAAAATCCAATAGGTCTACGAAAATCCTATAGGATTTATATACATTCCAATAGGATTTTCATTGTCTCCTATAGGCCTAAGATTAGAAAATCCTATAGGATTTACAAGATTCCGCAGCTAAGCGAGCGCAGCTAAGTTTGAAATGATTTTGGTTGTCAAGGGAAACAAACGCAGACGTTGCAGTCGCATATTCAACCGTTTTCAGGTAGCTATTGGACTAGAGATGTAACTCGGGCTTGATAAAAAAAAGAACAAAAACGTTTAATTAACTTGCCGAAATGTTTGCCTGTAATACTGTCACTTCAAGGACCTCTTCAATGCGTTTACTAATCGATATCCGACTTCTGAAGTGCCGCCGTAACTTTACCGTTAGCAAGTTTGCTAACGTGTGAAACGTAGCCTACCCATCAAGCAGGTGAGTTTTTATTTGGATTTATATTGTATGGTTTGCAATATCACATTGTATGTTGGTCGTGTGTTTATAGTTGTCTGACAACGTTGCAGTGTAAAATGTAGGTCTATTTCTGCAGTAACGTCCTCAAGTTTCCTGCTGGAGTTGGGGCTGTCAAACCATTCAAGATGACTGACTGAAAGGACATTACGGTAAGTTTATCATGATAATCTATTCTTTGTCAAACTTGCTATGCACCACTGCAAGCACACATCACAGCCTTTACCACCTCAGTGTTATCTCCCCATTTCCCACTGGACATTTGAAGTGAGCAGTGTTGGGCAGTAATGCATTACAAAAGTAATTAATGCATTACTTTTTGCTGTAATGCAAAAAGGCATTAAGGCATTACAGGGCACATTCTGGCATTTTTCTTACTTACCATGCTAAATAACTGAAGTTACAATACATTACAATGTCCTGGATTTTAGTGGGATTTATTCAGTGTGGTGGGTCAGAAAGAGGCTATTCCTGAACCTGGTAGTCTACATGCTGTCAAAAACACCTCCTGGATGGGAGGTGAAAAGGTCATGACTCATGAGCTTGATTTACACTGTGATAAATTTCCAGATCCATATTTAGGCCAACAGTTCTTTTGGGGAAAGTAACTAAAGTAATGCAAAAGTAGTGTAATGCCTTACATGTCAAATATGGTAATAGTGAAGTGTAAGAGATTATTTTGAAAAGACAGTAACATGTAATCAGTAATGCATTACTGTTTTGAGTAACTTGCCCAACACTGGAAGTAAGATAAAATGATAATGGCCTGGCATCCATAGTAGCCCTCAACTTATAAGTGCTATGCCACGGGTGCATGTCTATATGTTCCCACAGAGTGGTCCCCACTAAGACTTAACATTCCTTTTTAGGCCCATTGGTCCCACAGCCCATTGGTCTCACAGCCCATTGGTCCCGCAGCTTATACCTGCTGGCCCATGTTCCCACATTTCTAAGAATTTATTCAAATTTAGGCCCTATGTCCCATGGCGGGAGGAAGGGCATGTTCTCTTAGTTTACTCGGAAATGTGGCTACATGAAGTTCTTGAACATAGGGCATATTTGAATACTTTCTTTACAATGTGGGGGAATGGGAGCAGCGAGAATAAGCTCTGGGACCGCTGACCCCAGATGCCACGCCATTATCATTTTATAATGTAAGTTATATCACTTTTAATATAAGTGCAACTCCTGAGTTCATATTGCCTTCACTGAATGGGTCCCTCTTGTTTTCACAGTGAATTCACAAGTCAAAATCAGATAAACAGACAGGAACATCAGCCTTCTTGGTGCCAGATGGAAATACTTGAGAATAGCAAGAAAAACAGTGAGTCTAAAACTACACATAAGATCATAATTAAGTTAAATGTGACCTGGTGGCATTGTTGCATGACTGCTTAACATTCAGAAATGATTGCTATACTGTCACTCATCATCTAGAATACATCTTGGAGTTAAAACTTAAGAGTCTATGGGCTTTAAGAAAGAAAAAAAATGAGTGAATGAGGTAATCACAACTCTGCCAAGAGTCTGTTTTGGTGTTCATTAAAATGAGTGTAACTATTCTCTTCCTGTGCTTTGGTTTTGTTTTAGGTTCAAGTAGGCCCGACAACAGAGATCACAGACAACCACAAGAAGTGACCCCAGGAGGGCAACAGACCATATGTTGGCAGTTTTTGGAAGGCAGGTCCTAGCCACGCACTCGTATACCGGAAAACCACCAGTAAAATTCAACAAAAAAACCTCATAAGTGAGTACCTTTTCACTACAATACCTTGCTTACATAAACAGCAAAGTTCTCAGACAAGGAATATTTTTTATACAGTACATCCAGCAAGTACTGTCAGCACTTCACTTTTTCCACACATTGTTATGTTACAGCCTTATTCCACAATGGATTCAATTCCTTTCTCAGCTTGCCTTTCTTTTACTCAAAATTGTACACACAACACCCCATAATGACAACGATTTTTTATGTGCAAAAGTATTAGAAACAGGTAGCTTTTGCCATGACACTCAAAACATGTGAATTACTTAGCCTACGGGATGCACTGTAAATGTCTGACAATGTCACAAGATTTCCATCCATGCTACACGCATTGTTTTCAACAACACAAAAAACTCTCTCCCTTACATACCACAGATTCTCAATAGAGTTTTAAAGTCTGTTCAGTAGGCCTATGTATTTTCTCATGTCTTAATTTTCCATGTGTTGGTCTGCTCTGTATGTTTGTTTGTTTGTTTTTTCAGACTACGTCACAAACCAATTTGATGTGGACACTTCAATGACCAAGCAAGCAATGGCACAGAACTGTTCAGATGAGGCAAAAATGACACCCACACAATGATCAAATAATGAAATAATAAATATATTTTGCATATGACCATTTCATTTGCTGTGTTGTTTTTTTGGATTATGTTTATGTGAGCTATGTTTTAAAATCCTATTATAATAAATCCCATAGAATACAAATCCTATAGGAATATAAATCCTGTAGAAATAAATCCTATAGGAATAGAAATCCTATAGGAATTATCCCATCAGAATCCTATTGGATTTCTATCATATTTTGGAACAAAAAATCCTATAGGAACATTAAAATCCTAAAGGATTCCTATAGGATTATTTGTTCCAAAATATGATAGAAATCCAATAGGATTCTGATAGGATAATTCCTATCAGAATCCCATGGGATTTTTTGATAAGGGGGAGAGGAGAGGCAGCAGGGAGAGGTTTTGTGAAAGGAGAGGATGGCAGGGGACTGTGTGTATTCAGTTTGCAGACGTGTGCATGTGTTGGCTGTGCGGGGATTACTGAAGAAGGGAGCAGGGAGAACAGAGAGATGACGTGTGCAGTGGGTGTTAGAAGGCAGGCGTGTACTGTATTAGGGTTATAAAGATGTGAAAGGAAGGTGGATGGAAGGAAAGGGCACATATACTGCGCATATTATAAGAGAGATTCAATTTTGGACCTTACCTTTAGTTACAGAGGCGGTGGTGGCAGATGAAGTGGTGAACAGATGGGTGTTGAGATATCCTATTGCCTGTGAACAGAATTGAGTGAGAGAAGAGTATAGAGGAGAGAAATAAAAAGGCGGATAAAAAGGTTTTTGGGCTGCTGGCGGGAGAGACAATCCTCCTCAACGCTTTCACCCTCAAGGCCCCATATTTCATCACTATAATGTAAGCTCCGGCTCCCTCATTTCCCTCTCGGTAGCACAGAGTCAAGGATTGAGGAGTGGGGGGTGGGGGGCGGGGTGGAGGTGTTGTAGGTGGAGAAGTATGAAGGGTTTTAGTGAGCTGGAGATAAAGGAAAGGGCACAGCGTGAAGTGGAGGGGTATGGGAGGGAGTGGTGGGTACAGGATTTGGGTGGGCACAAGACTGAGGTAGAGTGGTGCAGATTGGGAAAGGGAGAAGGGAGGAAATGGCATGGAGCGAGGCGGAAATTATGTCGGAACAGACTGAGACAGGTTCATGATTCATGTTGTCAGAGACTCTTGGTAGATTACCAACCCTGCAGGAGAGGAGAGGCGAGGAGAGAAGACATGAGAAAGATTACCAAATGGGCAGGAATGAAAGGAGATGAGAAGAGAGGAAAGGATTTAATTTAATTTAATTTAATTTAGGGTGCAAGAGATGGATGATTTAATGTAGTCCTCACTCAACACTCGCTTGCCATTTCTGACCCTGGTTGGAATGTTTTCCATGTTGTTTGCTCTCTTTCTATGCTTTTTCATTGCATTAACATGTATTTCTGACTTCCTCTCTTTTCCTTTCTTTTCGCTTTGTCTGTTTTCTTATTTCCCTCTCTTCGCTTTTTTTTCTCTTTCTCTTTCATTGTCTCTTTCATTTTTTTGTCTCTATCCATCTTTCAGTATTTCTTTGTCTGTGGGTTACCTTTACAATCCTTGGGTGCGTTTTTCGAAAGTGTAGTCGTTAGTCAGTTGCGTAGTTGTCAATGGGAAATTGCATTGCAAACAATAAAGTAGCTGACATAGTTAGCAACTATGGTATCGAGAAATGCAACCCAGCTCTGGTAAAATTCTATTTGAAGGTCAGAGTATCCACTGGGGAAAGTCATGTCTTAATGGACCACCAGGATTAGAAGTAGCCATTGCTCAGCAGTGGGCTTCACTTTATTAGAGAGAAATATCACTCATGTTTATTCATGCCTCCTTGTCCTCCTTTTTGTCCCTTTTTGGAAAAGAGGACCAGACATCAGCCATTGATGGTGACAGAAAGCCTCTCAGCACCACTTAGACAAGGCTGTTTCTGTTGAAGAAACTGTTGAATTTGCCACTGAATCGAATCGGCCACCTCTTGTATGTGTAAGAGGATGACTGATCTCCTTGAAACAAAGCCCAGAGGATTCTTGCCAATCTCCAACAATGGATGAGGAGTGAAGCGTCTTCAAGTCTTGTGGCTTACATCTAAACTCTCTAGATAACTCTCTGGACTTTGACGAATGAGAATCTTCATAGATGACATGACAAGTTGCACATTAATGGACTTATGTTTGTGTGTTTATGTGTGTGTCCTGTTTTCAGATGGATCAGTGGATGCTGAGCGCAGTATTGTCACAGACCTGGTCAGTCAGATGGATCCTCAGGGCAAGAGGACCATATTTGTCCTACTTTGAGAATGTGCTTAATGAATGAATGGTTCTCTATGGGAGACACACTGTTAAAAAAATTATCAGAGACAGCCGTTAATCTGACACCAGGAAAAGTTGGTATTGCAGCTCCAGAAAGCACCATAGCAAAGAAGGTGGATCTAACAAGAAGCGTCATTTTGTTTCTTTTCCGGTATCCACTTTATGTCGGGTGAACGCCCCTTTAGGAGACCTTCGGTTAGGAGACCTTCGGAGTCCTGAGGTTGAGAATAAATGATGTCCCCTTAGCGCTGTAGATGGCGGTAGCGCATGTCTTGTGCAAACACCTCAAAAAGAGAAGAAGAAGGAGGGGACAACGCCCCCTTAGGAGACCCAACTTGAGCACACGCTTTTGCATTGAGTGGGCGTGTTTTGCGTTATCTTTCTCTTATCCAGTATTTTTGACTATAGTAAAATAAAACAATGAAAAAGGCAGGCACACACCGTTTACTGCGTATTTAGTGGAGTTTTTTTTGTTTTTACACATACAAACAGCCACTCCTCCTGAAGCAGTGTTTAATTGTTACTTGTCAACTAAAAAGCTAATGGATTGATTGTTGAAGAGGCAGTACAATGGAAACATTAGTTGCCTGGAGCTGCCAAGCTAAATAATTTCATGCTGCCCACTTCAACAACATCAGATATGTAGGCCTATTACTAACATGCACAAGTGGAATTATGAATATTACATTTTCTTTTATACCCAAGTGAGTGCAAAGTGGGTTTATTGTGGAGGCATAATAATGTATTTCCCGTGTGTCCATTGGAGAATAGAGATTGGGGGAGTCTTAGCAACTGAGGGTTATTTCCCACCTTTTACTCTCCCTGCCTTTGAGTAGGTGCTCGACTTGTTTTCCTGTTGTCTGTTAATCAACCTACTCAAGCTCTATCAAACCCATTAGACCAAGAGAGCCTCTCACTTTACCACTAATGATGTGCAATACCTCTAACAATGCCTTTGTTGACTACATATCTCCTGTCTAAACAATTTGATTCTAGTTTGCTATTTATATCTGATTATGCATAATCAATCAACTTTTGTAAAATACATTTTCCAAAACTTTTCGATTGATGATAGACTAGTTTAGTTAGTTAGAAACGTTATTATCCCCAATGGGGAAATTTTTGTCAGCAGGTAACAGCGAACAGCGAACCATGCGATTAATCACAACCTGCACCGGCACAAACTTTTGCACGAGCAGACAACTTATGCGACAAAAACAACAAGAAGAAACTCATTGCGCTCATTTCATTGTTTTGTTTTTATTTCATTGTTTTTCCACATTGTAGGCCTACCCTTCATGCTCATTTCAAACGTGTGCAGGGGGATTTTAAACAGGACACGAGCGCTGCTGTGAAAAGCAGAGTAGAACGCACCGTCCGATCCGTGCCTGTCATCCCGTTGACTGTCAGAATTTGGTCTATAGACCATTTCCCGAATTTTGACTTAAAATATGTGAATTTACCCGAATTTTGGGCGCTCAAAGTTGACCTATGTGATCATCATTTCCGAGTTCTCAAAGGCCCAATGACAGACAAGTGTTCTGTAATGTAACTTGCTCTGTAATGCTGACTACTCTCTATCATCATGCTGCATAAATGTCTATCTGGGGTTCCTGACCAACCTTGAGCTGACTTGGGGTTTCGGTGAAAAAGGCCCATTTCCTCTCAATATCTTTTCAATATGTCATTGTGTCCTTGGGTACAAATGAGGAATCATAAAATAGTCATTCCCATTTGAAGTTCATCTTAGATCATCCAGAAACTGCACAATGTGTACATGTGAGTACGGTTCTGCTAAGTGAGCACTTAATCTTGATCCTCCTGAAATGTATGCAGCAGCAACAAAAATGAGATGAATAGAAAAAGATGGTTGATTCCAGAGCCCAGTGAATACTCACAAAGGTGCCAATGAAGTCGTTGCTTTTACAAGGTATTGTAGCACTGAGCCTCTTAAGATATCTTGTGCTGTAGATGACTGGGCTGGCTGCTTTCCTAAGTTATTTGTACTGTGCTGTAGGCCTACATGGCTGTGCTGGTTTCAATACCACACACTAGATGTCAGCAGTTTTTTTCCCCATACAAAAAAATTGATTTCATTTGAAATGGCATGTTCCTGTCATCTATGGGAATGGAGACTCTCCTTGCTGTTTATCTTGTAGACGTTGAACTGTTTCACAGCTTTTTTGTCAAATAATCACAACAGATTATCATTATGATAATATCCATATTGACAATCTGTTTTGGAAGATGACTGTGATCAGATGACTTGGCAGCGAGTGGAAGCTTCAGTGTTTGTGTGTTACTGCTGCCAAGAACTAGGAAACAGTTTGTGATTTTCATTGGCGGCAGCTACACACGAGCTCTATTGAATATCAATGTTTTTTAACAAAAGGGTTGATATGTGTGTGTAGTTTTGAGCATCTTCAGCATATACATTAGCTATCACATCAACAGTGTATTTCTCAAAAGTGTAGTTGTTAGCCAGTTATATAGCAATGGGAAATTGCATGGCAAACAAAAAAGTAGCTAGTTAGCAACTACGGTTTCGAGAAATGCTCTGCAAGTTTGTATAATGTATGGCACTTGGTCTGGAAAACCTTCAGTAGATAGGAAGCTCTAAGAGACAATGTCCATCCAGTACCTCTGCATAGAGTACACATAAGCAGCTTACAATTAAGCTGATAGTAGTAATTGTTGCCCAATTTGTCTGGACTAAGAAGAAAAAAGGCGAGTGAAAGTGGTGGTGAATGGAGGCAGCGTAAGAGTAGGCCAGTTGGCCAGACTTGACTTGAATGTGAAATTCAAGACAAAATAGGACAAGACAAGGCAGGTTTATATTATTTGTAAACGTAGCACAGAGAGATAGAACATTGCTGTGATTTAACAATTTTGTGAAGCACAGACAAAATGAGAATCAAAGGATAAGATGAGAAGAGTGGAGCATAACACATCGAGTAGAGTAGGCCCTTTGTGGGTTTGCAGGCCAGCCAGTTCATGCAATTGCCTCAGAGTGAGCTCCTACATATACGTGAGAAGAGGAGACGCATGGCAACATCAATCAGAGAGTGTGGTGCCCGGCTCCCTGGAGCGCGTAGATTGGCACTCATAGAGACGAATGGAGCATCTCCACATGTTTGTGTCTGTCTGTAAATTGCCAGTGAATATGCATGCATCACATCACCGCCTGTGCGGTCCCTAGTGAATCCTTACTTTACTGACATTGAATTTTAATGCCTCCCTCTTGCACTCACAGAGGGGGGAGGAAACAAAGGCGAAAACTCTTCACATATATCTTGTTTTTGTGATGTTTTTGAAAAGTGTAATGTGGACCCCAGGGTGCCTTGTCTTTGCCAATCACCAAAGACATAAAAAGCGAAATAAAAAGTGTGTGAGTGACTGTGTGCGTGCATGCGTGCAATAGGCAGAATGTAGGCTACTGTATGTTGGTCTGTGCCTGCATGTCTTTGGGTCTCTTTGTGTCTCTGACATAAACAGTTCAGACTTATAAAAGGTGTTCAAATTAACACAGCAGAGCAACAACTGTTTACCACCTAGACTTGGTGTTAATAGAATGCAGACACCAATACACAGCAGTGTTGCTAAGAGACCCGTTGACAGGATTTCAGGATGACACTTTTCACATCTGTCTATCACTAAGCTCCAGATACAGAGAGTATTCATTTGTAGTCAGAGCTGTCAATAAAAGCCTATTGTTTCCATGTGGTAAGATCTAGTTTTTAGCAGGGCTTTCATTTTCTGACACCAAGATTCACACTGATTATCTCTGATTGAAGTGGTGACTGACATTATGTGATTGTAAATATGTACTGTAAATTAAATGCTGCAACATGTAGCCTACTTGTCTGAATATTTTACATGTTATACTTTTCTTTATATCTTTCAAAAATCAAGTATTTTATCACAGAAACAAAAAGGTTCAGTGGCCTAAAGTGTTTCAGTGTCCCTCAAAGTGTTCAGTATCACAGTTGGCCCAGATAGGAGAGTAGGGATTCTCTGTTTTTAAGCTCATTGCTCTTTCCAAGGCTCATAGTGTACTTGAAAAATGTTTTTTTGACTTTGATTGTCTTGGTCCGCATGACATCATTCTTTTTTATTATTACTATATTACTTATCAGAGCCATTCTTAGATGTATTGCTACCTGGTCATACCATTTTGCCTATAACACAGAGGTTGGGTCCTAAGGGTTTCAAGGTTTAAAGTGGCTGGGAGTTTTCAGGTACATGTCATACTGGTGTGTCCTACTCATGCATTGAAGTGGTTTCACTTGCATGCAAACGACACTGCCAACCTCTTGTTCCCCTTGTGGACGTGCCATCAGCAGTCCCCTACACACTCACACACACACACACCCACACCCACACACACCCACACACCCGCACACACACACACACACACACACACACACACACACACACACACACACACACACACACACACTACCACTACCACTACCACCCTTGTCACCTTTCACTTTGGTTGGCAGATTCTTCTAATGTGTTTACCTCCAGCAAAGTGCACCGCCACCCTCCGTTATTGCTGGCCATTTGTGGTGAGTTTCAGTGAGCCAAGGAAGGGAGGAATAGGGAAGTGGAAGGGAGGATTACGTGTCTGTGTCTGTGTCTGTGTCTGTGTCTGTGTGGTACGAGAGAGAGAGAGAGAGAGAGAGAGAGAGAGAGAGAGAGAGAGAGAGAGAGAGAGAGAAGAGTCTTTGCATCTTGCATCTGAAATAAGTCCAATTGAGGTTAACCTTTACATTACATGACAGCTGCTATCAGCACTCTGTATTAGAATACAGATATTCCCTCTCTCTCTCTCTCTCACTCACTCACTCACTCACTCACCTACTCACTCACTCACTCACTCACCTCACTCACTCACCTCACTCACTCACCTCACTCACTCACAGACACACACACGCACGCACACACACACACACACACACACACACACACACACACACACACACACACACACACACACACACACACACACACACACACACACACACACACACACACACACAACACACACACACACACACACACACACACACACACACACACACACACACACACACACACACAGGGATGTGTCTCCCTCATATGGGATTAACATTACTGACGGCGGTAATCAGAGTTGGGAAGAGAGATAAAGAAATAAACTGATTTCTCTAGGGAATCATTAGGACAGAAAAGATTTAGAGACAAAGTCGCACAGAGGTTAAGAAACAAAAGTGAGAAGAGAAGTGTTAGTGGAGACGAGTATGAGTGTGTCGTCTGAAAAGTTGTTATTATTGTGGGGGAAGGCTTGTTTCTAAATGGGCAACATTTCATTGCAAAAACTTTGTAAAGTTTGCACTGACAACTAAACATTTGGAAGGGACAACCATGATGAGGTTAAGAGGGCTGAAATGATGTTTTGTGGTAAAGCAGTGTGATAGAGTTCTCAGCAATAATGTGATCAGACTCAAACTAACCAAAGAGGGAAAAAAGCTACAGAGACAGAAAAAAGCTAGAAGTGGTGTTCTGGATTGATCAATGACCTCCTCTGTATTCCTGTGCCTTTCTTCAGAGCAAAATATTTCTCAAGTCTTTTTGCAACACAAGATAACTCCCCAGCCCCCACTCCTTCTCCCTGTGCCCTGAGGGAGTGCCTCTCATCCTCTTACTCTTCCTACGGGTCCTGAGGGATTGTCATTTTTTTAAAGCAGAGAGAGAGAGAGAGAGAGAGAGAGAGCGTTTGCACCATGAACAACAGCACAGTCCCAAAGCATACCAGTATCACTAATGGAGTCCTATGATGAAGCACAGGAGAGAAGAAGATCAACACCTAACAACTAACCAACCACATCATAGCTTCCATGGCCTGCTCCAAGGCCTTGACACCGTTTATTGTACAGGATGGATGTATACAGATTCATTGTATGGACAATATTTATTATCATGACGACACTGCAGGATATGGGCTTTATGTGTGCTGAATGACCTTAGAGAGTAACACTATTGTAAAGCTACCTACTGTAAATTAAATGAAGTTGCACAACATAATTTGCATACAATTTGTTGCTAATGTCACATCTTCATCAGAGTTCTTCAGGCGCACCGACAGTAGTGAATATACGGTAGTTTATGGGTTGTTTCAGTGTATGGGCCTGTGTCTGTACGCACTGTGTATATCGCGTGAGTGTGTAAATGAAAAGCAAATTGTGATTGAATGTATAGTAGTCTTGGGAAAACTCAGGCTTAACTGCACTTTCGATTACTTTTTTGTTGACTGAGCAGTTTGACTTGAAATGTAATTAAATTGGCTTGATTGAATGGCCTGTTTTCATTTTAAGTTCATATTCATAATTGTGCAGATCATTTTGTCCCCTCGCACAGTATACATTTATCGAAATGTGAAGTGAAATAGTTGAGGGTAACATTCTGGCTGGAGTCTTAGTGATTCTTTAGAAGGTTGTGAGGATATGAAATAATTTTAGTGCTGGATTTTTTCACGATACATCTTCCCCTTTCATCCCTTTGCCCCGCTAAACATTGAAATTAAATTACGCATCATGCAGAAACTTATGATTAAGTCGGAAAAGTGTTTTAATGGCTACTTGGGAGATGTGGAAACACATAACGAGATGGTTTCTGTCTCCCATCGCTTGGTTGTGAAGAAAGACTGTAATGATGCTGTATTCTGGTGAGTTACCCGTCACTGAGTGTCCAATTAGGTATGTGTGGATCGCACCTGACAAGAGTTGACGGGGAAGAGAGGAGAGCGAGGTGAAACAAACAAGACACACATGCACACGTTTAAACATTTCAGGCATAAATCTAAACAGATTAAAGCTCGGCAGCCAAACAATACACCAGAGCCCAGCAAAACACAGTAGGCCTATACGTGGTAGTGCAGCATAACAGATCAATAGAGATGTTGTTAAGGGTGGACCCCTCTCTGTATGTCACCCTGGTGATACCACCCTCGGGTGTCTAGCTCATATGGGCAGGAGGTTGGGAGGACGAGAGAGAGGATTAGATGGGTTACAGGGAGATGCCAGGACCACGGCAGTGGCCTAGTGCGTCTTAGGTGCTGTTTCCACGTTGCAGGGTATTTGTTATATGTGGGTATTTTTTCTCCTGTTTAGGTGGAAATGCAACATGGGGATACAAATAAAAACGCCATTGTAATGGGTGCATTTTAGCCCCCTAATTTTAAAAATCTGCTTACGTGGAAACAGCTCCTTAGAAAAGGTGGGTGACAACAGTGGTGCTTCGCAGCTGAGCCGTGGTGGCTCTATGGGTGCTGCCAGGAGGACAAGACAGTGACAGAGTGGGTTGAGTCAAGTCAAGTCAAGTTGGTTTTATTGTCAATTTCTTTACATGCACTGGTCATACAAATAATTTGAAATTACGTTTCTTGCTTTCCCATGCAGACATAGACTAATCTAGGTAAGGACATAGACAGTATAGACATAGACAGTACTCATACATGGACATAAGACAGTATGGACATAGACAGTGCTCATACAGACATTTAAAGTGCAAGACTGGATAACGGAAGACTTGTAGAGAACCAGCCTGATCTCCAAAAATTCCGTGCTCCTGGACACGGATGTTAAGGACACGAAATCCGTGTCCAGGAGCACGGATTTTGCCAAAATTCCGTGCTCCTGGACACGGAATTGTTTTCCGTGATGGACACATGGAATTGTTTTCCGTCATGGACACACGGAAGTGCTTTCTATAGGCTATTACCACAGCACTGTGTAACTCTATCATTAGAAAATACATACCAAATGCTAATCCTAAACAAAATAATGCTATAGCAATTTAATTTGTGCCCTGACCAAAACATTCCCTAACCTTAACCTGTCATTAAAGACATATTTTTGAGAAATACCTTTTCCAGTTGGTTGCTAGGCTATCAAATTCATATAATGAATGAAAGAAAACTAGCTGTGCCCAGACCAAAACAATCCCTAACCTTAACCTGTCAGTAGGAAATGTTTTTTTTTGAGAAAAAATATTTGAAATAAGAAAAATCCTGAGAAATAGCCTATAGAGAGAGCACTTCTCTGTGTCCATCACGGAAAACAATTCCGTGTCCAGGAGCACGGAAAACAATTCCGTGTCCAGGAGCACAGAATTTTTGGAGATCATGTTGGAGAACATACATTAAGAGGCATTTGTTGTGCTTTTCCTAAAAGTCCTTCATAGCGTTCTGACATAGTAATAGTAGCATTTTGAAGAAAAATAAATATTAAAATAGGTCTATCAAGTACACCAGCGTGTGTGTGTGTGTGTGTGTGTGTGTGTGTGTGTGTGTGTGTGTGTGTGTGTGTGTGTGTGTGTGTGTGTGTGTGTGTGTGTGTGTGTGTGTGTGTGTGTGTGTGTGTGTGTGTGTGTGTGTGTGTGAGAGTTTAGTGCAGGTAGAAAGTGCGGTGTGCGTCTGTGTGTGTGTCTGTGTGTATGGACTTGGTGAGATGACATCAGAGGTGGCTCTGAGCGGGGCAGTGGCAACAGTGGTGGGTCCGGTCGGCACCAAAGGTACTTCAGTGCACCCTACTTAGCAATTTACAACCTCACTGCTTACCTATTTATGGGCCTGTGGCCTAATTCTGTGGCACTGGTTAAGCTGCGTCACATAAATTGAGTGCACACGCACACACACACACACACACACACACACACACACACACACACACACACACACACACACACACACACACACACACACACACACACACACACACACACACACACTATAAGCTGGCAGAGTAATTCAAGGGGAAGCCCAGAAGAGAGAAGCTCATCAAACAACATCTAGCCCGGTGGCTTGCTGCCCTGTCTGGCTGTATTTCCCCTGTGAGCCATTCCAGTGATATGATACCATGGGGGTGTCTAACAGGAGCCCACATTCACTGGTGGCAAAGTAAATTATAGGAATCAATACGTTGGCTCTGTGCTTCAGACCTGCTCTGTGCTGTGCAGTTTAGTCAGCCCTGGTGGCACAATAGACAAACTTACATATGAGTTGTAATGTGCCATACATCTAGCCTGGCTCTAACGCAGAGCCTTCGTGCCTCATGCATCTTCGTTAAACTTTGTGAGCTCGCACAAGGGTCTGGTCTAAGACGAGCCCGAACAAACGGAATCAGATATTTCACAGCCTGTCCAATCAGAATCGCGGGGCGGGGTATATACAAGTTAGTGGCTGAAGTACTACATGATTTTAAAAAAGACACGTGAATTCTCCAATCAGGTTTGAGCTGTTTTGAACACACCCGCAACTTTCCAGAGCTAAGCGATTGACAATGTTACCATCGCGTGAGAACCAGGTTACCAGGTCATGTGCTATTAAATGTATGAAATTGATGTTCTACATACTCTAAGTTGATGACCGCATAGATAATTATATTGTAATGTTATGCCTCATTTTATTTTTTATACCTGTTGCTTCCTGCTCACCATACTCTAAAGGGGGCATTGGCCTTTTTGCCTTCATGTGTCTGTGTGTGTCTGTGTATGTGTGTTGAATTGGTTTCTGTCATTTTTCCCCCAAGCATGATATAGACTCCCAGGTGACTAATAAGGGCTTGTGTCCCCATGGGGACTCCGGACCGGTTCGAGAGAGGGAGATGTGAAACACAAAGTAAGAGGCCGAGAGAGAGAGACAGACAGACAGACAGACATAGACTGAGATAGAGAAAAAATAGGATAGACACAAAGTGCCAATGCCTTGTTGAGCACTGAACATGTGCACAATTCACATACCTGCCATCATAACTTGGCATAACTTTTTAAACACACATCCATTTCCATCCTCTGCTCATCTAAATTCACTGCTACAAACTGCCAGGATGCCAGTCTGGTGGCTAGTCTTCCAGTTTGGTGGTTAGTCTGCCAGTCTGGTGGTTAGTCTGCCAGTCTGAGCCTGTTGAAGAGCTGAGACAGCATGACGAGGCCCTTAGCACTAGCCAGATAGAGATGGAGATGAGAGGCCCAGGCGGCCCAGAAATTGACTGCAGATATAAGAAATAGCTGTAGCCAGGGCCCAGGTTAACATGCACCGCTGCAGCAGATATTGCTCTAATCTCTGGATGTCAGAGGGAGAAGAGGCTTTTCGGATCCCACTGATCAGTGTTGGTTTTGGCCTTCTCTTTTTCTCCTCTCCTCTCCTTTCCCCTCCTCTCATCTCCTCTCTTCTCCGTAGAATAAAAAATGTTTGCAATGGGATTGGACTGCGGCTGGATGACTGAAGGCCGAATAATCAAGAGAGGCTAGAGCCACACACACACACACACACATTTCTCTCGTCTCTGTAAATCTTCAGCCAGCCCCCTCCAATCTTTCACACTGCAAATTCCTGCTTCAATCTGTTACGGCTGCCATTTGGGTTTCTGTTGCCACATGAATGAGATGCTCTTTTCATTTCTTTCAATTACTGTCCTGTCTTCTCCTCCTTTCATACCTTCATTTGCACTTGCAGGCTTACGTTATGTGTACACCAGAGATCCATATCTCTTTCAATCAAATTCCCTCTCTCTTCCTCTCTTTTTTTACATTACATTACTTAGCTGAAGCTTTTTATCCAAAGCGATTTACAGTTATCATAGGGTATAGGTTACAGTCCCTCGAGCAATGTGCCTTGCTCAAGGGCCCTTCAGCCAAGGAGGGAGGAAGGGATTGTTAAGGGGGGGATTTGAACCTGCAACCCTGTGAGCTACAGTTCAATTCCTTAACCATTACACCACGGCTGCCCTTTATATCTGTCTTCCTCTTCCCCTCCTCTCCCCACTTCCTCTGTTCCCGCTCCTCTTCCCTCCTTCTCTGCACCAAATGAGCTTTAGGAAAGGTGAGATAGTGTCCAGCAGCGAGTGCTGTGATTGATGAGGCCTGATCTGAGGGATGGATGAGAGGGGAAGAGGGGTGTGGATGAGAGGGGAAGAGGGGTGTGGGTGAGAGGGAAAGAGGGGTGTGGGTGAGAGGAGAAGAGGGCTGGATGAGAGGGCACTGTGTGAAGCGAGGGGGAGTCTTGAGACAGAGGGGTCGACGAAAGGTAAAGATTGAGAGGGTTGAGCGGTTGTGGGGTGGACAGTAGGGATGCACCGATACCACTTTTTTGAAAACTGATACAAGTACGAGAACATTATTGTGTGTACTTGCCGATACCGACGATATCTTTTACCACCAACATACAATGAAAATAAATGAATAGCCTTGTTTTTTTCCACCTGTGATATTTTTATTGTCCATATCCATGTAGATGTAAATGTATGAGGTGGCACTTTTTTCCATGCTGCTTTCAAGTCCACAGAACGTGAGGATGTAGGAAAGAGGTGTGGAAGAGGGCAGGTTGGTGGAACGAGCACAGTAGGGGGTGGGGGGGCAAAACAAGGAGCTAAGTGTGAATAAATTCACTGTATCACCTTATCAAATTGACCTGAAAGAAAACCCACACAGTAGACAGAGGTAGCATGTAAAATCTGCAACAGAGTGGAGGTCTTGCCCAGCAGAGATGTTAAAGTAACACTGAGACAAACACCCCAGTCTGCTGACAGTTGTGGCTTTGCCTTTATTGTCTTCTAGCAAGTAATCACTAACCCAATTGTTCAACCAAAACAAAGACATAGTTCAGCTAATGAAGAATAATTCAGAGAATTTCTTAACATATTCCCTCCTCTTGAAAATATAACCATTATCAAAGATTTTCAGACTTGAACAACTTCTCATCGATTTTCTGTCCAATCTTCATTGACTAGATAACAGCATTTTCATCATCTCGGCTCAACAAAAGAACTTCTTCATATTTATGCAAGTGTACATCAACAACACCAGATATCATGCTACTCATGAGAGATCGTATACATGGGACAATGCATGCAGTAAAACAACAAAACAAAACCAACACAATCAGAATATTCATCTGAAAGCGCGGGTAGACTCGCATGCGCTTTCACCAACTTCGATCAGCAGATAATGGTGCTTCAGTGCTCCCTTGAACACACGGAGGGGTCGCCCTAGCGACCACATCCAGCTCTTTTGCGTAATAGGAAACTGGACGTAATTTTTCGCCAAAATTCTGTAATAAAACCGAAACCATGTGTCCATCTCTTGCATCAACCATCTGTATGAAAGGTTTTGAATAATTCGGAAGAGCCAACACTGTAGGATGGACCGTCCGTCATCTTTTCAGTGCCTTGTCCGGCGTGAGATTTAATGTAAAAATGCATTAAAATGCATGAAATTGCATCTAAGAAACGCATTTTTTCCCCAAACCCCCCGTCCTAAAATGCACACACCCCCCCCCTTACGGCCCCCCTTGTTCAAATACGTTCCGCGGTCTATGTGTGTGTGTGTGTGTGTGTGTGTTGTACATGCACAGCTTGTAGCCATGCAATATGTGTGTACACTGTGCAGAGAGACAGACTCCAATGGCAATCTTTTACATTATGTTCAGGGTGATCTGACCTTTTTGACCTTTTGATCTTAGCTGACCATTTTGGCTGAAAACTTTGTTTTGTGTGTGGGTGGGTGGCTCTGGATATAATAGGAGTTTGTGTGTGTGTGTGTGTGTGTGTGTGTGTGTGTGTGTGTGTGTGTGTGTGTGTGTGTGTGTGTGTGTGTGTGTGTGTGTGTGTGTGTGTGTGTGTGTGTGTGTGGGTGCGTGGGTGTGTGCGTGCGTGCGTACGTGTCTGTAGGATTGCCGTATGTATATGCATAAGCCTCAAACCATGCAGTGACCGAGTGAGTGGGTGATGCTGCACTCATAGAGAAATTATTTTTTGTTTCAGGATGATGTGACCTTTCTGACCTTGGTTTCAGATTGCTGCTTGTTTGGCTGCAGAAAAGTTGTGTGTGGGTGAGTGGCTGTGTTCTTTAGCACTAAGTGACCTTATTGACTTTGGTCTTAGATTTCAGGATTTTGACTGACAAAGTAGTGACTGTAAAGTTAATTACCGCTATGGATAAATCATTTTCTTGCTGCTCCATTATGGAGGCTGTCATCCATCTTGTCAACAAGTGGGCAGTACATGTCATCGCGGGGTTAATGATCAAACATGGCTGCCGTTCTGTTTACTTCCTCTCATGACAGTTTGAATGACGTGAAGTAAATTACCTGCTAAAGTGAAGAAATATAAACAAACAAAGAAGATTTATTTTGTTTTGTGCTAAGCTGTGATTACAATTGTGACAGCAAGTCTGTTTTGAAGAGGAATAGTGGGATGATTTCCTTTAAAAAAAAAAATCCTCAAAGTTTCATGGTGCTATGTCTTTGAATGCCTCTACAGATGATTTCAATTGCACCAAAAAGGGAAATGCTAAACAATATGACATCACATATTAAGCATCATGACCTCTAAAGCAAGAAGCCAGACAGTTGGAGAATAGGTGAAGAAACACATCACCCCTGGGGAATATTGGTTTGATTTCAGAGTAATGCCCTACTGAATAACTACACACACACACACACACACACACACACACACACACACACACACACACACACACACACACACACACACACACACACACACACACACACACACACACACACACACACACACACTCACTCACTCACTTAGAGAGGGAGAGAAAGAGAGGGAGAGGGAGAGAAAGAGAGAGAGAGAGAGTGTGTGTGTGTGTGTGTGTGCATGTGTTTTTGCAGATGGTGTGCCATACACGTGGTGGGTTGCTCGGGGCAATGAGAAGCTTTTCAGGGCATCCAGAAGTGTGCCTGTGGCATAGAGCACAACTGCACAGACCCCAAATACTACTGCAACTGTGACGCCGACCAGAAACAATGGTGAGTACACACACACACACACACACACACACACACACACACACACACACACACACACACACACACACACACACACACACACACACACACACACATGCACACAGTGAAATTGATCTCCATGTTAACTTCACAGCTGGCAGCAATATTTTTTCTGTTGTGAAATGGCAGGCTTGAGGGTGTTTTGTATAAGACAGTAACTGAACTCTCACCTCCCACTAATATCTGCTGTTGGGTAAGTGTCTGGATAGAGGATGAGATATATGACTATAGCTGTGGCATTGGATTAATAAATTGAGAAAGGGAAAGAGGAGAAGGAAGATAACAGAATTCCAAGTGTTCTTCCATTCATTGGAGTCTGTTTGATTGTTCAGTAATAGTGTGGCATCATTTCCTCCAGCATATGAACAATGTTCTTGCCGCTTTACGAGAAATAATTATTTTTGTTTCATTGTCTCATTGCAACAATGATGGATGTTCTCATTAAAACGGTGCACGCATGACGCTTTGCCGCCCGACTCTGTAATAAGTGTTTATATTAATGTTTGTTGAGGATGCTGTAGCATGTGATGGGTATTTACCGCCATTACATAAAGTGCTCTCATTATGAGCCCGTCGTTTGCACCTCTCCACTTTCTTTTTTTCATCACATGCTTTCCCCCCATTTATTTGACGTCTTTGTTGTCATTTTGTCCCCTTTTTTTCTAAACTTCTCTCTATTATCTACCCTTGCCTGGCAAAACCAATGAATGACACAGCAAACTGTAGTTGTCTTCTCTGAGAGAAAGATAGGGCTGAAGGTGGCCAGTAAAAAAGCACACACAGCTGTGAGTTTTATGTCCTGCGAAGGACTCACTTCAAAGGGCACACAGTCTTCTAAACTTCCTAACAGTCAGTGTGTAAGCTCCGCACCTCAGTAAAGTCATTGATCAACCTTTATCTCTGTGAGGATGGTGGGTAAAGGGCAAGGGATTCAAAGGTGCTCAAACAACATTACAGAAAGTGACCGGAGGACTGAATCCAAAAGGTGTAAGCTCTGCATCTTAGCAGGGTCATTGATCAGCCGTTATCTCTCCTCTGTAGGAGAGAGGACTCAGGACTGCTGGTCTATAAAGAGCACTTACGGTACCTGTCAACCAGGTTGCCGTGGGAGACACCGGGTCCTGAGGCCATGGTGACGCTCGGGCCTTGTTTCCTTCTTGTTAGTTTGTTGCTCTGTGGTATTTCAGTGTTTTGAGGGAATGTATTTGTTTTCATTTGGTTGAATTATCCATTCAGCCATTGCTGCACCTGCATGTCACTATGATGTTCAAACATACTCATGGGTCAAAACTTGGCTTGATTGGCAGGGTTAAGCTTTGCAACCAAAGCAGAGCCGTTTATCTGAAACAGTTAATGCTGAATGCTCTCCGCATGAGCTGCACCCCGAACCAACATGGATACACTGAACAGGAACCAGTGTCCAGGCAACCAGTCAGGTAAACCAGCACTTGCATCATTCCACACCAACACACGCCTCACGCCACCGGGTTCCCTCAGCCTTATCTGTGGACCAAGTGCTGAGTTTCTCCACGCCTCATTATGTCCATTAATTGGCCTGTGCTTACTGCTCACATCAGCTGCAGCCAGCCGACTCATTACAGTCACCTGTTTAGCACAAACACCAGCCACACCAACCACACCAGCCACACCAACCCTCCTGCTGCTGGGCCAGAGAAGGGGAGCACACCTGTGGAGAGGAGTGGAGTGTAGCAGTGGATAGGCAGAGGAGAGCATAGAGGAGGAGAGGAGCAGGGTAGAGCATAGTGGAGGAGAGGAGCAGAGCAGAGTGGTGGAGAGGATTCAGAGGAGCAGAGCAAAGAGGAGCAGAGTAGAGCATAGAGGAGGAGAAGGAGGAGGCACCCATGCCCTGCTGTTAACCAGAGGAGGAGAGGAGATGAGAGGAGAGGCGGAGAAAGGAGAACAATGTAGAGCAGTCCAGCAACACAGGGAGGAGCTGAGAGGAGAGATAAAGAAACACAACTGAAGAGAGACGAGGCAAAAGGACAGGAGAGGAGTAAAGAGGAGAGGATATTGGATTCTGCCCCGGTGGGTAATGGTAGGGGGGGTGGGGGAGGCAGCATTGCCTTCCATTCATAACCCTTGCATTGTCTTCCATTCATATTAACCCTAACAAGTGCTTAAAAAACAGTAAATTGTGCCCAAACCAAAACAATCCCTAACCTTAAAGTGTCAGTGAGGAAATGTTTTTACACTTTTACTTTTATCAGTAAAAATAAAACCATCCCAGCAAAGGGTTCAAAACATGTGGGGTCCAGGATTTGGGCCCCACAGCGAGGGCCCCATCTCCAATAGCAGTGGCCTCCCGAAGGTAGATTGGTGTAGTGCACACACACACACACACACACACACACACACACACACACACACACACACACACACACACACACACACACACACACACACACACACACACACACACACACACACACACACACACACACACAAACGCTCACGACATGTGTGTGTCTGCTAATAGGCGAGTACATTTAGGGTTTAACCCCAAAAAAATTGATACAAAAGGTTTTTTTATGCATTCTATTACTATTGGACCTGCTAAATGACATACTAAAAATCTAGTAAAATCTGACTTTGGGAAATTAGATTTTTCTTCAACATGGCTGCCATAGGCTTATTATAAGGGTCAAGAGACACTCCAGGTGAATAGGCCAAAAAATGTAGCTTGCCGATATCACCATGAAACTTAATCCGGTGATTACTCACATATTTGTGAGAAAAAAATGTATTGCAAGTTTTCTGAAATGTTATGTTTTAATATGGTAATTGGACTATATCTAATTAAATATGCATTAAATTTCAAAATGCAAAACCTCAAAATCTGAAAAAGCCAAGCTCAAAATTACTCTTTTACTTTGTTTCTAGTAAGCCAGAAGATATCTTCAGAAGAGATTATGGACATCTCTTTTTGTTTTGTAGTAAATCTAAAAATCTTTGTGCAGACACACCAGCTAGCATTTTTTTTTCAAAACATGATTATTTAACATCTCTCTTAGATAAACAATTGAGTTTTATGTGTCTCAAGTTCTTCCAGACATTCTTTGAGTCTGGAGGTATCATTCTTAGCATGTATCAAGGGCAAGGTCAGCTGTCCTCAAATCATAGCCTCTCCACAGAGGTGTCCTAAGGGCTGGTGCTGGGACTCCTATGTGCCATGTACACCACATCACTGGGCCATGTTATCTGTTCTCACAGCTTCTCATACTACTGTTATACCGATGAAGCACAGTTACTTTGTGCCAGATGACTCCACGGTCACACACATTTCTGCTTGCCTCTCTGAACTATGCACAAGTATGAAGGAATGGTAGTATATATGGTAGTATATTTGGTAGTATGCTGAAAAGTCATTGAAAAGAATTGAAGTCTTGTATGGGCATATATCGTGAGCTAGAAGAAGAAACAAGAAGAGGGAAGGGAAAAAAAAAGGGATGGTGACGATGACGATGATGATGATAATGATGATGATGATGAATTTGTTATATTGAAATGAACTGTAAGCCTTGTGAACAATCCTACCAATAAACAAAGTAACAAAAAAAAAGTATGAAGGAATGCAACCTTCAGTTGAGCCTCGCCCAAATGCACTGCTGGTGATCCCAGCCAAAGATTTAGGTTGCCATGATATCGAGCTCAATATGGATTCTGCTACTGTTGCCTCAAATAAGGCCACAAGAAATCTAGGTGTCTTTGTTGATGACATCTATCATTCTCTGACCACATAGCCTCAGTTTCCCAGTCATGTCCTCTTTTTCATGCCCTAATTGAATACAAGGCCCTGACCCTTGCCTATGAAGCTACAACAGGCCCTACTCTGGCTTACCCGAAAGCTATGCTAGAGCCCTATGTCCTTTCAGGACATTGTCTGTCTCCAGTACCAACCGTTTCACCTTGCCCTCTACTTACACATGTAGTGGCTCCTGTCTATTCAGTTCAGCTGCTGAAAGACCCAAAATACCTAGTGACACCATGATTCATCACTGATGATGTGCCCTGACAAACAGTACATGGATATTGTCATAGCAGTAGTGTCTTTATCCACCCAAACAGCACTCCAAACAAACAGATCCTGAAAACATGTTAGTTCATGCCAATGTAATTATCATGTAGTAACCTTTATTTTTTAAAACTTTGATCTTGAAAATGACACCTTTCCTGAAGTCAGATTTTCCTAGATTTTTAGTATGTTATTAAGGACACTTAGAGGTAACAAAATCAGTTGAAAAACCTTTTGTATCAATTTTTTTGGGGTTAGGTCTTTTTTTTGCATAGATGTACTCGCCTATAAGCTCTTTGCAGTCTCCACAGGAGAGAAATATTAATGCTGTGCGGATAAGCAGCATCCTGAGAGGACCAGACCTCACTTGGCTCACTCAGCAGCAGCCCCACACGTAATTGTGTGTGTGTGTGTGTGTGTGTGTGTGTGTGTGTGTGTGTGTGTGTGTGTGTGTGTGTGTGTGTGTGTGTGTGTGTGTGTGTGTGTGTGTGTATGTGTGTGCGTGTTTGTGTGTCTTCATGTTGAGGTTGAGCTATAAAACCTATGCTTACTGATATGATAATGCTGTGTTGATGTTCATGTACTTACAGCATGATGATTGGCCTGCACCCCTGAATTTTGCTGTCCATCTGAGTCCCATACTATGTGAGGCGTGTGTAAATGTCCAGGAGGAAACAATAATCCAACTGTACTCTTCAGTGTCCTGCTGCTAAATGAGTGTCTGTATACTGCCGTGCAATACTAGAACGCAGTAACTCAAAATGGTCGAAAAAATTTTTATATCGGAAATCGGTTCTAAACTACCTCATTTGTCTTGTGTCCAAAAATGGTGGTCCAACACCGTCCCGTTTTGGAGAAAACTCATTTTGAAAGTGCAAAAATGACCCAAAAAAGGTTAAACAAAAACGCAGTAAATCGGCGAGTTACTGCTGCACGTTCCAATGGGACTGGTTTGGGAGTAGACAGTAATACAAGCTAAGAACGCAGTAACTCCTGCAGTAACTCCATTTTGTGGCAGTAATACCAGCCAAGAACGCAGTAACTCTGTTTTTTGTGGCAAAAAGACACATAAATGTTGTTTTTTTTGGGTTTTTTATGTGTGCATTAAATTTCTATCCTAAACAAGCATTACCAGGAAGTGTCACCACCAATTTACCGACAACACAGTTGTCGCGCCATATGGAAAACTTTGAAGCCTTTTTTCTCAGTTTGCCGTTTTCAGAGTTACTGCGTTCTAAGATTGTAGGGCAGTATACTCATGTGAGGTTTTAGAACCGTCTCCAAGGACACATCATAATGACATCACAGACAAGTGACTCTATTGGAATAGAGTGGCAGACATCACAGACAAGTGACCCTATTGGAATAGAGTTGCAGACTAACATGTATTTGTCCAAGAGGCTATCATTCTAATGTGAATCTGCTTTGAATCCTTTGCTGAGCGTATGCCACTTGTTGGGTAGTATTGAGTTGTACTGTAGGAGCTCTGAATCATTGTCTCACTCTGTATCTCTGTCTCTCTGTCTCCTTCCCTCTCTCTCTCTCTCTGCCTCTGTGTGTGTGTGTGTGTGTGTGTGTGTGTGTGTGTGTGTGTGTGTGTGTGTGTGTGTGTGTGTGTGTGTGTGTGTGTGTGTGTGTGTGTGTGTGTGTGTGTGTGTGTGTGTGTGTGTGTGCATGTTCATGTTGAAATTGAGCCTAAAAACCTTTACTTACTGATATGATAATGCTGTGTTGATGTTCATGTACTTACAGCATGATGATTGGCCTGCACCCCTGACTTTTGCTGTCCATCTGAGTCTCATACTATATGAGGCGTGTGTAAATGTCTAGGAGGAAACAACAATTCAACTGTACTCTTCAGTATCCTGCTGCTAAATGAGTGTCTGTGTACTCAGGTGAGGTTTTAGAACCATCTCCAAGGACACATCATAATGACATCACAGACAAGAGACCCATTTGGAATAGAGTGGCAGACATCACAGACAAGTGACCCTATTGGAATAGAGTGGCAGACAAACATGTATCTGTCCAAGAGGCTATCATCCTTAAGGGCGTATTCAGACCAGGAAAGTCCGATAGTTCACTTTGTTTGGTCCGAACCTAATTCTAAAAATTTGGTGCGGTTGGCTTTCAGACTGTGTACATTTCAGTAAGCGGACCAAAATCGACAAGAAAGCCACGCGCCCTGAGGTCGTTCACGCGCAACAAGTTAAGGCTATGTCCAAATAGGCCTACAAGCATCCAAAGAGTTCAGCGGCATGTAAAATAAACGTTCACGGCATGTATGGCATAGCGCTCACACGAAATATAGCGCAGACTATCTGAAGCTCATGACATGAAGGGAGTCTTCCTGAAAGCCAACTGATTGATCCCGCGAGTTGGGATAGCCACATTTTATCCCTGTTTCTTTCTTTCTTTCTTATAATGTCATATAGCATGCGGGCGAGATTGCTGGCTGGTTTAGTCATCAATATTAGGATAACCACCTCCCTGCAATCAGTGTTTTACACTTGGGATGTCTGGGAACAACGCAAAACAGGCTCAATGTGAAACATTGGCGAGCTTATTCCACGCACCACGCCATTCTTTCTTCTCGAAAATAAACAGTGCGCTCCACTGTCATTTGGATACGTTTGTATTGGAATATTGGCTACCATTTGCAGCAATATTTCACGCACTCCATCAAGAAAAAAGTAACATGACGAGCACGGGCATAGCGTTTGGATCATACAAACTTGCCAACATGCCACCACAGCGGGTAAATTAATGAATTACCTTCGTTGTCTTCATCACAACTTCTTCAAGTAGCCTAGGCTATTCCACTAGCCTACATCCATCCAACGCACAGCTAGCAAGCCAGGGGGATAAGTGCCAACGTCGTAATTATTGCTATCATTATCAGAATCCATACTGTGCGGACTACAGTGTTTTCTTCCGTTTCTTCAGTAGATGCTTTTCGGATTTGCCCCAATCAACATTTAAAATGCTGTGATAGGTAGGCCTAAATTAACAGTCTCTTTTTCCTTTCCTGTGCTCCACTGACAAGCCATCCTCATTGAAAATATGAATGACCGTAGCCTACAATAATGTAGCCTACGCCCACGATTGCGATAGTTTAGGCTATTATTTTATTAATATTAGGCTAATATTGTTGCAAACAAACCACTCTGTCGAATTTACACCAAAGACATGGACATGACAAGTTGTGGAGTCGCTTTGTTTACACTCTGTTTCCCATTAATCTCGAAAAACGACGGAAGCTCCCGAGGTACAAAAAAGCAAAAAGTCTGGGATTAGGTCCGGTCTGCTTTCACACCTCCAAAAGGTCCGCACCACGGTTTGTTTGATCCCAAAAGGTCCGAACCTAGTCCGTTTGGTCCTTTGGTCCGGACCAAACGTGGTAGGTGTGAATACGCCCTAAGTGAATCTGGTTTGAATCCTTTGCTGAGCGTATGCCTCTTGTAGGGTAGTATAAAGATAGGAGCTCTGGAACATTGTCTTGTCCTGTATCTCTGTCCCTTTTTCTCCCTCCCTCCCTCTCTCTGCCTCTGTGTGTGTGTGTGTGTGAGTGTGTGTGTGTGTGTGTGTGTCTGTGTATGTGTGTGTGTGTGTGTGTGTGTGTGTGTGTGTGTGTGTGTGTGTGTGTGTGTGTGTGTGTGTGTGTGTGTGTGTGTGTGTGTGTGTGTGTGTGTGTGTGTGTGTGTGAGAGTGTGTGTGTTTTAATCATCCTCATGCTACCATCGAAGTCAAGGCTGATAGGCTGGTCCCAGATCAGGAGCCCCAGTAGTTAGAAAGGAAATTACACACAGAGGTGAGGCCCTGCGTATGTTACTGTGCATTTGTACACAGGAGTAATTACACACACACACACACACACACACACACACACACACACACACACACACACACACACACACACACACACACACACACACACACACACACACACACACACACACACACACACACACACACACACACACACACACACACACACACACACACACACAAATGACTGGTTCTGCCTCACAGCAGGTAATATAACCAACAGCCATTCATCACCAGGAGACTGCACATAAAGATAACAAATGATGAACTAATGCAGCATCACATACGCACTGCACTGCTGCAGAAGACGGAGAGAGAGGAAGAGAGAGAGAGAGAGAGAGAGAGAGAGAGAGAGAGAGAGAGAGAGAGAGAGAGAGAGAGAGAGAGAGAGAGAGAGTGACGTGAAAGAATAAGCAGAGTTTTAACGCTTGGGCTGATTTGGCAAATTAATTAAGACAGATAACCCTGTCACTTCTAAGAGAATATAATATCCCTGACTTGCATTATTAACCTGGCGAAGGGGACACATTATAGATGAGAGGAGCCCTCATGGGGGGACTCCTGCTGTCCGCATGGTCTTTAAAATATAAGTAAAGAAGTGCCACACATGTCTAATTATGGATCCTATGGTGACTACAGACTCTCAGACCGAATGCCTTGTCCTGTGATGACTCTGTTGCTCACTTTAAGTGGTTTATGGGCCTCTCGTTGGCAGTCATTCTCTTTGGCAAAATATAATGATGCCCATAATTTGATTTTCATATTTCAGTAGTCGTTTGGAATTTCAATATGACATTGAGTGGGTACAGAGTATGTCTGTTCTTCTGTGTCTGCTTCTGTGTCTGTTGTCATTATTATTCACCATGTACATCTCAATAAAGTTTACATAGTGTGTTTACACGCAAAGTGACAATAAAATGACACATATCACACAGGCCACCATAGTAAACAATGTTTAGCAGCATCTTTTAGATGTAAACAGAAAGATAATTCGAAAAGATCTGGAATGAATGATGTGGCTTTGGAGTTCATTGCTTCACATGATGCAAATTATGTCCTTTTAAATCTCTGCAGATGCCATTTTGTTTTTCTCAGCTGCAGAAAACAAATTAAAGACCACCACAGAGACTGTTAGAGTGACAGGAAACCAGCTGTTTTGGCAATTAAAATGTAGTCATTGCTATGGGCCACATCACCCTTCAGGGTTCCCCCTCTCCAACACACTCTAAGATTTTTAATTATGGTTTTCCGTAGGTACAGTTGTCATGTGAGTTTCTGAGGAAGTGACACATTTTACGAAAGGAAATCATGTCAGTCCCTGCAATGCTAAAATAAAAAGAAAACAACAAGAAAAGAAGAAAAACTGAGTGCGATCCATTTCCTTACTACTATATCACTTCAGAGACGCACCAACAAGACGGAAGAGTGCGGCGTGTGGAGAATAACGAAAGGAAACAAAGCAAAATCCTCTAGAGACCGCAGAGCTCTGTCTCTCCACAGAAAGTGGCTACTTCTTTCACGTTCTATTGTCAGCGTTTAATGGTAAACTAGCCTGGGAAGGGGAAAAGAAAAAATGAACACAACTTCTTACACGTCTTTGAAGTGAATCAACATCATATTCAACCTATTACATCAAAGAACACAAGGCTCAGGTCTGGTGAGAGTAATTTGGCTGGTTTGAATTAACAATGGCCGTCGTATCTTCTGAACTACTTTGTGTCTCCCACTCAATGTTCTGTGTTCAGCCAGCCATGAAATTAGCAGAGGAACACACACAATGCTACTGCATGTGCATGCATGTGTGCGTGTGCGTGTGTGTGTGTGTGTGTGTGTGTGTGTGTGTGTGTGTGTGTGTGTGTGTGTGTGTGTGCCTGTCTGTGCCTGTGTGTGTGTGTGTGTGTGTGTGCGTGTGCGTGCGTGTGCGTGTGCGTGTATGTGCCTATCTGTGTGTGTGTGTGTGTGTGTGTGTGTGTGTGTGTGTGTGTGTGTGTGTGTGTGTGTTAGGGATGGCACAAACCGCACCGAAAACCGAAACCGTACAATTCACACACATACCGAACCGAACCGTGCAATCCGTCACAAACCGCAATTCATGTACCGCCCAGAAAAATATGTAAAACAGAGATTCTAGGAGTATCTTATCCAGTCTCTCTGATTAGCACATTAGCGTATAAGACCAATCAATTAGCCAATTGAAAGAGGTCATTTGGAACGCTCAGACAGCGCACATCAGCTGACGACAATTTAAGTGCAAGCGCAGGTTAGCACAAGAGGCAGTTCTCAGACACATGCAAAAGGTCAAATTCAACTGGCGCATCATCACTTTATAACTGCAGTTATATAAATATTGTTTAATATTCCCAGTGCACCATTTATCATGAACTAAAAAAAAAGAACCGTAGAGAACCGAAAACCGTGACCTTGACACCGTGATATGAACCGAACCGTGAATTTTGTGAACTGTACCACCCCTAGTGTGTGTGTGTGTGTGTGTTTAAAAACGCATCTATTGATGAGGACATCCAGGCTTTTACAGCAAAGAGTAGAGTGCAAGTACCAACCCGATTCAACCTTTCAGTCTGGTACCCCAACTTATTCACCCCCTTCTGTATACACCATGGACAAACTCAGATCATAGGATCCATGTCACATGTTCTGAATGGCTGTACATTCTACAAGAAGCTGTGTATATCCAGGCATGACCGGATTATAGACGTTTTGTTAGAAAAACAATATGTTTGCCCCTCACCTGTACAGTATAAAGTTTTAATGGACTGAATGCAACTAAACCAGACATCACTATTATTGATGAGGACAATTTAACTGTTGATATAGTGGAAGTAGGATGTTGCTTTGACTCATATCTAGAAGAGACGTTTTGTGACAAACTAATGAAGTATCAACCACCTGTGCAGGAAATCACTGTGATGGGCTACACATGCCAATATACACTCACCGGCCACTTAATTAGGAACACCTCTCTACTGCTGGGTTGGACTCCCTTCTGCCTTCAGAACTGCCTGAACTGCCTGCAAAAATACTAGGGTAGGCTGTGGCATTCCAACAAAGATAAATTGGTACTAATAGGCCCAAATTGTGCTAAGAAAATATCCTTATGCCATTATATCTCCAGCCTGAAACGTTGATGTAAGGCAGAGTTAACCCATGTTTTCATGCTGTTGACGCCATATTCGGACCATTCCACCTGAGTGTTGCAGTAGATATCAAGACTCATTAGACCTGGCAACATTTTCCTGATCTTCTACCGTCGTTTATGGTGAGCCTGGCCAAATTGTTGCCTCATTTTCCTGGTCTTAGCTGACAGGAGAGGCACCAAATATGGTTTTCTTATGCATACCTCAGTTGTAATGAGTGGTTGTCTGACTTAATGTTGCTTTTGTATCAGCTCCAACCAGTCTGGCCATTATCCTCAGACCTCTGCCATCAACAATGCATTTTTGCCCACAGAATCGCTGCTCACTGTATTTTTTTTCTTTTTTGCACCATTCTTTGTAATCCCTAGATATGGTTATATGTGAATATCCCAGTAAATCAGTCTTTTTTAAATATTCAAATCAAGCCTTTGGGTCATTCCAGCTGGAATCAGCAAATTTCTGAAAAATCTCCCACTCGACCCCCTCGGATTTGCCTGAAAAAAATGTATGTGATGGCTTAAACATCCAATAGATCATATCCACAATATCAGAACTCAGCTCTGGATACTTTTGGCACAAAAAATCTGTAAATAAGTACACCCCCTACGCTTGTTTTAGTGACATTGCATGAGTGACCATGTTCAGACTCAATTATCTCCAGAACTATTTGTGTCAGATTCATTATATTTTCAGGGCTAAGAGTCCCAGACCTGAATATCATATATTACAATTTGCAGCACTCTAAGTCAAATCACACCGTAATAATGTGCCTCTACTTTTTGTAGATATCATATGTTCTAGGGTTTCCAAATGTCTGTAAAAACCTCAAAGTTCTACATGTAAGGTCCATCCTTGGTAAATGGTCTGATATGTACCATGACTTTCACATCATAGTATATCTAAAAAAAGGCTCCAATGGTTGTTGAGATACAGAGGTCCAAAGATGGGAAAAAAAATAATTTGCACCAATGTTTGGAGCAATATTTCCAATCTATGACACTAGTTAGGAACTTTCTGTTTGGTGTTTCTGAAAGAGGATGTTTTTTTTAACAACATATAAAAAATTGGGATGGTGTTTTGCCTCATTCTTTTTATAACGGACTTCAAAATCTCAATTGGCTACAATTACTTGAAGCTATGAGGACCATGTCACCAACCGACTTGTCGCAACTCTCAAATCCATGGCTCTGATGTCACGTTAATAGTGAAAACAAGATGGCTACCCTGTGAATGACAAAGCAAATTCTAGGGAAACCATAACACTTGTAAATGAATTGATTGATGCCACACAGCAAGAATAGCACATTGCACATGGCTTTGATAGACATTAATTATTTTAATTGTAAAATCATAATAATCATCATCATCATCATTTTAGTAGTAGTAGTAGTAGTAGTAGTAGTAGTAGTAGTGGTAGTGGTAGCGGTAGTAGTAGTCTTGGAATAAAGTGATGAAATAGGAGAGGATTAAAGAATTGTAGCACTCTTGTTTGCAACAAGGACTCCCATCCTAACTAGTCTTTCAATCAGCACCTGTAACTTTATATTTGCTATGAAGCTTGTGTCTTACTCGTTAAGTTATCAGCTGTATTGCAAAATAACTTAATTCATACTGGCTAGAGATTCCCTCAGACTATTTTGACAGCATGGTCCTGGAGTTTTACTTAGAAGAGTTTGTTTGCATGCAGTATTCAATATCAGGTGAATATTGAAGGCACAGTAGTTCATATTGGCACCAGACAACCATGTGGTTCTTGTCACATTGTTGCGATCTAATTCAGCTGCTTGCATCTTTATAATATTATACCACTGCAATGCTGACAAGTGGTTTGCAGGTTAGCAGCAGAGATTACATCAATCATGATTTGGATACTTGTAGACAATGTTCATTACTTGTAAAGTTCATCATCACATTGATCCAGGTGAAATGATGGAAATCGAAAGGAAGCTTTGCAGCATGCAAAAGCGTTCAAATATGGTGGTGGATTGGGGCGGGGCACAGTTCTACAGTCAGGGTACCTCTGTCGTGGTGACTGTTGGCGGGGGTGGGACTGTTTTATGGTCGCATAGGAAAGTAAAAGTTGATTAGAGATGACACATAGGAGGAGACAGTTTGTAAAGAGGTATCCTGATTGTAGAACTTCCCGCCCCCCATCATCCTCCCCTGACCGAAGTGCCCTGAGCATGGTGGTGGTATCCTTACTGAAATCAATATCTATGTTGTCATTGTCATTCAAGGTATCAATTTCGTTGTACCTGTACAATGACAATAAAGTTTCATTCAAAGTTTCATTCAGGTGTTCCTCATTGAATTGCCAGTGACGGATGGTTGCACACAACAATATGAATGCAGATGCCTAATGCACCATCAATGACAATGGCAAGCTACCTGATAAAGTCAACTCATAAGATGCAGCTAGTGATTGAAAATTAAGTGTGTATAAAATCATTTGTCACAGGCCAGAGCATTGAAAGTTCCTGACTTGTTTAATACATTTTAAAAAAAAATCAAATATTAAATCACCATCAAGGAAGTCAAGGTTGCATCAAGGAAATCATATCAACACCTTGTTTTTTTTTTCCAGAGGTTGTTTTTTTATGACTTCTCTCAAAATGGTACTTCTCTCAACCATCTTGAATTTATTGCTAACGTAGCGCCAGTGAGAACATGTTGCGTAGTCACTTGATCATCTGGCCGATAGTACACTTAAAAAGATGAGGCCAGAATCCCTGAAAAAAATCAGAAATACTGAGCTGAACAAAAGCTTTGCCTGGGCCCGGGATAAAGTCGTCTGAAGAGACCCCTTCCCAATACATGCAATGTAATGAGTACCCAATCTTGATTCCCCCATGTCCTTGGCCCAGAACAATTCACCACTTCCGCTTCCCTCTGCACTATTTGATCACAGGCTTATGTCACACCGCAATGCGCTTTACGATCATTAAAAGGAATGAGGCAAAACATCATTCCATTTTTTTGCTATGTTGTTAATAAAAATATCCTCTTACAGACACAACAAAAAACAAGTTCACAGCTGGTGTCATACTTTGGAGGTATTGCTCTAAAAAATGGTGGGGGGTTTTTTCATGACGCCACTTTGGATGGATTTGAGGGATGCATGCCACACTGCATTGAGATTTGAAAAGGCATTATACAAATAAAGGGGCAAAACACCATCCCAATTTTTAGATATGTTGTTAATAAGAATATCCTCTTTGAGAAACAACAAACAGCAAGTTCACAACCGCTGTCATATATTGGAAATATTGCTCCAAACAATGGTGTTTTGTTTCCTTCCCTTGATGCTGACTTCCTGGAACTATTTTGGAACTATGCCATTGGCTCCATGAGCCGCCATCTTTGTGTGAAAATGGAACACAAAAATCAAGGGGATTGGCCACCTTCTTAGGATGGAATTGAGGGTTAAGTCAGATATACTGAAATACTGAGCTGAACAAGTATAAAATCACCTATTTGGTATCAGAGATTTTAGGTTTTAGTGTACACTGACTTGGCTATTCATTTTAGGTGTAGTAAACCCATTTTTTTTTCTAAGGTAACAGGGCTCCTAAGGTACACCTGCATGTCACACAGGAATGAGTTTTTAAAATTCATTATAAAAATAATGGGGCAAAACACCATCCCAAATTTTAGATATGTTATGAATAATATTATTATCTTTCAGAGACACCAAACAGCAAGTTCACAACTGGTGTCATAGATTGGGAATATTGCTCCAAATAATGGTATAAATTAGTTTTTGCCCATCTTTGGACCTCTGCATCTCAGCAACCATTGGACCCTTATATCAAATATGATGTGATGTGAAAGTCATGGCACATATCTGACCATGTACCAAGGATGAACCTTGAATGTTGAAATTTGAGGTTTTTATGGACATCTGAAAACCCTTGCAATTTTAATTTCAAAGAAACGTAGAGGGCCAGTATTAAGGTGTAATTTGACATACAGTGCTGCAAATTGTAATGTATGCTCATCAGGTCTATGACTCTTAGCCCTGAAAAAATAATGGACCTACCACAAATAGTTTTGGAGATAATTAAGTCTGAATATGGTCACTCAGGCAGTGACGCCAAATCAGGGAGAGGGGGTGTCCTTATTTACAGATTTTTTGTGGAAAAAGTATGCACAGCTGAAATCTGCAATGGTGGATATGTTCTATTGGATGTTGAAGCCATCACATATATTTTTTTCAAGCAAATCCGAGGGGGTCGAGTGGGGACCATTTGCTGATTCCAGCTGGAATGACCCCTTTCGGCACCAACGGCCATGCCATGTTCAAAGTCATTGAAATAGTTTTTTTCTTCCCCATTATGATGTCTGGTTTGAACTGCATAAGATCATCTCGACCATGTCTACATTCACAAATGCATACAGTTGCCACCATGTGATTGGTTGATCAGAATTTTGCCTCAATAAACAGTTGTAACAGGTGTTCCTATTTCCTAATGTAGTGGCCGGTGAGTGCGTATAGTGCTAGTATTTTGAAGTTTGGGCCACGTGCATAGGCTGGCCACTAGGGGGCTAAGGTTGCTTGGCTTCCCAAAAATGAATGCAAAAAACTTGCTTAAATATTGTTCAATATCATCAATAATTGGTAGTCGACACATATGGAGAAGAAGGTGCTGTGTATATCCTTGAGACTATTACCCTATGGACTATTGATCACTGTGGTGCCACTTATCTAGTTCATGCCTGAGTATCTTTGCAACTGGTAAATTTGTGTCTATGGAAACTCAATTTTGAATTGTGGGCACAAATAAAGAAGTAAACTGTGTGTGTGAGAGAGAGAAACACACATTGTAACTTCAGCCGAGCCATTACCACACAGAAAGTGTTCTTGCTTTTTCCTTCTTCTAGTCCCTTTTCTTTCTCTTGCTCTCACTTTGTCCCTTGCTGTTTTTTTTCTTCACTTGCTGCTGTTTCTCGTCTCTGTGTCTCACTTGTTTGTGTGTGTGTGACTGTGTGTGACTGTGTGTGTGTGTGTGTGTGTGTGTGTGTGTGTGTGTGTGTGTGTGTGTGTGTGTGTGTGTGACTGTGTGTGTGTGTGTGTGTGTGTGTGTGTGTGTGTGTGTGTGTGTGTGTGTGTGTGTGTGTGTGTGTGTGTGTGTGCGTGTGTGACTGTGTGCGTGTGTGACTGTGTGTGTGTGTGTGTGTGTGTGTGTGTGTGTGTGTGTGTGTGTGTGTATGTGCGTGTGCGTGTGTATGTATTCAGCATCCGACAATACATTGTGCCCATTTTAATCGATTCCCCTCTACACTCATTTCATCCCCACACTAATTCTCTCTCTGAGTGACTAATGTGAGATTATTATTAGCCAGGGGCCGTCATGCACCTTCATTCCCAGGTGAGGCAGATCACCTTCATTCAAGCAATTAATGACGTATACATCCCTGTTGGCCACTGAACCGAGTCTCTCCACATCCATCCATTTCCGAAATCCATTACCTGTAATATCCATATTAAAACTCGGCCACACCTCATCTATCATCCTGCAAGTCAATGTGGTGTGCCATGCAGCTACAGATATTGTATTACCTCTCTGTTGTCTATTGGTCAGCTTTTGTGGAATAGTATAATCAGTGGTTTGATTTCCCTTGATAAGCAGGGAAGACATTCCACAGCAATGACTCTGTAGTTGATGAAGGTTCTTGTATTTTATGTGGGAATGCCATGCGGTTTGATGTTGAGTGGCTTCAATGTTACTTCAGCTTCAGTTTGTTGTATGTGTGAGTGTGTGCCTATTTTTGACAGTATACTATAGCATTGTATAGTTCTGTTTGTGCTGACTCCATCCTAGCAACAGATTCCTACATGCAGTAGTCATTCGCTGACAAAGGTGAGTTGGAAACTGCACTTGGTGGTAATCTGCAACAGAAAACTCATAATGAATATCCAACAAAATAATGTACCTCTTCACACACTTTCTGTATTCAGTTTGTCCTTGTTAATGTGTCTTGAGGTGAACTTTAGATGTGCTGTCTCAGGTTAAGAGAAGAAGGAACAGTTGTTTTGCTCATTACCTGGTGTGGGAGTTACTCAGCTGCAGATGAGACTTTCTCCTTTGAGTTACTCTGCTGTATGCTAGCTCTCCTCTCTCAAGGAGATTAAAGTTAAATGAAAAGCAGACCAGCGTGTAAATTCGTTCTTTACCATATCTCTCTTCCTCCCTCCATCACTGTCTGTTTTTATTTCTCCCTCCCTCATGCACTCTCTTTCTCGCTTTTTGCCATCTTTCCATTTATTCTGTCTCTCTCCTCTCTCAGTTTTCCTCTTAGAAGCTCAAATGGAGTTGGAGTTTATGGAGTTAGAGGGCCATTAATGGAGTTGGAGGGCCATTAAAGTGTTCTGCTGAGAAAAGCTCTCTCGCAGGAAACATTAAAAAATATAAAGCACACGGACAGTCACGCAGGGACTGTTTAAAACCCCTTCAAAATTTGCTTTCTCACACTCATGTTCATTTGGTTTGCATACATTTGCTTCATTTTGAGAGGGAGAGAGAGAGAGAGAGAGAGAGAGAGAGAGAGAGAGAGAGAGAGAGAGAGGGAGAGAGTGAGTAAGTAAGAGGCAATGCAAGTGCACTCTCCGCCTATAGCTGTAATTATGGGATACATATACGGCTTTCATACATTAAGAAGTCTTCAGATAGACAACCAAATAGTAATTGCTGGAAAAATACATTTAGGAATGTATTTGGCAAAGAACTTAGTCAAAATGAACTAAGATTCACAATTGTACTTAAGAACCCACCCACAAACCGATTAAACATAATTCTTACAATATTGTTCATTGTGCTTTTTCCCCAGGTTTTACATTTGTAGTTTTTCCAAATGTGAAAATGTCAATACTTGAAATGTACTGTGTCATCAGTACATGTCAGCAGCCATACTCCCATGCCCACCATTGAAAAGCTCCATCAGATCAGATGCTGCTGTACAGGCCAGCTGGAAGAAAGACAAAAACTGTGTAATAATCAACAGGGCCGGTACCATGTTAGCTTTAAAAAAGGCTGAGATTTAAACACCACTGCAGTGTATGAAATACTAATATAAAATTGTTACATTTCCCCATTATTGCAGCCACACTAACCATTACCATTAGATACCATGAGGCATGTTTTTATATGAGTAGTGGGTCATTTATAGAGATTAATCCGCTGGCATTATTGGTTCACTTTGCTATGGTTATGTGTTTGCAGTCAGTTGCAGTCAAAGGCAATCATGGGTGCATCATGTCACATTATCCATCTAATCCTTTCAAACAGTGTTGGATAGAAATGATTTCTTTCAGCATGCCACTGAAGGTGGTGCAACAGGCAGCTAATTTCACGCTCCACAAATAGTTCAAGGTCAATTGTTATGAATCAGAATTGTCTGGCAAAAACTGGTGCTTTTCTGGTCACACATATACACACACACACACACATTCCCACACGTGCACGCATGCACGCACACTCTCACACACACACGCACGCTCACGCGCACACAAACACGTGCACGCGCACGCACACACAAACACACCTCGCCTCCTGCATCCATGTATGTGCACACACACACACACACACACAGACACACACACACACACACACACACACACACACACACACACACACACACACACACACACACACACACACACACACACACACACACACACACACACACACACACACACAAACAGACACACACCTCCGCCTCGCCTCCTGCACCCATGACATGAATAAACACCTTTTAATGACCTCTGGTGTAGCAGCCATTTGTAACCGAGCCATCTGGTAAAGTTACATGGCGACACATCACCAGTAAATGACAGATGGGATGGCAAAGGGATTCTGGTCTGGTGAACAGGTTTCGTCATAGACTTCCTGCTGCCCTCAGAGTGATCTATACGCGTGTGTGTGGGTACATGACTGATTTATAAGGGTGTGTGCTCCACACACCATCATGCCTCATCGTGGCTCATACTGGGCCTGCCAGCTGACTGTAGCACACATGGAGGATTCATGACACTCACACACACACACACACACACACACACACACACACACACACACACACACACACACACACACACACACACACACACACACACACACACACACACACACACGCACACACACACACACACACTATATTCTATCTCTATCTGCTCAAACTATCTTCTCTCACACACTCTCTGTCTCTCTCCCGCCGTCTCTGTCTGTCTGTCTCTCCGTCTCTGTCTGTCTGTCTCTGTCTCTCTCTCTGCACCTTTTTTGACTCTTCTGCTCAAAGAGACCAGCACAGTCCACTTTTACTCAAAGTGTTTTTCCCTCTCTCCTCTCATGCACCATAGATTGTATTGCTGTCAGTCAGAATCCCATCTTTGCAAATGCAGCGTGAAACTGAACCTTGTATATTGTTAAGACCATCTTTAAAAAGCCTTTTTCGTATTTTGCACCACCTCCAGAATGCTCCAGTGTTGTTGGCGAAGGTCACTGGATACATTATACACACCTGAGTAGATATAACGTGTGTGTACTCTACGTCACTGAAATCTAACAGGAAAAGAAGCGTAACAGTGTAGCCTCTTACTGCAGATGGGCCCGTCTGTTTTACATGGTGCAGGGAAGAATAGGGCTTCACTCAGCAAAGGCATTGTTTATTTACCTTTATTACAGATTAAACATGGATTAAGCAACTCTGGGTATCTTTTGTACCTGCTCTGCAAAGAGAAAGTAAAGTACCTGCTCCATGCTGTTTATATTGACTCCGAGAAAATGTGTTTGTTTGTTTGTTTGCATTGCTAATGTAAACACTTCAAATGGAATCTGTCTGGTTTCATCCAGCAGATGCTCATTTTGTTCAATACATCTGTTCTATTATGGATCAGCATGCAGTGAAATACACTTAGGCTACTTTCTCAGGTTTTTGTGATGCCTTCTACTTGCAGAGTTTGTATCAGTCACTCAATACACTCTTTAACTGCTTCCTCTCTCTTGTCTTCTCTCTTAATCTATCAATCTCTTCCTCCCTCTGTCTGTTGGTCTTCTCTTTTGCTCTTTCTTTCTCTCATTTTGCTTTCCCTTCTCACAGTCTCTCACTGTTCCTTTGACTCGCCATAAATATAGACAAGTTGGATGTGTGTTGTCTCCCATACTGTACACAATTTACACCAAAGAGTGTTGTGCTCTCACAACCACACATTCCTACTTTAAGTATGCAGACGACACCGCCCTGGTGGGGTTCTTGAAAACAGGGGAGCTGTCAATGGCCAGCTTTGAAGAAGAAGTGGGGAACTTCATAAAATTGTGCTCTGACAATTTCCTTAATGTTAATGCAAGCAAAACAAAAGAAATGGTAATTGATTTCAGACGAAGTGTAGAAGTTGTACCAAACACTGTTGTCAACAACACATCAATAGAGAGAGTTAACATCTATAAATACTTAGGGGTTGAAATTGATGATAAGTTGAAATTTGACAAATGTGCCGCTTCTAAGGTGAAAAAGCTCCAACAAAGAATTTTTTTCTTAAGGAAATTGCATAGTTGTAATGTTGACGCCCACATTTTAGAGCTATTTTACAAGTCTGTACTCCAGAGTGTCTTGTCCTTTGGTCTGGTCTGTGTCTTTGGTAGTATGCGTAAACAAGATCAGGATAAATCACAAAGGATTATTAAAACAGCTAGTAGAATAATTGGGTGCAATCCCCTCTGCAATCAGAATTGTTAATGAAAGACACGGTTCTCAACAAGGGACTTCACACTATGGTGGTGTGTGTGTTTGCGTGCATGTGTGTGTGTGTGTGTGTGTGTGTGTGTGTGTGTGGGGGGGGGGGGGTGGGTATGCAACAGTCTAGTTGTGTGGAAAGGAGCTATGTGGTATGGTGTGTGTGTGTGTGTGTGTGTGTGTGTGGGGGGGGGGGTCTGGATGTTCTGTACTGTACTTATATGCACCTTGACCATTTGAATTTCCCATTTGGGATAATAAAGTCAACTTTGACTTTGACTTTGATACTATGAGGAGATAAACACATACAACTCTTAAGTTATAGGCCTATGTATAACTATTGTGTGGGTTATCACAAGTTAAGAAAGATGGAGAACGGACTTGGGTTAACTGTTCACTGTAAAAGCCTGGAACGGAAGTGTGTCCCCATCAATGGGTCCGTGGTGCAAAACATAGAATTCTTATGAACATTCCCTTACTCAACAAAAATGTCCTTTCACCTTTTTTTTTTAGTTCTGCTGAGCCCATGGACCCCTTGCCCCCACAAAATACTATCACACAGTTACCTATACTCCCTCAAGCAAAGATTGATATGGAGCAGACAGGTCATTACTGTAAGAGCAGACAGTTTACTGGGCAACCTGCAACTCAGACAAGGGCAGCTTCCACTTTGTAGTGATAGGGACTCAAAGGAGAAACGGACCTTCTATTTTTCAAGATCACAATGGACTGTATTTACCCACCTAAATGTCTCCCAATGATACAGGAGTTGAGTTTATTGGGCAGCCTGCAACTTTGACCAAGAAGCTATGATTCAAGATTCAAGATTAGTTTATTACGTCTTATTATAGGTTTGAAGCCTATAAAGAGTAAAAATTGTTGTGTTTTTCTTGTGTCCTCAAAAAGATTTAAAAAATAAAAATAAAAAAAGAGAGGGGGGGGGGGAGTGCAAAGAAAGTGCCTTGTCTTCAGCATGAATTCAGTAATCAAACTGCTTGGTGGAAGAAACTACTTTGGAGTCTGGTAGTGTGAGACTTCAGGCTTCTGTACCGTTTCCCAGATGGTAATATAGTAAACAGTTCATGGTTGGGGTGACTAGGATCAGCCAAGATCTTTTTTGCCTTCCTGATGCTCCTTCCCTCGAACAGTTCCAGTATGGAAGGTAAGTCACAGCCGCATATGTACTGAGCTGTACGCACAACCCTCTGAAGAGCTCTCCTGTTGGCTTGAGAGCAGTTCCCATACCATGCAATAATGGTCCCCGTCAGAATGCTCTCAATGGTGCCTCTGTAAAACGACCTCAGGATCTTGGGTCTCATCCCAAACTTTCTCAATCGTCTGAGGTGGTACAGACGTTGCTGGCTTTTTTTAACAATGCGCTGTGTGTGACTGTCCCAGGTGAGGTCCTCTGAGATGGTAACGCCAAGGAATTTAAAGTCTCTCACCCTCTCCACTGTCTCACCGTTGATGTTAATGGTTTCAAACTGGTGTTCTTTCCTCCTGAAGTCAACTATTAATTATTTTGTCTTGGACACATTCAGAGACAAGTTGTTTCCTCTACACCACTCCATGAGGTTGTTTATTCCTTTCCTGTAGGCTGTTTCCAGCTGTTCCTCAATCGTATGCCTATATTCTCTTTTTGCTGCTTTGATTGTTTTCCGGCCTACAGTAGTAAAACTTAGTCTTGGTATCGGTAGGTCATAAGTTTGAATCCTATACCATTACAAGGCATATCGGTTTGGAGAAGGCGTAACCTGCACCAAATGCCCTTGCAAGGCACCTAATTTTACATGACATACCCTGCAGCTAAAGAGGTATGTCCCTGTGGATCAGTGTGCCAGTGAAGTGTAGTGAGATGGAATGTAACAAGGCCCCTTTTGAATGCAGCAGAGAGTAAGGACAGGAAGACTGAAATTGAGACTGCTGAAAAACATTTTGAAAGGGAGTGATGTTCATGCATTTTTGACATTCTGCTTGACATTCTTCCTGAGTGTATCCTTAAGACTGCCAAATGACTGAAATTCTTAGTCTGATGAATTCAGATTAATCCCCATCCCTAAATATGACTGTAAATCTCATTCATGGTGCTGTTGGAAGCAACATATATAACATTAATTTACATATGGAGAGCAAGAGTGTAGATTTGAGGCACTCTGAAGTAAAGCTAAAACTCCTTTAAAGTATTTTTGTACGGGACATCATGCATACCTGTATCAGTCACGTACAACCCTCTTCAGGGCTTGTGTGTGTGTGTGTGTGTGTGTGCGTGCGTGCGTGCGTGCGTGCGTGCGTGCGTGCGTGCGTGTGTGTGTTCCCAGAATCCCTCCCATCTGCATGCCAGTCTAATGTTACTGTGGCAGACTTTGGTAGGTGGATATGCAGATGACTGCTGTTATAATTTTCATGTAAACAGATTCACAGATAGACAAAACAATAAGGTAGACAGATAGACAGACAGCCAAAGCAGAAAGACAAGCAACAATGAAACAGATATAACAACCGTATCTCACTCATTTCGTAAAGTCTTCACGAAAATAATATATTAATTTTCGTGGTGCATTCACGTTATTGCCCGCCTTTCGTAAAGTCTTCACGAAAATAATAGATTACTTTTCACGCTGCCTATTCACTTGAATTGCCCGACTGTTGCCTAGCGACCCACTAGTTTGATGCCCTTTCGGTAGCCATCAAACATTTCAAACAAGCAATTTAGGGTTAGGTTTAGGGTTAAGGGTAGGGTTAAGGTTAGGGTTAGGGTTAGGTTTGGGTTAAGTAGGGTTACGGTTAGGGTTAGGTTTAGGTTTAGGTTTAGGTTTAGGGGACATAAGGCGTAAGTACCGAAAGGGCGTCGAATTAGTGAGTCCCGAGTGTATCAGCAGTGTTCTGTCAGCACCCCCTCCCCGCCCCTGCAGACGTTTGGATAACTATAGCAGCAGTGGGGCAATTCAAGTGAATAGGCAGCGTGAAAATTAATCTATTATTTTCGTGAAGACTTTACGAAAGGCGGGCAATAACGTGAATGCACCACGAAAATTAATATATTATTTTCGTGAAGACTTTACGAAAGGCGTGAGATAGGGCTCGATATAATGGACTGCAGGGAAGTTGAAAGGGGGGGCGTTCTCATAGCATTGTACTTATTGGATAGGGGGCCCTCTCAGTCTCTCTCTCTCTCAGTCTCTCTCTCTCTCTCTCTCTCTCTCTCTCTCTCTCTCTCTCTAACTAATTAACCACAGATGTAGATGGGGTGTCAGAAAGGTCAAACTCAGTTTGTTCAAAGATTATGCTTTTTAAGAGGGGGCTTAAAATAGCCACTGCTGTGCAGAGTGCAAACTTGCAGACTAACAAATAATCTCACCTTAGGCTCCTGAGAAGATTTCTATCCTTCTTTTCCAGACATCCCATCATAACGTGTCAGTGTGAGTTATCACCTCAACATGATGCATGATATACCTGGACAAGGAAACATTAGTCTTTAGAACACAGAACGGATCTGATCTCTGGTTGCTAGGATACTCTCTGCAAATCAGGAGCAAGATGTCTTCACACCGATGTCGACATACTGATCACAACAGTTGGCATCTTCTTAACCCATTGATGCCTAAAGCACCTGCAAAAAAGGCTGCTGAATGTTTCAGGTTTCAGGTTTATTTATTTAAAAAGGGACAGCATATATTACCAGCATTTAAAAAAAATGCTAAATACACAAGATTATAGCCATGAGGCTAATTTCCATCTTTTGTCCCTTGACAGGTTTGATGTTCCTTAAAAAAACAAGGTTAAAACAAAACTAAAAATACACAGTTATAGTACACAGTTGTAAAATTGTAGCCAAAGATATGTCAAACAGTTTAAAAAATAAATAATACAAATAATACAAAATACAGTTACAAGATAAAATACCCAAATAAGTTAGAAGAGCAGCTGCCAGTAGTAGCCTAACTATGGGAAATTATGTTGACAGCATTGAGAATCTAATAACCACTGTTTTAACTGTTTGCTGAATGAGTGTACTGTTGGCAGTGCTTTAATTTGACTGGGAATTGTGTTCCAGGTGTGAGAGACTCTGTAGGAGAAAACAGCCTGACTAAAAGCGCTCTTTCTAAAAGGAACAGAGCAATCACCCCTGGAACTGGCTCTGGTTGCCCTATTTATACTTTTTGTAATAAATATCTGTAGAGGAGGAGGGGCCAGGCCATGGAGAATTTTATATAATAAAATTGAATCATTATATTTAATGTAGTTGTCCCAGTCCAACAGTTTATGTTTTTTCAGTATTTTACAGTGATGATAAGTTTTGGGTTTTCTATCCAAGATTTTCAGTGCTTGTTTGTATAATGTTTTAATGGCTTTTAAGGTTGTGACATTTGCCGATGCCCAACTAGTTAGACAGTAGGACATATGTGACATAATCATTGCGTTAAAATACAGTGTAGCTGACTCAAAGGTTAAATTATTCCTAATGTACCTGAAATTAGCTAGATTAAATTTTATTTTGCCTGTAGTTTTTTTAACATGTTGCTTGAAACCAAGCTGTGCATCTATTACAACACCAAGGTATTTAAACTCTTGGACAACATCCAGTTTCTCACCATGCACCATGATGCTGGGGTCTGGTTCAGTAGTAACCCTTTTAGATAAATACATACAAACAGTCTTTGACACATTGAGATGAAGACGTGAGTGTTGTAGCCATGTACACACATTGTTCATGACTGATGTTAACTGTTGTGCAGCCAGACGTTTGTCTTTTGCGTGGATGTATAATACTGCATCATCTGCATATAGCTGACAGGTTACTGATGCAGGACAACAACTAGACAAGTCATTTATATACAAGCTGAACAACAGTGGACCTAGTATGGACCCCTGTGGTACTCCAAGAGAGTTGATGCAGGTGCTTGATGTAGTATGCTGCACTCTAACACACTGTGTCCGTGATGCTAGGTATGACTCCATCCATTTCAATGAGTCAGCCGAAAACTTAAAGTGAGTTAGCTTTTGCAAAAGTATCTGGTGGTTAACAGTGTCAAAAGCCTTTCTAAAATCTAGGAAAACAGCCCCAACCACACCGCCAGCATCAAGTTTTAACTTTACATTTTCCAAGAAGAAGCAGACAGCCGTCTCTGTTGAGTGATGTTTTCTGAAACCAAACTGCATGCTGTTAAGCATATGACTATTATTTAGGTGCTGTATGAGTTGTTCTGCCACTATTTTCTCAGTTATTTTGGATATAGCAGGAAGTATGCTAATTGGTCTATAGTTACTAGTTATTGTTGGGTCACCAGATTTGAGGATTGGAGTTATAACTGCACTTTTCAAGCTGTCTGGGAATACCTGCTGGGTGAAAGAGTCATTGACAATGGTTGTGAGTGGTGAGAGGAGGGATTGCTTATGGGTTTTAATAAATAGTGTATCCATGCCATGTGCGTCTTTAGCTCTGGAGCTTTTTAGCCCACAGATGACCTTATCAACCTGCGCCTGAGACACCGTGTGTATGTTAAAAACTGGCGCTGTGGTGCTGATGAGAGTGTGACCTAAATTTATAATTTCAGTGTCAGTGCTTTGTGTTAACTGTGTTACTGAATTAATAAAATATGTATTGAGTGCTGTTGCAATATCCTTAGGGCCCTCTATTATAGTGTTATCTATCTGCAACTCTTTAATATCTCTATGTATGTTGCTGTTGTTTGTAAGTTTTTTAATATTCGTCCATATTTCTTTGGCATTTCCCCTAGCGTTGCTAATTACATTGATGAAGAATGTTGCTTTCGCTGTTCTAAGAGCCTTGACCACTTTGTTTCTTAGTGACACAAAAATCTGTCTGTCAAGAACAGTTTTTGTTTTAAGAGATATCTTGAGTGCATGGTCTCTCTGTTTCATTAAGGTCCATATGCTTTCGTCAAGCCATGGTAGGTGTGTTTTTTTGTTGGGCTTTTGTTTAACCTTTTTCAAGAATTGCTCCATAGTATCCTTGATTATCTTAATAAAATCTTCACAGTTTTTGTTTGCATCACTATTTACTAAGTGATCACCCCAGTTTATTTCATTTAGAGCTTGTTTTAGGTTCTCTGTCTCGTTTTTTGGTACTCTTAAATGCCCATTTGTTTGAATGGGTGGGCGTAGTAGTCTGTTTTTAGACAACTTCCGTGAGAACAGAACCAGGTTGTGGTCTGACAAACCTGTGAGCAGACTGTACGCTTTATGAATCCTATCACATTTGTTACTAAAAACAAGATCAATGCACGTTTGGGTTGTGTTAGTTATTCTAGTAGTTATGTCTGAGCCCTTTTTAAAAAAAGTTGCCCTCAGCCTATAAAAAACGCATGCGATGAGTTGCATTTAAATGCTAAGACCCTCATCTTCCCGGAGAATGTGTTCATTTAGCTCTAACATACCCAGATTTTCAATAAAATTGTCTCAAATCTCATGAGCCTGAATGTATCAACTGATGTCACAGTCACACTGATAAATTCTCTTCACACTAAATCTAAGAATGTGCAAGATGTTTGTGATGATACATTCAATGATGAATACAAGGGAACCTACAGTAACAGGGACTCAGTTCTGATTCAGCAGTGTCTATGAGTGCGTCTTAATATGCGACCTTGCCTCCTCCACTTGTGCTTGTCTCCTCGTCCCACCTCCTGGCCCCTCCTCCGTGGAGAAAACGATAAAGTTTCCCAGCTGTCAGCCTAGCCACAACAACTTTTGAGGGACTGTTTTTCATTCACCATCCCAATTGCAAAAGAGAAAAAGACTCTACAATTGAACTTTTGCAAGATATTGAAATATAATGCTGTTGTCAGTGATGTCATCATGACGAGAAGCAAGTGGAGGAGGCAAGTGGAGGAGGCAAGGTCCCATATTAAGACGCACTCTATATGTGCACAAGGCTCAGTACTGTCCTGCCATGTTGTTTGCATGACTAGTCTCATTACTGCCATGGTGTCCAGCTGTATTACGTTTTTGCCAAGTGGCCGTGACACAGATGTAAAGAAATCCGTTTTGGCTGTAACAATGGCAACACAAACAGGGGCAGTCGTGGCTCAGTGGTTAGAGCACTGGGTTGGTAACCCAAGGGTTCCCGGTTCAATGCCCGATCAAACCACGGATGAAGTGCCCTTGAGCAAGGCACCTAACCCCCACACTGCTCCCCGGGCGCTGCTCAGCAGGCAGCCCACTGCTACGGACTAGTGTGTGTACTTCAATGTGATTCACTAGTCCAAATGGGATAAATGCAGAGAAAGAATTTCCCCTAGGGGACCAAAATTGGCTCCCCTCCAATTGGCTTCATTGACTTCAAACGACTGTGTTTCTAGATCTTCCCACTCTGGAGCACATTCTCCAAAGTTATTGTTCTACACTACCCAGAAAGACGGCATCATATAGCTAGGACAGGTGAACGGGTCGCAAACCTGTCGGTTGCTTAGAAAAACATTTCCGTATAACCAACATCTTAGTTGCGCAAGGTGTAAGCTCACTGTTTCTTATGCATGTTCACCATAGCTGTCTTGCCAGTAGTCACAGCTTGTGTGTCAGGGCCACTGTCACAACAATTGTTGGGGAGGAGACCATCTGTTTCACTTGACAGAAGTCTGTTTAGTAGCACAGATCAAATGTTTTCTGCCACCCAGTTACATTTACTGAAACGTTATCAGTAGAGATCATATATTTGTAAATGTTTTCAAATAAAATCAGTGTGAAACATATAACTGTTAATAAAACACTGCTAAGTGAACATTTTGTGTAAAAATAGCAAACATTTTAGCACATCACACATTAGTGATGAGACACTTAATTTGAGAGTACAAAAACAAAAGACAGAAATATAAAACATGACACTGTAGGCCTATTGTATGTTTCATAATGTCTTAATTAACAATTCTTTTTATACATTTTATTCATGCTTCTGACTAACAATATCACGTAAAGACAAGGGTCATATGAATGTAGATGGTGCAGAGACATTAATATGTCATGTTTATGTTATTTGCCTAAAGCCCTCATTTCACCCTGATGTGAACAAAACAAGTGTAACCTAGGGCTGGATGCAGAACAATTAAAAATCAAAACTTTCCGTATGCAGAAAATAGTTGTTGAAGTATTCAGGTGCAAATGCAATATGTTTTGCTTGTGTGTGTGGCAGGGTGGGTTTAGATAGATAGATAATTTATTTGTCCTTTCGGAAATTTGTTCTGTGCCATTTTCAGTGCATCTGATACAATTACAAAGACATTACAATAAACAAGAACACAATAGACAAACACGACCCCCCCCCTCCCCTCCCTCTATAGAACAAAAAGACAGGTTGACAAAAAAAACCCAACATAAACACAGTAAAGTGCAGTATTCAGTACCAAAGTGCAGTGTGCTATTCAGTCTAACTTACAGTTGTCTTATTTAGGATGGAGATACTAGTAGGTATAAATGATTGGCGGGCTCTGTTTGTCTTAAATGATGGCATCCTAAACCTCCTACCTGAGGGCAACAACTCATATGCTTGCTGTAAGGGGTGGGAGAGATCCTCACATATGGCATTTGCCTTCTTTACCACCCTTGCTTCAACAGTCATGGCCTTGCTATTTAGTGGCTGGCAAGACATCCTGTTTATTAGAAAGACCATCTGCTTTTTTGAGTTTCATTTCAAAATAAAATATTGAAATGTCCCTCAGCAGCAGAACAAAATGCTGCTTTTGTAGCTGTTCCATTAATCAAGGGTTTTTTTTTTGTTAATGCTGAAGCGCCCAGAGCTCTGAGAGGCTTAATGAGTGTTATTCAGCCACTCGTACGCACATCACTTTTATTTCATTTTTTTGCGTTTACTTTATTTTGTCAGTGTAATGTACACCGACAGTCTGTATTGTGCCCCATTGGGTCCATCCCCCCATTATAATAATACTGTATATTTCTACCGTACATCTCTACTTATCTCTCTTTGCCCCTCTTTGCTACTACTTTCTCTCTGTTTCCTTCCACTTTCTGAGGTCTTGTTTAAAAACATATGTCTCTGAATGACCATCTGGAGGTAGATGTAAGTGGTAAGATGTTGTGAAGCCCTTCAGCCTTAGAGGAAAATCATGTGACTATAGGTTCTATTGCCTAACTCTGCCAGTTCACATCCATTACACACTCATCTGCCTAAACCACCCTCCCATCTGGGTCACAGCACCATCCTGTGCTAGCTCGCCACTCAGGGCTCAAACTCATGGCCTACCACTTCACTCTCCATAGGAGTCACAGTACAGGGTTACGTGGCGCTATTCCGACATGTCGCTATTCCGACGTTAATGTCTATTGTCGGAATACCGACACGTTTTCCACCGTCCGCCGCTATTCCTACATGCCGCTATTCCGACATCCCTAACCTTAACCCTAACCCTAACCCTAACCCTAACCCCTAAAAAGTGTCGGAATAGCGGCATGTCAGAATAGCACTATGTCGGAATAGCGATTGCCCCCCAAAGTACAGTATCACTGAGCTAAAGGTCCAGACCGATAGCTCAGCAGTACCACATATGTATGAGGCTTCTATTGCCAAACTCCATGGCATGGCATCCATTACACTAGCGGTTTGTGTGTGTGTGTGCGTGCGTGCGTGTGAGCATGCATGTGTGTGTGTGTGTGTGTGTGTGTGTGTGTGTGTGTGTGTGTGTGTGTGTGTGTGTGTGTGAGCGTGCATGTAGAAGATATGCCAACATACTCACTTCTCCATAATTGTTCTGAGGAAGTCTTATTTAAGGATGAAGTCTGCCAGTGTGAATTCCAGGATTCCATCCTGCTTTGCTCCCTTGGTTAGGTGTGGTGTTGATTGGCTGAATTGATGTGAGTTAGATGCAGGGGGGGCATTGTGTTTCTGTCCGACAGAGGCGGTGTGGAGTAGAGAAGTAGAGGGGAGGTGAGTAGTAATTTCAAGAAATCTGATGGATCTGGTGAAAGTCTGGAGTAGATTACTATACTCTGAGCCACAGCTAAGGCCTTCTCTCTCATATTCCACTACCATTCTGGAAACAACAGTAGGGGTGGATGCCATCCATGCCACTCTAGATCCCCTCAGATTTCATTTGCATGAGTTGGCATCTGCAGACGGGTGGCAGTATTCAAATCCTTCTCACCATTTGGCGAACAAAAGCCATTGGACCAAGGAAGCCCTCTGAATGGCAAAGTAATAATATAGTCATCCAAAATGCCTTGTGTTGTTGTAGAGCGATATGCATACATGTTGTATTGTTTTCACAGCAGTCATATACTGTAGCACAGAGCCAAGCTCAGGCTTCTGTGAGCTTGGCAGAGCTGTTTCTTAGTTATTAGTTGTTTCTCTGTGAGAGGTGGTCATATAATTCACATTAATGTTCCATTAAAGAATTGGATTGCGGTGTTAGGATATATAAATACATTACTAATGGGACTAAATATGTTATTTGTGTGTGTTAATGGATTTGTATCTCTAATGCCAGGTGCACATTATTTTTTTAGACCATCTTTCCTATGCAATGTGATGGAACGCAACATTAATTCCATACTTCAGCCAAACTGATGGAAATACCTGATGGAAATAAATGCTAGGTGACTGTGAAAATATGGGACAGGTGTTTTTCATGACCTTCCCCGTAGGCGTGCTGGCTAATTTCTATATATCGCCCACCGCAGTCATAATTCCCATAAACATCAAAATTGACCCCAAAGAACAGTCAACAGATGTTTTCTTGATTGCTTTCTTTCTGAACAGATTTTATTGAAAATTGGACCTTATGTTGTCACATATTTCGCCCTTAACCATGTGGCATTGCTGCCTTCTTGTTCATTTTTCCCCCATACCACTCTGGGGGTTTATCCGGCGATTGCAGCAAGGTCTTGGCTTAAAGGAACATGTCATGTAGATTAATTTAAGATATCAGACGCTCATTTATGGCATGAAGCTGAACCAGGTCCAGAGAACTATGGCATTTTGTTCAAAACAGATTGTCTGGAATGCCAACACAGTCCAATTTTGCAGTGTTAATTCAACACTTGACATTATCAGTTGGTCCTCCTCTTTAAGTGTTAAAGGTGGCATGATTTACTGTGCACTGTATTACCTGCATTGCCAGTAACACCAGAATTGTGTGTAAAGAACCCTTTAAATATGGTTACCTGGCTATACATTTACGTATGTAGCTGAAATGTCCTTTAAATAGATACATGTAACTCCTGCCAAATAGATAATTCCTCTGTTTGTTCATCATCACAGCATCAATAGCAAACAGCTCATATGACGTGGGGGAATAATTGTATCTAAGAGACAATATGCAAAAACAAATTATCCAGTCACAACAGGGGGCTGGAATAGGCTTACTGGCTCATGCAGAGTGTGTGTGTGTGTGTTGCGTGTGTGCGTGCGTGCGTGCGTGTTAAGTGAGCTGAAGCCTCGGGAGTCTTGTGGAGTAGATAAACAGTGTCTACAAACTCCTGGGCCTCTCTGATAAGCTCACTATAGTCTCCCCATCCTCACTTGTCTCCTGCTCCTCTCCTGTGTATGTCCCCATATGAGTCCTGAACCACATCTCCTTCCTCCCGTGTGTGTGTGCGTGTGAATCCCCAGGTGAAAACCCCTTACACCAGAGTCCTCGGTGGAGCTCAGGGTGTGTGTGTGTGTGTGTGTGTGTGTGTGTGTGTGTGTGTGTGTGTGTGTGTGTGTGTGTGTGTGCGCGCGCGCGCGCACCCCTCTTTGAAAGTGCAAGTGGCAAATATGACGGCACTTTAAAACTATTCATCAATTAAAGGCAGATAATGAGAAGGCCACTGTTATCTTTTAATTATATGAGGGAAGGATATGTTGTAAACCTATACATATTTGAACATACTGTGCTCTTTCATTTTGCTGGCTATTATCAGGGAAAAGTCAGCTACACAAACTTTTTGAAGGTTGAAGTTACATAATATATGGCTGTACTTAGTTTTTGACCACCCATCTCATCGATCAAGCAATCCAATAGTTCACCTATGGAAGGGCTTCTTGTAAACTATTAGTTTAATAGGTTCAGTGCTTATTGTAAAGGTTTTGCTTATTGTTAAGTCAAGCAGTGCAACTCTCCTGCCCTTTGTGACCACCTGCAATCTCATACTGCACACACAGAAACTTTTCAGATGTGGAAACAAACACTGATTCACATAAGGTCTGTTTTTGGCAGGCAGCACAGCATGTCCCTGATTTGTTTCCTCTGACAGACAGAGACAGACTGTCTAAAATGCAGCTCTACACCCCTGGCCACCCTCCATAAGCCCAGGGTATCTCATGAGGGTTTTGCTCTTTGCCTGGACACTGGAACAATGTAGGCCTACCTGTACATGCCCCATATTGTATCCCATGAGGTAGAGAGACAAGTACCCAGAATATAGCTGCATCCCTTGTCATCCTACCTGAGCCTGGCGTATCTCAGGAGGATCTCGGTGTTCATCTGGAAGGAAACCAAGTTGTGTCCTCTCCACCAGAGTAACAGATTAGAGAGAAAATGTATCAGCCTCACTACGTCTCTCACAGACTGTCTGTCTATCTGTCTATCTATGCCTTTATCTATCTCACTTATTCTCTTTCTTCCATCAACTTCCCACTCTATCTATCTGTCTGTCACCCTCTTTGCAGTCTCTCTCTCTCTCTCTCTCTCTCTCTCTCTCTCTCTCTCTCTCTCTCTCTCTCTCTCTCTCTCTCTCTCTCTCTCTGCTAATATCTCCCTCACTCTCCCTACGGTAGCCTAAGCTTATACTGTGTAGCTCTCTGTATTTCTGATTTATGTCTGGCTTGAAGCTTCATAGGCATCAGTGCGGTGCAGCTTTTCACTGAGTTTAATTGAGCAAATGGCCAGTGGGGGTGGTGGGGGTGACAACTCAGTGCCACACTGCCAAACAGACAATCAGAGATGGCACTGACAGGTGAAATTGAAATGCCATGCTTTTATCAATGTTGGTTTGATTTGTTAGTGCCTGTCAGAAGTCTCTATAACCGCTCAAGGTTTTTTATGTTTTCTATCTTTTCAATGTTTTTTTGTTTTTAAGTTGCTTCAGCCAGAGCAGAGGAGTCGTGAGTCATATCTCATATTTGTCGTTTCTGGTTCCGGTTGGTGAGTGCAGATTAGAAATTGTCTTTGCAACTGTTTTAAAGTAGTCTCTAAAAAATACTGCTTGGAGACCTGGGGCCTATACTACAAAGCTGTTTCAGGATAAGTTAAGGTGAAGTTAAAGATGGGGTTGCAGATATGACATCACATTGGGCGAACTCCCCCAGGATTCTAAGGTTCTACATAGAATTATGGCTCGTTCAAAAAGTCGAGAATCCCAAGAAAGCCGACCTAAAACCTTTGGAAAGTGGGCGTGAACATTTGGTGACGCAATGTCAGATCGATAATTATCGAGATTGATCTCAGGCGGAAGTATATAAAACGAGTTCCCAAGCTTATGTTTTGTGACGACACACGCATCATCAACATGGCGCCCATGAATGCAACGGGCATGTAAACAGTATCATAAATTCTAAAATATCATCTTGTAATCACTATCAACAACACCAGTTAATGCCATTCAATTGCAGATGCACATATGTCAGTAATGCTGGTCTCTGACTGTTTAATTTAGCTTACTTCAGATAAAATGATGAAGGCAACATTAAGTCTGGGGAGCCCCCAACGTGATGTCATAATAGTACACATTCTTAAATGGTTAACCTACAGCCCCACCTTTAAGAGGTAAATCATCTAATACAAGAGCTTTTCTAAAGAAAATGAGTTCTCCAGGCTCTTCTATTAAATTATTTACCTATTAAGTCTTAACTTAACCTTAACTTATCCTGAACCAGCCTTGTCGTATAGGCCCCTGAACTCTATTCTCTGTGTATTTGTGTGTTTGTCTACGTATGTGAGTGTGCATGTTTGGGGATCTATATTTCATTGTGTATGTGAGTGCGCATGTTTGGGGATCTATATTTCATTGTGTGTATCTCTGTATTGTCTTCCTCCACAGGTAATTACTGGAATGCTGCCTCCTTCAGCACACCCTCGTCCTACCTGCACTTCTCCACCTTCCCCCTACGGAGTCTTCCTCGAGAACCTCGAGAACTCAGACTTCATACGCCTGGAAGTGCCACCACACTTAACGTGTTGTTCTCTGTCTCCTCGCAATACCTTTGTTATACCTTTGCCAACAAGTGTGCAATGTCCTGTCTTATTGGCCTTACAACCCAAGCACTCTTCTCATCCTTCAGTCTCTCATTTCACACCTTCCTAATTTCCCCCTCTTCTCCTCCTCACTCATCCCTTTATCCTCCTCGCCTTCTCACTCTTCTTCCTTCTTCCCTCTCCTCTTCTTCTCTTTTCGCCTCTCCATCACTTTACAAGGGACAATACCATGAATAGCAATGCTCATTCATAAGTAAACAAAAACTGAATCTGTGACTGAATCTTGCTCTCAAAATGGAGGAGGACTTTCATATATTCAAAAGCGAGTTGTGCAAATGCTGCATTTATCCCAGGGGAAGTGATAGCTTAGTGTTTCTCAACGGGGGCCGTGGGGAGCTCTAGGGGGACGTTGAGAAGGATACAGCTGAGAGGGGCCGGTGCTTAGTTGCCATTGGGAAGCATTAGTCTATTTATTTTGCTTAATACTAAGGGGGGCATTGGCAGGCTTATAATGAGTTCAAGGGGGCGTTTGTTCAAAAAAGGTTGAGAACCACTGTGCAGGGCTGATAGTATTCAGGCTCCATGCCTGATTTCAGGCTTGACAGAGCTTGCAAAAATAAAAACATTGATAATAATTAGCCATTAGGTTATTCTTATCTCAGAAAGTGTTACAGATGCAGGGTTTTCTTCTACTATCAGGCTTGAATAATGGTCATGCACAGGCTATTAAATGTTTGAATAATGTCTCAAAATAGGCCTACGTTACGCCACTATGCAGTATCTTGTCGTTGTTAGAGCAGGGGAAAAAGTTCAGGCTCCGGATTTTTTTTCACTATCACCCCTGACTGTGATAGTTTAAGGGCATTGTCTAAGTTTATGAATCAGGACAAAGTATATTCTTCTGTAGGGTGGTGGTGGGGAAATGTGTGCCATCCTGTACCTCTTCAGAATTACAGTGTTTGCATATTCCATGCTCTCGAGACACGCTCATGGATGCTTCTGTACTTCTCTTTCCTACTCAGCTGTGTTTCTCTTTTGTGTTACAGTACTTTTCTGCTTGCTGTTGCATTATAAGTTCTCATGAGTTCAACTAACTCAACTATATCTAGCTTGGAAAAATATTCTCTCACAATGTCTATAGACAGTGGTCATCAGGGCTATTCTCCTCTGAAGAGAATATCATCTCTTGTTTTCCTGTCTGTATGACACTGTATTTCTCATTGTTTTTGTCACACGTACACACACACACACACACACACACACACACACACACACACACACACACACACACACACACACACACACACGCACACACACACACACACAGTCACACAATATATCCAAAAAGAAAGTGGCTGCGTTTTGTGTGGTGAACAGATTAGTTCCAAGCCTAAAACTGAGTGTGCTGGGATGCTGTGTGTATGTGCATGTGTGTGATGAGGATTAGGGCCTAGACATTATAGGGGCGACTTAAGGATGACTTATGCGCTGAGCTCACCATTTGACAAAGAATCACGGGACGCAGGCGAGACATTGTCAAATCTCTCCTGTGCAGTGTCCCCTGAGCCCTGTGTGTGTGTGTGTGTGTGTGTGTGCGCGTGCGTGCGTGCGTGCGTGCGAGTGTTTGTGCATTTGTGTGTGTGTGTATATGTGTGTATGTGCGTGCGTGTTTGTGCATTTGTGTGTGTGTGTGTGTGTGTGTGTGTGTGTGTGTGTGTGTGTGTGTTTGCCTCCTTATCCTTTCAGCCCATCATGCTGCTTTCTTCCTTACAATTCAACACACAAAGGATAATCCAAAAAGCAAGAAATATACACACAGACAAGCACATACACCCATAAAAGCACACACACTCACATAAACACAGATACACACATGCACTGCACACTCCAACACACAAACACAGACACTCGCGGGCATGCAGTGCACACACCAAAACAGGCACAGACACACAATCCTGTGAAATCTGTCTTTGCATGCCCAGTAGCTTATTTTGGAGGGCGGGAAAAGCTGTACTGTATGCTTCATACTGCTCTTTGGCTCATTCTTTGTCACCGTCTTTATGTCTCGTTCTATGTCTGTCCCTGTCCCTGTATCTGTATCTGTATCTGTATCTGTATTGGTCTCTCTCTCTCTCTCTCTCTCTCTCGCTCACTGTATTTTTTCCCAAATGTTCTGGTAATCTAGTATCTAATAATTCAAGAAAGTTCTGTCGTGTGTGTCTCTGTGACCCGCATAACTCCCACAGCACAGCACCATCTCACAACATCTCAAACTTGGAAGGTGACTTGGCAGTGGTACGTCGGGTTGCGGTGCAAAGTTTCATGTCGTTTGGACATAAAAAAATTAAGATACCGGTATGAACATTTTCATGGAATCAGCAGTGCACCCAACATTGAAGCCGCTGGCAGGAACCTTAGCAGTTTTGTTACAGTAAAACCAGAACGAAACTGGACAGGGTGTGATGACGTCACGTCCCAGCGATTATAGAAGGTCCTGCTGCACTGGTCATATAGGCCCATCTAACAGAAATGTCTGTGAGCATCACAAACCTCTGACGGCGTACCCAACACTTTTTAGATCTATGTTTGATTTCGCTATTCAGTTTACATGTGCTTAGTAACAAACAGCATTAACCACTGATAGAAATAGCCACGGGGAGACCTGGCGACACAGGTCACAGCGATTCCCTAGAAAAATCTCTAGGCTATTGTTGCCTTCACGGACTCGGGATCTCTCTGACAGCTGACGACACTGCTCACATGACACCCGAGTTCTGGAGTTTGGCGCATGGACGCAGTGGCGGACTTAGCAATTTGGGGGCCTAAGGCGAATTTAGCTAGGGGGCCCATCGGCCCATTTCATATCACATTTTTTTTTTACATAAACTCTCTTTTTCGATTTTTTTTTTTTAAATCACGATTTTCCATTAAAAAAATAATTACAAAAAAAAAACAGGCAATCTTGGGCTACAACCCTTTCTGGACAGATTTCAATGAATATTTGCAAATTTTCATGCAAACATTAAACAAACTAAAATGTAAAATTTTCTGTAATCCCACTTTCACTTTGATATGAGAGCAGAGTGATTTCCCCCCCTCACTGAAGTGTTATTTCATATGTCCATGCTTGCTGTCACCTATTTGAAGTGACGTTGGTTTGGGATTTCATGGAGGATTTTGAAATGCTGCTGTGGGGAGTAGACATTAGTAGGATAAGCGACAGGTGGACACTGTTTTCTGACATAACAGCGGTTTGCAGGTATTTGGCGTTTTCAGGTGGATACTGTCTTCGTGGATGTTACAGACATCCCAACTTTCAAAAACTAATCAAGGAGATATTTACTAAATAAACCGAAAAGTGCGCTCTCTGTCAAGCGGTCGCCTTGACCCAAAGCCTACCTGAACACTGACAGACCCATTGAGAAGAGACACGCGTGCAGTCAGGTTAAACAGAAACAAAGCCTTCATGCTCCCCCCTCGCATGCCTGTGAAATCTAATCGAAGTAGCCAATTCCGCGGAGCTCAATGCCTTGCCTGCACTTCTCATATGTTGGATGTTGGATTTCATGGGAGACTTTTAAATGTCGCTGTGGGAAGTAGACAGAGTATGCGACAGGTGCACACTCTTTTCTGACAGAACAGCGGTTTGCAGGCATTTGGCGTTTTCAGGTGGATATTGTCCTCGTGGATGTTAGACATTACAACTTTCCAAAACTAATCAAGGAGATATTTACTGAATAAACCGAAAAGCGCGCTCTCTGTCAAACGGTCGCCCTGACCCAAGCCTGCCTGAACAGACCCATTGAGAAGAGACACTCATGCAGTCAGGTTAAACAGAAACTATCGTTCACGCTCCCCTCGCTCGCGTGCCCGTGGCATGTAGTTCTAATCGAAGTGGCAAATTCCGCGCTCAATGCACGAGTTGCCATTTTGCCTGCACTTCTCATAGCCTATGTTGTAGGCTATGTTGGATATCATGGTAGACTTTTAAATGTCGCTGTGGGAAGTTGACAGAGTAGGCGACAGGTTCACACTCTTTTCTGACAGAACAGCGGTTTGTAGGCGCTTGGCTTTTCACGTGGATATTGTCTTCGCGGACGTTATAGACACCCTAAGTTCCAAAAACTAATCAAGGAGACATTTACTACATAAACCAAAAGACGCGCTCTCTGTCAAGCTGTCGCCCGAACAAACCCTTTGAAGACGTGTGTGCACAAGATAAACAGAAACACAGCCATCTTGCCTGTAGGCCTACTTCTCATAGCCTATGTTGTAGGCTATGTTGGATATCATGGTAGACTTTTAAATGTCGCTGTGGGAAGTTGACAGAGTAGGCGACAGGTTCACACTCTTTTCTGACAGAACAGCGGTTTGTAGGCGCTTGCCTTTTCACGTGGATATTGTCTTCGCGGACGTTATAGACACCCTAAGTTCCAAAAACTAATCAAGGAGACATTTACTACATAGCCTAAACCAAAAGACGTGCTCTCTGTCAAGCTGTCGCCCGAACAAACCCTTTGAAGACGTGCGTGCACAAGATAAACAGAAACACAGCCTTCACTCTCCCTGCGCTCGCACGCCTGAGTCTATTCGAAGTATCGAGTAGAACTGACCCACTCCACGCTCAATGCGCGAGTTGCTTTCTTGCCTGCTTTCCTTTCTTGCTCAACTTCTCATACACTGTAACAAATAGCTGTTTATTTACGGCAATTCTGCAACAGCATTCTACTGTTTTTCGAAAAAAACAGACAACTACTGTGAAAATATTACTTTGAGTCACATATTGAGCATAAACAGTAAGTACTGCACAATAGCAGTATTCGCCGTTGTGGAAAAAAACTAGAGATGCACCGGATCCTGATTTTTAGGATCCTGCCGGATACCAGATCCACTGAATAAGATCCTGCCGGATCCGGAACCGGATACCGGATCCTACAAAAGGGTCGAAACATATAGTCTACTCGCACATGTGGGCCCTTTTTATTACGTTGGCGCAAACTATTTTTTAGACTCATTGGCTTATTGCCACACTGCCTGCAATAGCCGCTTCCAAAGGGATTTCACTCCATGCAGTGATTGGGGTTGTGAAAGACTGAAAAGCCTAGGCTAGACATGCACCAGACCCTGATTTTTAGGTAACATGCCGGATACCGGATCCACTGCTTAAGATCCTGCCGGACCCGGACCCTGTGAAAAACTCTATTATCCTGACGGATCCGGAACCGGAACCGGATCCGGTGCATCTCTAGAAAATAAGTTATTTTAGGCAGCACCATTGAAACCCATTCATCCTCCACTTGTCCATGATCACCATCAAACTTCAATACCACCTGAAGAACTGAAGTCATTCTGACTGGTTAAAGATTATCTGATACTATCAAGCATGATGAAACAATTTCTAAGGAAATGCAGCAAAGTGTGTGTAGCACATGCATTTTGATAGTGATGAAAGTGTGAATGGCTGAAACATTTTAAGAACTTGTAACACTCTTGCAACAAGCAGCCCCATCTAAACCAATCTGCTAATCAGTGCCTGGCCTCACCTGAGTAGGGCTGTTATGCCATTATTCAATTACGGGCGTTACCTGCCAAGGGCCTGATGACTCTGGTCACATGGTACTCTTGCACCTGTATATAAATCTGGACTATCAACACTTCAGTTGCTTGCCTGCCTGCTGGCTGGCCTGCATGGCACAGCATAGCACTTGCTTGCCTACAAGCTTGCTTACATGCTTGCACACTTTCATCTTTGTGAAAGCTTGCTGTATGTGGCATCATTTGTGGCATTGTTGCATATAATGTGCCTGTTGCAAATTAGGCATTGCTTTGAGAGCTAGCTTGTAGTGCTGCTTGTTTGCTGTGCTACTTGAGCAAAATATTTTTTTAAAGACTGACCAATGCTATATTTGTCATTGGCTCATCAAGAGATGCAGTAAAATGCCCACCTTGCACACTATCATTGTAACATAGCACTGTGTACGCTGAAATTTTATTCATGCCCACACTTTCAAAGGACCACCGCAAACCATTTTCTCAATACAGCATTGCGCCATAGTATCATGCTCAAGGCACTCCAGTCATGGTGAATGATGGGAGGGTGGAGTGGTAACATGGCCAGGGTACCACAGTTATGGAGAATGATGGGTGGGGTGGGAAGTTGCCATGGCCATATTCATGAATACAACTATGACCCAGTATTTGCCTGTCATCACACAGTACAATTCAACTTTTTAACTGAAATGTACTGTTATTTTTCTGTAGAGTACTGTTATTTAACAGTTCAATTGCTGCTGAAAAAATGTTATATACTGTGATACATTAAACAGCAATGAGCTGTATTTGATTTTTGGTGTGAAATAACAGTAGAATTACAGGTAAATATAATTGCCAGTAACTGCCGTTATTTTGCAGGGAAATTTTCTTAGAGTGTAGCATTGTCAAAAAAAATCAGGGGGTTGCCGGTGTTAGGGCTGTTGTTTTCTTCTATGGGTGTTAATTGTTTCAAGTGGTGACGCTGCGTTTAGTCTAACAACACTGAACATAGCAAACGCTGTCTGCAAACGTCTTGTGCCTTCCTATTTTTTGTGCTCCGCTTGATATTACTGACCATGAAGAGTTTGTTGAGTGTGGTGCTTGACTGTTATCCTCCTTATCTGAAGGCGTGGTTGTGTGAATGTTTAGGAACTCGCCTGGCGCACATGGCACGCAAGGATGGAATAGTCCATTTTAACGCGAAAGAGAGGGTGTGCACAGAATTGGTATTTTTTTGTAATGTATTGTGTTGTTCTTGTTTCCAATTTAAATATACAAAATTCATTATTTATGAAAATCACCATTAATCTGTGAATTACTATCCAAAGGGGCCCAATTACCAGCTATAGGCCCATGTGAAATTTGCAAAGGGGACAGAGGGGGGCCCCTACAGCTGGAGACTAAGCTGGGGGCCTAAGGCGGTTGCCTAGCAACGCCTCAATGCAAGAACCGCGCCTGCATGAACGCCACTGATCCCTGAACAATCGGGAATCATGCCTGTTTTGTTTTGGTCCTCTTTTCTTTTTTTTCACCTCCACTTGAGCCTCCACATCCATGACATATCATTTTAGCTGATGAAGTAAGCTAAATTAAACAGTCAGAGACCAGCATTACTGACATATGTGCATCTGCAATTGAATGACATTAACTGGTGTTGTTGATAGTGATTACAAGATGATATTTTAGCATTTATGAGTTGCATGCATGGTCGCCATGTTGCGTGTGTCGTCACACAAAACATGAGCTCGGGAACTTGTTGTTATATATTTCCGCCTGAGATCAACCTCGATAATTGTCGATCTGACATTGCATCGCCAAATGGTCACGCCCACTTTCCCGAGGTTTTAGGTCGGCTTTCTTGGGATTCTCTGCTTTTTGAACGAACCATATCTATGCACCCCAAACCTTTGACGGCGTAGGCTTTCAAGATTTATGTTTGATTTCGCTATTCAGTTTAATCCCATTTGACACAAATGAGAAATGTGTGTCTGCTCTATCTGCTCCACGCACAACTCTCCCGCACCACTCGCGGTGCCGGATAATCTGCAAACTGGAGGATGCAGGGCACCGCGGTTTTCAACAAAGTTTGTAGAGTCCGGGCCATTAAATTAAATACCGAAGATGTTAGTCAACCAAATTAATTGGCTTTTGAGTGTTCTGCTCGATAACCTACACATAGGCCTAAGAAGCCAACATTCTTTTTTACAATACAAATAGGCCTAAGAATTCACCTCAGATTCCACTGAAACATATTGGTGCCTAATGCTGTTTAGTCAACATATTTGCAACAATTATTTTATGTAGGTCTATGAGAAAAAAAAACAATCTATCACTTACAATCTATATTACATGAAAAAAAATGCAGTTAGCCTATGCAACGTGTCTTCATGTCTTTTAAGGAGCACATTAGGACAGCACAGGGAAGCCCCCAGTTTTTACATAGGCCTGAATTACAAAACACAACACGGGCTAATTGGCCCAACGGGCTCTGCACTAGTGGCTTTAAATTCCTATTTG
>NC_085865.1:15702933-15861304 GCF_034702125.1 Engraulis encrasicolus | reverse complement strand
GAGGGATGCATGCCACACTGCATTGAGATTTGAAAAGGCATTATACAAATAAAGGGGCAAAACACCATCCCAATTTTTAGATATGTTGTTAATAAGAATATCCTCTTCGAGAAACAACAAACAGCAAGTTCACAACCGCTGTCATATATTGGAAATATTGCTCCAAAAAAATGGTGTTTTGTTTCCTTCCCTTGATGCTGACTTCCTGGAACTATTTTGGAACTATGCCATTGGCTCCATGAGCCGCCATCTTTGTGTGAAAATGGAACACAAAAATCAAGGGGATTGGCCACCTTCTTAGGATGGAATTGAGGGTTAAGTCAGATATACTGAAATACTGAGCTGAACAAGTATAAAATCACCTATTTGGTATCAGAGATTTTAGGTTTTAGTGTACACTGACTTGGCTATTCATTTTAGGTGTAGCAAACCCAATTTTTTTCTAAGGTAACAGGGCTCCTAAGGTACACCTGCATGTCACACAGGAATGAGTTTTTAAAATTCATTATAAAAATAATGGGGCAAAACACCATCCCAAATTTTAGATATGTTATGAATAATAATATTATCTTTCAGAGACACCAAACAGCAAGTTCACAACTGGTGTCATAGATTGGGAATATTGCTCCAAATAATGGTATAAATTAGTTTTTGCCCATTTTTGGACCTCTGCATCTCAACAACCATTGGACCCTTATATCAAATATGATGTGATGTGAAAGTCATGGCACATATCTGACCATGTACCAAGGATGAACCTTGAATGTTGAAATTTGAGGTTTTTATGGACATCTGAAAACCCTTGCAATTTTAATTTCAAAGAAAAGTAGAGGGCCAGTATTAAGGTGTAATTTGACATACAGTGCTGCAAATTGTAATGTATGCTCATCAGGTCTATGACTCTTAGCCCTGAAAAAATAATGGACCTACCACAAATAGTTTTGGAGATAATTAAGTCTGAATATGGTCACTCAGGCAGTGACGCCAAATCAGGGGGAGGGGGTGTCCTTATTTACAGATTTTTTGTGGAAAAAGTATGCACAGCTGAAATCTGCAATGGTGGATATGTTCTATTGGATGTTGAAGCCATCACATATATATTTTTTAAGCAAATCCGAGGGGGGTCGAGTGGGGACGATTTGCTGATTCCAGCTGGAATGACCCACAAGTGTCCATATTGGAATAGAGTGGCAGACATCACAGACAAGTGACCATATTGGAATAGAGTGGCAGACATCACAGACAAGTGTAGGGTAGTATACGGTGTAGGAGCTCTGGAACATTGTCACTCCCTGTCTCTCTGTGTCTCTCTGTCTCTCTCCCTCTCTCTCTCTCTCTGCCAAAGCAGTCATACAAATAATTGGAATCACAACAGAGAAAGGTAAAAGGTATGGATATGGCTGTACATACAGTATATCCAGCTAACACACACACACACACACACACACACACACACACACACACACACACACACACACACACACACACACACACACACACACACATTGTGGGGCCCGCCATCAGGGGCGGAGTGGCCCACCTTTTCCCACCGGGACAATTTTCCCCTTGGCGGCCCTTTTTACCCACCCCCGGCCAAAAAAAAAAAAATCTGCAGTCGTACTACATGTGGACATTAGTATTGTCAAAATATCAACCTGAAGTGGAGAATTGTAGCCTACACCTTGATAAAATACACATCCAGTGGTGTAGTCTACGTAAAACGCAGGTATACGCACCCATTTCAAAATTTCAGGGATTACAGTATACCCACTTAAAATTGATTGATCCATTATTTACAAAAGCTCAAATATATACAGTAGACTATACACACATCAAAAAATGCTCAAATATACAGTATACCCACTTCAAAAAGTAGACTACACCACTGGAGCCATCATCACAGTCCAAAGCATTCATAGGCCTAGGTTAGGCTACATCACGCTACTGTTCCATGCAAATGTGCACTCCACTGTCATTTTGACAGTTTGAAATTGAAATATCGTTTAAGGAAGACAGGATGAGCATGGGCACAAAGTTTTGGGTGTGGGGATTTTTAGAAGAGTAGGCTTACAAAATATAGTATAGTAGCCTATAGCTTACAAAAAGTCTGTCTACATTGTGCAATAAACCCACCATGCAGCAAATAAGCCAAACTTAGCTACTTCAAACCACAACCATAAGTCAACAAAATGTATAACCAAACGGTGTAGGCCTACCTTTAAAACGCTGTCTTCTCGCAGCAAATGTCTTTGTTTCTTGCAATCACTCTACTTTAATCCACAGTTTATTAGCCTACACACCCAGCACTGGTCACATCAGAATCTTGTGTGGTAATTATTTTGTTCCATTTCTTCAGACATAGGCTACATCCTAAATGTACCACATATAAATATATGTATGATAATAATATTATTTCGACTATAAGGAGATATACTGGTAGGTCTAACAAATCAAAACAAAACCCATTGCTTCTGTTAGGTGCAGTTATCTTGCTTCTGTTAGGTGCAGTTATCTTCCTTACCACTTGGTGGAGTCTGTTCGTAACCCAAGTCAATAACCACAGAGCAAGTGAATCAGGACTGGAAAGACTGTAAACTGTAACAGTCGTGTGGAAATCGGAAAATAAATCATAATTTATTCATATTTCCATCCTTTGGTAACCAATATACATATCACAGGTTCTTCAAATACTGAAAACGAAACTGTGTTACTAAGATCTTGTAAACTTCCGCGATCTACGGTGTATGAAAATTATCAGTAGAGAAGGGGTGTGGCCACTTTACTGTTTGACACCGTCAGTGAGGTATTGCCGTCTGGTATACGGTATAAATACTGGCTAGTCAGCACAGTACCTGAATATGAATTGGCGAGTGGGAAGTCAGTGCTTAAGAGTACCATCTCCAAACTCCAGGGCCAGTTGAGAACGCAGAGTGGCCGTATTATTACATTTCACGGCCGCGGCCCACCGGGACAAGTCCCCGATCTCCCGACGGCCACTCCGCGCCTGCCCGCCATTGACTCCCATTCACATCTAACTGTCAAGAAATGTTCTTCTACTTTTAGTTACACCAATTACAATAATATGACCAAGAAAAATCACTGTTGAATGTGTGGTGACTGCAATTTGGTCCCCAAAAAGGACCCATTGTCAGGTTTTCGTATCCTAATGAGACATTTGGAGCCTGCATATAGCCTCACATAAACTTAGAGGCACAAACAAATCACACACACACGCACACACACACACACACCACACACACACACACACACACACACACACACACACACACACACACACACACACCTAGAAGGAGGAGCATCTGAATGTGGAAGTTGTTTTGTCTGTGTGAATGATGACCTGTTTTTGTGCTTGTCAGCAGCGTTCCAACTCTCCAAGGAACATTCATGTCATGTCAGCAATTCTCCAACTCTACATTTATCAGTCTCCCTGCTTCCCTCACCTTGCCTCTCTCTCTCACTTATTCACTCATTCACTCATTCTCTCACTCTCTCATTCTCTCACTATCTCACTCTCTCACTCTCTCACTCTCTGCCCTCTCTCTCTCTCTCTCTCTCTCTCTCTCTCCATTCCCCTCTGTCTCTTTTTCTCTCTCTCCCTCTCTCTCTAGGAAGTAGCCCCAACAGGCTGCTGTCTGCACTAGGAGGCCAAGAACAATAAGAAAACCTCAGATAATCCATCTTGCCTCCTACTGCTGCACAGAAACAAATGCCACACATGTGCATGCACGCACGCACACTCACACACACACACACACACACACACGCACGTGAACGCACATGCACACGCCTATGCACACACACACACACACACACGCACACACACACACACACACACACCTTTCTCCATGTCTCTCCTGTGCTGCATCTCGCTCTCTCTCCAGTGAATGTTAAATGTGTAATCACTATCTGATTTATGATGCGCTGTTGTTCTAGCGTTTAGCATAACTGATGTGGGTAATGTTTACCCTGAATGCCCCACACACACACGCACACACACACATATACACACACAAACACACGCATGCGCACGCGCACACGCACACGCATACACACAGGCCTACACACACACACACACACACACACACAGGCCTACACACACACACACACACACACACACACACACACACACACACACACACACACACACACACACACACACACACACACACACACACACACACACACACACACACACACACACACACACACCCAATGGGTCTTTATTCACAGCCCTGTACAGCACAGGTGGGACAGCAGTAGATGAGGGAAGATGGATGTGAGGTTATTCCCACACTGCTCCTCAGCAACAGAGGTGATTTCTGCTTCCGCCTTTGTTACTCTTTTCGTTGGCTAGCCATCACATTGATCACCACCACAGCATATATGAGGAGCAAGACCACAGACACGGGCTGATTCATTTGTTCTAAATGAATTCACAAGTATGTCTCCTGCTCCAGCTCTGATGTGTCTGCCGGCCTCTTCTTCTTCAGTTGGTTATAAAAAACAACCCGATTCATACACTACGCACCACAGGTACATAGTGCAGTTTCACATAAATACACAGTTTGTAATACTGTAACAGTAAATAAACAGTAGGCTATGTCCCCTGAAAATGCTGTGTGTGAAAATGCTCCGTTCTGGTCGGTTAGGAATGACAGTGATGACTATACACTGCTGTACAGGTCCACAGGTGTAGAGTACTCTTTTGTTAAGTAACTTACAAACTGCAATTCACAGTTATGTTCCTCAAAAACACTTTTGCTTCGGTTCTCTTTCTGCGAGGCTGAGAGATATGGTGGTGGTTTGAGGATTGTTTGGAAATGAAATCCTATGCCTATCGTACACATGCCTCTACTGGTTCTCTTACGATCACACTGATGACTACACAGAGCATAAAAAACTCCACATCCACCGAATACAGTTTTCCTCCATAAATAATTTACAACTGCATCCACTGAAAAGGCCTGTCGGCCCCCCTCATTCTGACCCACTCATCATTCCTACTCATTGAACGTCATTGAATTTCACAACTCTCTGTTCCCAAGACCACCAGCTGACACTAAAATCACACTGATGACTCCACACATTCTGGCACAATGATTCTCTCCATTGCACTGGAAGTCAGTGTGTTGTTTTGCTGTGTTCTAAATGTTCCCAAGGCCACCAATGAGCTGCCATGCTGATGACTGCACAGTGCCTGGCACAGGGAGCAGATCACAGAAGCAGATTAGATTTTCCCAAATAACTCACGATTATGTCCCTCCAAAAAGGCTAAGCAGTCATTTCCCTCAAAAGTCCCTGTGTTGTGACTCTCTGTGGGGTCTGTATGTTAGTGAGCCATGAATGCGGATGTAGAGGCGTTCTTCCTAGTAGGGGATTTGAAGCAATGACCCCTCTGTTCCCAAGACCACCAACAGTCTGTCATTCTAATTGCTACACTGGGTCTATCATTTAGAAACAGACTATTGTAGCGCATTACAATTTTGTCAAATAAATGTCAATATATAATTATTATGTTTTCTGAAAAGGCAGAGATGTAGCTCTCTCCATGGTACTGAAAGTCAGTGTGCCCCCCTTAAATGTTGAAACTGTCTCCGAGACCACCAACAAACACTACTTAGCTCATCATTACACATGCTTTGCCTCTGTCCATGGTGCTGAAAGTCAGAATGGTTTTTGATGGTTATTAGAATTGTTTCCAAGACCACCAGCGAATTATCATACTGATGCCTGCACAGGGTTTAGTAGGAGGAGGAGAGGGGAAGGAGGAGAAGACGAGGGAACCAGAATAGACTCGTGCCTTTAATTCTCTCTCCCTGGACTCTGAAAGTCGTTGTGACATTTAGGATTTATTGAAAAGGACACTATCAGAGAACACTAACATTGACACTACACTCAGCCTGGCACAATGAGCAGCTTTAAGTTTTGCTAAATAACTCACAATTTGCAATTATTTCCCTTAACAAGCCCTGTCTTTTGACTCTCTTTTTGTTGGGACTGAGCGTCAGTATGTCTGAAATTTCACTGCATGAAAGCAGCTGTTTGGCAGCATTTCATCAGTCTGGAACCTCTGCACAGTTTGATCAACCTCCCCTTTTTGCTGACGAAGAGTCTCTCTCTCTCTCTCTCTCTCTCTCTCTCTCTCTCTCTCTCTCTCTCTCTCTCTCTCTCTCTCTCTCTCCCTCTCTCTCTCTCTCTCTCTCTCCACATGTCACTCACAGTCTCCAGACAAAGGAGCAGTGGGAGACTGACAGTCTTTCATTCAGTGACATAATCAGAGAGGAAAAAGAAGAGATTGGGGCCTGTCTGGATGCATGCAAAAAAGGGGTTGGAAAGTTGAGTTCTTAGTTGAACTCTGTGTGAACTCCATTAACATAACAAGAACCCCACGACAAGCGATGATACACATACATCAAAAGACATCCTATCATCAACAAATGCTGTTTTAAACATATCCTGTCAATATCATGATGATTATAACATGCGGTCATAGTTAGGGAAAGATATGGATATTTTGGGAAATCTGTGAACTAATTTCTTACCAATAGATTTTTTTACCATGTGTTCTTACAGGTGTCTGGACACACCTCACAATTTATCCACGGCCAAATCCAATGGGAATTTCCGTGACACCCCGTCAAAGTTGGGGTGCACAGAAGGCCTATGTAAAAATTGGAACACGGCCGATTGGGGGGAAAGGATGCATAATGGGTCATAACTTCTGAAGTAAACTACATACAGAGACAAATGAACACATTTTTTCACACATTACTGACACAGTGAATTCAATTCAGAGGATTTTTGGACATTTGACCACATTTTAACCCCGTTTTTGGTCAAAAACGACAAAAAATGGCCTTAAATGTGTAGAAATGTTCTTTTTTTTTAAAATCATATTTCCAAGTTGCATCCATAATCACCACTTGCTCTTCATTTCTCATTTACAGTATGACAATATACTGTATATAGTCTGGATTTGATTATTCTTTTGGTATTAAGCTGAAATAATAACCCAAAGTTTACCATTTTTAACCCTTTAATGTCCTAGACTGGAACCCGGAAAAAGGTTGCAGAAGGGGACATAACTTCTGAAGTAAACTACATACAGAGACAAATTAACACATTTGTCCATACAATAGTGACCCAGTGAATACAATTGAGTGGTTGTTTTGGACATTTGACCACATTTAAACTGCGCTTTGGGTCAAAAAACTGCAAAAATGGCTTTAAAAGCATAGAAATTCAGTCATATTTTCATGTTTTATCGCATCCGTTTTCACCACTTGCTCTTTATTTCTCAATTACAGTATGACAATATACAGAATAAGGTATGGATTTGATTATTTGATTGGTATTAAGCTGAAATAATACCCCAAAGCTTACATATCGTCGCCTTGCTACCAAAACCGCCTAAGTCCGAATTTGGTCGAAATGAGATTTTTGCATAAACTTACTCCCCTACCACAGCTGCATCACCCTGCCTTTCTGCCAGGGTCATTGATCAATCACAACAGTCACCAGGGTCAAAAATCTGTATGTATAAAGTCACACACTGCCTATGAGAAAATGAATGACCAGGGAGGTAGCTATAGGGAGGACAAGGAGGGCATTTGCCTTTAGGCCTAGGGCCCTCCTGCAGGTGGTAGGGGTAGGGGCCCTATTTTGATCTTGGCAGGTGGTATGGGGGCCCTATCTATTCATCCTGGGGCCCTGTGCACAATTGTTCTGCCAATGTGAATGACTTGGGTAACATGACTTAGCCATTTTTGATGCAAGAAGCCGTTTATTTACATCTGTTGAGAGTTTTTTTTCTCACTCTCTCTCAATGGGCATGCTTTAAAACTTCATGCTTAGACATCAGTCTGAGATAATCTTATCACACAATGGTTGTAGCCCTACATTAATTAATAATTGAAGCCTTGCAACAAATTTGGCAATTATTAATCATGTACTTTATTCGATGTTATCACAGTTTTATGGAAGACTGCCACTGCATCGTCCTATGACAATCTGTTATTACGTACACTTATATAATTTTCATAATGTAGATTTTGAACAGCATTGAGTTGATGGTACTGGCGCAATGCATTATAGCATACACGGTAGGATGACCATCTACTATGTGTAAAGTATCCAGTAGTGGTTCTATATCATATTCTGAATGCCACGGTCATGGTGTTGAAGTGGGCAGGGCACAGTTCTATGACAAGGTTACCTCGGTCATGGGCAAGGTTGGGAGGGTGGGGCAGTTCTATGAGCATGGAGAAGAGCAGAAGTTAAGCAAAGATGATAAACAAGGAGGAGACAGTTCGTGAGGAGGTACAAGGACCAAAGAAGTGCCCCACCCCTTCATCCTCCTCCATGACTGATGGGACCTCAACATGGAGATTGGACGTCACATGGCTTACTCTCTGTGGCACTGCAGCAGTCGGGATCTGCCCTGATATGAGCAATGTATGCATTACTATTGTGGCAATTGCTCTGGTACATTGACGAAAAGAGTTATACTTTGGATGAAATGCAAAATGTTTCATTGAAAGATAATATGACTGAAAGTGCTAGAAAGTAAAAGAAATCTGTGAAAATCTGTTGGTAGACATGAAATTTACCAGCATGCTCGATTTACATGTCTTAAGGCAAAATTAACCCCTAAGTGTCTACGTTTAACAGTTAGACATAATGAACTTAATACATACAGTAGCATGCTAGATTGTTACAAGGTCTACAAAAATATTTCAATCATTCACCATATCCAGGATTAAAGTTTGGAATAAAAATAAAAAAGAATAGTATAACTATCAAAATAATGTGCAGTGCATTGTTCTTGTTTTGCTGCTTCAAATAATTTATTTTAAAGTGTTTTGTTTTCCTTAGGAGCCATTTCATGACTTGCAGCTTCACTCAAAATAAATAAAGAAAATAAGTTAACATCTTGGTACTGTTTGTAGTGGACCAATGGCACAGACATGATGACAGGATGATGCAGATGTGGTAGGGGAGTAAAAAAGGGGAGTTCTGCAAAAATCTCCTTTGACCAAAATTATTAGGGGGGACTCACAATTGCTCTTTGCCCAGGGTCTCAGATTTCCTAGAATCGCCACTGATGTTTGGCGCCCCCTTTGGTGCCTAGTTTTTCCCTGTTTTCCGAAAACCCCAAAATCGGACTTAAGCGGTTTTGGTAGCAAGCCGACGATATTTAACCCCTTAATGCCCTAGACTGGAGCCCAGAAAATGATGAAATTTGTCATAATGTGGGATAAGTTTGGAGGCAAACCACATGCAAACACAAATGAGCATATTTTCCCATACAATACTGACCCAAGAAATGAAACTGAGTGTTTTTTTTTTTTAAATGATCAAACTGTCATAGACGTCAGTGTGGTGGAGGTGCAATTGGGTGGGCGGGTGCTGGTCACTGGTAGCAGATGGGGGTTGGTAAATTTCCTCAATGTTTTTTTTTTTTTCTGAGAGCTATGTATCTCTGAAGTATATATCTGTATACCGGTGCAATAGCTACACTCTAAGAAAATTTCCCTGCAAAATAACGGCAGTTACTGGCAATTATATTTACCTGTAATTCTACTGTTATTTCACACCAAAAATCAAATACAGCTCATTGCTGTTTAATGTATCACAGTATATAACATTTTTTCAGCAGCAATTGAACTGTTAAATAACAGTACTCTACAGAACATTCACAGTATTAGTATTGTTAAACTAAAAGTGCTCTACAATATTTATGCAGTAGTATAAGTAAAATAACAGTACATTTCAGTTAAAAAGTTGAATTGTACTGTGTGATGACAGGCAAATACTGGGTCATAGTTGTATTCATGAATATGGCAACTTCCCACCCCACCCATCATTCTCCATAACTGTGGTACCCTGGCCATGTTACCACCCCACCCTCCCATCGTTCACCATGACTGGAGTGCCTTGAGCATGATACTATGGCGCTATGCTGTATTGAGAAAATGGTTTGCGGTGGTCCTTTGAATGTGTGGACATGAATAAAATTTCAGAGTACGCAGTGCTATGTTACAATGATAGTGTGCGAGGTGGGCTTTTTACTGTATCTCTTGATGAGCCAATGATGAATATAGCATTGGTCAGTCTTTAAAAAAATATTTTGCACCAAGTAGCACAGCAAACAGGCAGCACTACAAGCTAGCTCTCAAAGCAATGCCTAATTTGCAGCAGGCACATTATATGCAACAATGCCACAAATGATGCCACATACAGCAAGCTTTCACAAAGAGGAAAGTGTGCAAGCATGTAAGCAAGCATGTAAGCAAGCTTGTAGGCAAGCTTGTAGGCAAACAAGTGCTATGCTGTGCCATGCAGGCCAGCCAGCAGGCAGGCAAGCAACTGAAGTGTTGATAGTCCAGATTTATATACAGGTGCAAGAGTACCATGTGACCAGAGTCATCAGGCCCTTGGCAGGTGACGCCCGTAATTGAATAATGGCATAACAGCCCTACTCAGGTGAGGCCAGGCACTGATTAGCAGATTGGTTTAGATGGGGCTGCTTGTTGCAAGAGTGTTACAAGTTCTTAAAATGTTTCAGCCATTCACACTTTCATCACTATCAAAATGCATGTGCTACTCACACTTTGCTGCATCAAGCACTTTTTAAGTATTGTAGTTTCCTTAGAAATTGTTTCATCATGCTTGATAGTATCAGATAATCTTTAACCAGTCAGAATGACTTCAGTTCTTCAGGTGGTATTGAAGTTTGATGGTGATCACGGACAAGTGGAGGATGAATGGGTTTCAATGGTGCTGCCTAAAATAACTTGTTATTTTCTAGAGATGCACCGGATCCGGATCCGGTTCCGGTTCCGGATCCGTCAGGATAATAGAGTTTTTCACAGGATCCGGGTCCGGCAGGATCTTAAGCAGTGGATCCGGTATCCGGCATGTTACCTAAAAATCAGGGTCTGGTGCATATCTAGCCTAGGCTTTTCAGTCTTTCACAACCCCAATCACTGCATGGAGTGAAATCCCTTTGGAAGCGGCTATTGCAGGCAGTGTTGCAATAAGCCAATGAGTCTAAAAAATAGTTTGCGCCAACGTAATAAAAAGGGCCCACGTGTGCGAGTAGACTATATGTTTCAACCCTTTTGTAGGATCCGGTATCCGGTTCCGGATCCGGCAGGATCTTAAGCAGTGGATCTGGTATCCGGCAGGATCCTAAAAATCAGGATCCGGTGCATCTCTAGTTTTTTTCACAACGGCGAATACTGCTATTGTGCAGTACTTACTGTTTATGCTCAATATGTGACTCAAAGTAATATTTTCACAGTAGTTGTCTGTTTTTTCAAAAAACAGTAGAAGGCTGTTGCAGAATTGCCGTAAATAAACAGCTATTTGTTACAGTGTAGTGTGATCACCCTCTTTGGTAAATAAGCCATTTGAATAAAAATAAAAGAAAACCGCCTGAGTTTTGCTTAGACCACTATTGGTGTTATTCCAGCTTCCTACAGTGGTTTGAATATACATATTAATTAAGATAAACATTTAACTTGATAGCTACACTAGCCTCGCAAGCCATCCTACGTACTTCCGCCAAAGGATTGGCTCCACTACTGTAGTCTGGCCGTGCTTCTCTGTGGAGTGCCTGGAGCAGTAGAATTTTGATCGCAACGCCCCCCCCCCAGAAAACAGCCAATAATCAAATACGCCCCCCACGTGGGGACGAAAGGGGGAGGACGCTCGTGACAATGACGTACACATCTGCGCCAGAGCCATTGGTCTGCGCTATGTTGTTGTTGAGTAACTGCCAGCGATTGGGTGAGAGGTGTCCAATAATTTCAAACCATAACTGAGTGCAAACTTCCTGCTTCCTACAATCGCTTCAGAGCAAACAAATGCCAGACCATGAATACGAAATGAAATGGTAGTATTATGGGATGGTCAGGACCAGGCTATAGTTACACCATCCAGTTTGTCATTTTCAAGTCAAGTCAAGTCAAGTCAAGTAGGTTTATTGTCAATTTCTTTACATGCACTGGTCATACAAAGAATTTGAAATTACATTTCTTGCTTTCCCATACAGACATAGACTAATCTAGGTAAGGACATAGACAGTACAGACATAGACAGTACTTATACATGGACTTAAGACAGTATGGACATAGACAGTGCTCATACAGACATTTAAAGTGCAAGACTGGACAACAGAAGACTTGTAGAGGACATCCATTAAGAGGTATTTGTTGTGCTTTTGTGCTTTTCCTAAAAAAGTCCTTTATAGCGTTCTGACATGGTAATAGTAGCATTTTGAAGAAAAATAAATATTAAAAGGTCTGTCAAGTACACCAGCAGCAGTGTGTGTGTGTGTGTGTGTGTGTGTGTGTGTGTGTGTGTGTGTGTGTGTGTGTGTGTGTGTGTGTGTGTGTGTGTGTGTATGTGTGTGTATGTGTTTAGTGCAGGTAGAAGGTGCGTTGTGCGTCTTGTGTGTGTGTTCGTGTGTCTGTGTGTGTGTGTGTGTGTGTGTGTGTGTGTCAGTGTGTGTATGTTTGGGTTTAGTGCAGAAAGTGCAGTGTGCTTGTGTGTGTGTGTGTGTGTGTGTGTGTGTGTGTGTGTGTGTGTGTGTGTGTGTGTGTGTGTGTGTGTGTGTGTGTGTGTGTGTGTGTGTGCATGTTGTGAGTTAGTGCAGGTTGAAAGTTCAGTCACAAGTATAGTACTGCAGGTGGAATGTTCAGTCGCAGATATGGTGGTGGGGGATGGGGGGGGGGGGGTTGTCAGTGGCCTTGCTGGCTAGAGGCTGACATTGGAGGGAGAGTGGGTTGAGTGTTCAGCATCTTGATCGCTTGGTGCATTGTGCTGCTCGCCAGCCTGGTGGTACGGGAACGGAGGCGCCTGTACCTCTTTCCAGAGGGCAGGAGGCTGAACAGTTTGTGTGCAGGGTGGCTTGTTTTTGTTCATGTTTCAAAATAAAATGATGTAATATGGCAATTCATGCCTTATCAAATCATACATAATTTCATCACTGCTAATAATAGCTTTGTTGGAGATTAAAAAACAATTAGCTGTATCTCTGGAGGTATACACTCTACGACCACTTAATTAGGTACACCTTGCTAGTGCTATGTTGGACCCCCTTTTGCTTACAGAACTGCTTTAACTGCCTTCAACGATACTCAGGTAGGCTGTGGCATTCCAGCATAGTTCAAATGGTGCTAAAGCCTTTACGAAAATCGACCATGGTTTAACTATAGTAAAGTAACCATCTCTCTAAGTACTCTGAAACAACCATAGTATTACAATGGCTTGTGCATGTTTTTTTTGGGTAACCATGAAAACGGTGGTTCCTGACTAACCATGGATCATGGTTATTCATGGTTTCAATGTTTTCTTCAGCATGGTTTGTGTCTATGTTTTAACCATAGTCACAAACCATGCTCAATAAACCATGGTTAACTGTGGATTTCATGATCACCCCCCAAAAAACTTTTGGAGTTGGATTGAAGTTCACTGAGTTGCAGGTTCAAATCCCATCCTTACCTCTCCCTACACCTTCATGACTGAAGTGTCCTTGAGCAAGGCACCTAAACCCACATTGCTCCAAGGACTGTCACCAATATGTGTGTTGGATAAAAAAGCAGCAGCTAAGTGTAATTGACCAATGTTAGTGAGCCTGTGTGAGTTATAGCCTCAGTTATTTCCTGTTCTTAGCTGACTGTAGAGGCATCTGGTGTGGTTTTCTGCAAATGTAGCACATCAGCACAAGTTTCGACATGCTGTGCATTCAGAGATGCTCTAATGTATGTGTTTCTGAAATATCTAAACCAAGCCCATCTCCCTTGGATTTAGTGGTGCTCAGCTGTATCTGGTTAGCCTGGCACCCACCAACAAAGTGCTCTGAGCTGTAGATGAATTCGGTGGAGTACAGAATAGGGTAAATGCTACTGGGGAATGTGGTTTCCTGTGGTGCACCAGCAGGGAAGCTGACAGGAGGGGACAAAAGGGTCAATTGTCCTTGGCCCAGGGAGAGATGGGGCCCAGAATTCGGTCTCCATTACATTGAATGTATTGAGTTGGGGGCCCTTTCTGATGGCTTTGTCCTGGGCACAGCCAAAGCAGTCAGTGGCCCTGAGCGCCAGTGCTACGTACTGACCACACACTCTGATGTTAGGTCCCCCAGTCTGACAAACTGAGATGGTAGTCTGTGATCCATACCAGGTCAAGCCACAACCCCACCCCCAGCAGTTAATAGTCGTGTTTGCAATTCCGCAGATATTTGCATGATCACAATGAGGAGGTCTGCATGGTCTTAGAAAGGTGGGGTTGAATGCTTGGCAAAAAAGGTGGACAGAAATATCTAATGTGACTTCCCAAGACATAAAAAGCTGCTTCATGAGGCAGTGAGTGAACTTCTTCACAAACATGTGGACTGGACACTCAATTCACGTCAACTAGATGACTGCCAATCAGGGCAGATTACTGACAAGTAGCAAAGCCAGCAACTTACATGCTGCATCGGCTAGCCTAAATGAACACAGTCCATGCTTCTCCACAGCTGTTTGGCTATATTATTTGAACAGCCGGCAACACAACACATTTTCGGCATGTTGCGTGTGAACAACACTAGTCTACAGGTCCTTATCTTTAGTTTATTAAACCCCAACACCACCAATATGCATGAACGGCCATCCAGGTACTTTGCTCGTATATGTGCGTTACGCCCCTTTATGGGTGAAAACAAACCGAATCTCTCATCAACTTACATGCTACATCTGCTTGTCTAAATGAACACAGTCCATGCTTCAGCCACGGCTATTTGGCATTATTATCTGAACAGCCGGCAACACAACACGTTTTCTGCATGTGGCGCGTGAACAACGCTAGTCTACATGTCCGTATCTTTCGTTTTTTTAAACCCCAACATCACCAATTGACTTGCATGGGTTGTTTTCCCCCACAAATGGGCGTAACACACATGGAAAACGTCACGCTGTTCATGAGTATTGACTTGCATTGGCTGTTTTCCTCCACAAAAGGGCGTAACGCACATGGAAAACGTCACACCGTTCATGAGTATTGGTGCCTACCGGTCACATGATGAGCCCTGTCACAGCAGATTGCTGTAAGGAATTAAAGGCACATGTCTCATTATGCTACAAATGCATTTCTTATGTAACATTTTCCATGCAGTGCAATAGTAGAGAAGTGAATTTCATTTAATTCAAAAATATTAAATCTGATGCATTTAATAGGTTGTGCTTACTTACAGAAAAGTAAAACTATTTCTAACGTATACCCATAGTATGGCATTTTTCATATAATTCAACTCCCTGGTGAAAGGTAAACATTCACAACACTGTGGATTGACAGCATGATTCTACAGTAGTTGAGATTGGTTTATTATTAGAAAATAGGCTCTCAATTGTAAAACCAATTGTCGGCCATGGTTTATAGGCTATACAAATTTCATATAATGAATTCCTCTATGTCTGTCAACATCAAGGACAATGTAAGTAATGATAAAGTGATGCTTGGAAGGTTCTGTGGCCTGTTGTTAGTGGGTAGACAAAAAGTCACTTTTCAGAAAATCCCCCTCAGGGACAGGTTCTTGAGAGGATGTACAAACGTTAAATCCAACAGCTATGATGTCTAACTTGCTATCACACAACTATACTCCAGAGACAAACAGGTTTCGAAAATATATATTCCTAGACAGTGAGAATTTGCCTGGCACTAACCCCATTTTTGGGCCCTTGGCACAGATGAACACAGATTTTCCATACAATGCTGACCCAAGAAATGACATGAAGTGTTTTTTTTATATATATTTTTTTTTTTTTTACTTTTGGCAACACTTGCACAGCATTTCTGGACAAAAGTAGCAATAAATGGGCTAAAATGTGTCCAAAAAATCACCACCCTTTCATTGTTTCCAATGTTATTGTGTGCTTTTTTCACCTCCTCTTAATTTATTATGTACAGAATCAATTTGGTTATTGTATTGGGTATTAATCTGAAACAGAATCTCACTTAAGTGAATCTTTTGCATCAAACCTGAAAAGCCAAAATAGAGTTGGCCTATAGAATGGACTTACACTGATGAAATTCTCAATTTGAACGAATGAAAAGACAGTTGATTTTCAACACATTTTAGGCTGTTTTGTCCTGAAATTCAGTTTAAATGTGGTCAAATGTCACCCAATCACTCCATTTCATTTCTTGGGTCAGTATTGTTTCTATCTCTCTCTCTCTCTCTCTCTCTCTCTCTCTCTCTCTCTCTTTCTCTCTCTCTCTCTCTCTCTTGCGCTCTCTCTCTCTCTCTCTCTCTCTCTCTCTCTCTCTCTCTCTCTCTCTCTCTCTCTCTCTCTGTCTATCTCTCTCCAGCAGCTTTCCTCTATGTAATCCTCTGCTTGTCCCTGTGTGTCGTGGCCAATAGCTAAGTGTGTGCAGTGGAGTGGTAAAGGCCTTGTGCTGTCCTTCACCAGACAGAGCTGCAGCATAGCAGGGTCAAGTGTCACATAAGGGATAGCAGCCACCATAGATCACACAGGGATTACACACACACACACACACACACACACACACACACACACACACACACACACACACACACACACACACACACACACACACACACACACACACACCTCGGCCAACACACCACCACCCAACTCCACTGCCGCAAACCCCAACGGATCAAAGTATTGAAGAAGCCACAAAAACAGTCGGCAGATCTCCCCTGTTTCTGAGTCTGTATTTACTTTTCAGCTGGCGCCAATACTAGTGTCAGATACACAGACACAGATATGTGTCACCAACAGAGCTTCTGGGAGGCAGTCGATGCGGTTGAGTTTGACGCTTTACAGTATTTAGAGGGAAAAGATAGCAAAGAGAGGAGAAAAACAAACCCTATATTATTGAATTATCTTTTCCCACACTACACAAAAAATAGGATTTATCGCAAGTTTGTCCTCTCAATTATTTGTGAGAGCATTCAGACACTAGGCAACCGAGGCTAGCTCAGTGAGACCATGGAGTTTTTGTACATTGAAGCATCATGGCATTGGTGTGGGCTGTGTGACTAATAATAAGGTAATGCACATATTGCTGATATTAGGTGCTTGCCTGGTCTATGAAACTAGAAGCCAAATCAAATAAGTTGAATGAACTTTGACACTGCCTCCAACAGTCCCATTTTTTCTAATTCACACCAAACCTACAAACCCAGCCAACCTTTTAAAAAGCTATTTCATGGGAAGACCACTTATTTGCAAGAGGAGAATAATATTAGGAATTCAGGCTCTTTTCACTTTGTTATTCCAACTAGAAGAAGCCTTTAAGCCACCAGCTATGGTGGAAAATGAACATCTTTAACTTTGTCAGATGTAGGACCGAGACGGAGTGTGGAGAGTCTACACTTGTTTGTGTGGGCCAGTCCCTCATTTCCATACAGGCGTGCAGTTCAGGATTCATCATCGAAGGAAATGGAAATTGAATTTCTCCCAGATTAGATCTGAAGAGTGTGTGACCTGCATCTCAACACCATCATTATTAAACATTCTTGGTGAGCTTGAGAAAAACCCAAATACGAACAGGGAGAAAGACATGCATGCTGTAATGTCAGCTGTTGCAAGTGTGTGTGTGCGTGCGTGCGTGCATGTGGCAGACCAGAATGTGACAGCTGAGATTCTACACCAGATACAGTGGTGCTAATGAAAGCAATAGGCTTACATATTAGAGCAATATTAGTTAGATTTCACCATAATGAATAGCACAACCTAGGGCTTTAATACCAACAGCGGAATATAGAAGCAGCTTTAATTGGTCTGTGTTGTGAAATTAATATCAAGTGTTTACCCACTCTGCCAGTATTCAGGTGAGTTTGTCCTTAGCTTGGCCAAAGCTGACAGCAACCTCGGCACGTGTGTGGGCGTGTGTGCATGTGTGTGAACAATAATTAATCAAGACCACCTACGCTTAAGTCGTTAATGTTTTGTACTGTGCTCAGCGACAGGGATGGATTCATTTTGTACGGCATTTAAGGCTTAACACACTTTGGAGTGTGTTGAGCAGCTTATCTAGAACTACCCTTTCATAGAGAATAATTTGTCATTTCGAACAGGGAGGACTTTCACTCAGTATAAAATATTACATATTACCCCATGGTATTCACTTTTGGGTAAGGTGACAAGATGTCAAGATAAAAACTGGGACAGTTGTCAGTATTTTGGTATATTTTGGAAACAGGCAGCCGGGTCAATATCATTACAAAAGTGGGGACCTGGGTCAGTGTTATTAAAAAAAACTCGGGACCCAGGTCAATACCATTAAAATAAGAAATTACTTAAATTTTATACAAAAGAATTCCAGCTGCTGTATGTCATTCATGGAATTTAAAGGATATATTCACCGCAAAACATTTTACTTCCTCCTCGCCTACTTCAACTTCTTGTCACCAGCAGTGTGTCACAGACGACACTAAAACAGTCAGTTCACTTACATTTTTTTTCTATTGAGAAACAATTTTCACTTGAGATAAGCTACTGAACCAGCTCTGTCAGTCTGAAAATGTATTCAGAAAATCATATTGAGAAGTTGAGGGGTGCATTGCAAGTGCACAACAGCTGTATTCAGTGACTCACATAAACAGTCATTATCCCCATTAAAATGGGAAATAGATACCAGTGGGAGCATCCAATGCACAGAATGTAGAGTACAAGACATCTTCCCGTGTATATTCTCCTCAGTGATGCACCTAACCACATGTTGTTTACCATCTCACCCGCAAGTACTTCATACTCTCCTATAGATGTATTTATGAAGTTAATGCACACTCTTTGTCCTTGTAAATGAGTCATTTCTTTCTCTAATGTGGTCAAAACAGAGGCTTACACATTTCTTTTAGACATAAAGGAATAATTATGTCTCTGTATACCAGTAATGCCACTTGATACACTGTAATTTTCTCTCTCTCTCTATACGTCTTGCGTGGCATGGATAATAATACTTTCCCTCCATGTGCAGTGTGTGGGAAACGACTAATGGGTCCAGGGATAATGGTCCTTTCGTTTGCCTTTGTGTAATTGTGGTATGGACTTTACAAAGTAAAGTGCAGCCATTTTCAAGGACAAAAGAGCTTGTGGACAAGGGTGTGTGTGTGTGTGTGTGTGTGTGTGTGTGTGTGTGTGTGTGTGTGTGTGTGTGTGTGTGTGTGTGTGTGTGTGTGTGTGTGTGTGTGTGTGTGTGTGAAAAAGGTGCGGCTAGTGGCCAGAGAGGGTTCCTGGGCTGCATCCGTGCCCTGCAGATGAACGGCATGACTCTTGACCTTGAGGAAAGAGCCAAGGTCACCCCAAGGATTGAGGCTCGATGCTCAGGTCACTGCAGCCATCACCGACCACCACCACCCCCCACCCCCATCATCCACCATGAATGAGATGTTGAACATGATACCATTCTGACACAGAGCTCTATTGAGGTGTTGTGTAGGAGCTGTTCCTTGCGTGTGTGTGTAATGTCAGTGTACACACTGCTGTGTTACAATGACAATGGAAGTGTACTGGGTGGGCTTTAATATATCAACTCTTGAGGGGGATACAAATGAATCAAAGAGTATGCCTCCCAATGATTTATGAAAATAGTATTGGTCAGTCTGTAAAAACGTCATCCGCATCAAGTGGCACAGCAACCAAGCAGCACTACAAGCTGGCTCTCAACGCAAAGCTTCATTTGTAGCAAGCACATAATATGCAAAAATGCCACAAATAATGGCACATGCTCGCAGAACACAGCAGATTTCTCTAAAGGGGGATGACACATTACTGGACAAAGGCTGAGATTTTTAAGCACACCGCTGGCCATTTTCCTCCCTCTACTCTCCCTCCCCATCTCCTCTCTTCTCTTTGCCCTACACAGTATACTCTCCCTCCCCTTCTCTCATCTTTTCTCTTCTCCTTCCTCATCTCCTCTCCTCCCCCTCTACCCTCTACCTCCCTTTCCCTTTACACAGAGGGCAAGAGACAGACAAAAGGATTGTAATAAAATGCTGCAGATAAAAAAAAATGTTGCAACATCTTGGGGGCCATTTAGAAGTGAGACTCAGGTCTGGAGACGAGCGGCTCCAACTTTTGAGTTTGACCTCTAGCAGGGATTCAGCTGTGGTGCCTCAAGGTTGTGGCCTTTGGGTGTGTGACAAAACATAAAATATATACAGTATGTAGGCCTACTAAAAAAAATAAGATGCTATGTTGGATCTGATAAAGCATTGTACACTGGCCTCTGCTGATAAAAAAGCACATTCTGTCAAAAGCCATTAGCAGTTTAAATGGCTGTGAGTCATTGCATCTGATAAGGGATGCTTTTAGCCCTACACACTAGAGCGTGGCTCGGGCCGGTTTTTTCTGTCCGAGCCCGGCCCTCAGCCGACAGAAAAGTGATCAACCCCGACCCGAGCCCGAGACTAATTAAAATGTTTGTGTCCGAACCCGTCCGAAGCCCGAGACCACTGTAATAACAACAGAACCTGTGCGCAAGCAATATTTTCTATGTGGCCTCATTCATACTCAAAATAGCACGTGATAAATAGCCAGGATAGGGATGAGGCAATTTGCTGTAGCCTAATTTAGTTACGCACGCACAGTAAGTATAAACACACGCATACATGTGACAGCGCACCTTATGTTTCTTTCGGTTAGACCAGAGATGTTGGGTGCTGTAATCAAATGCATGGGAGGGGCGTGAGAGGATAAGAAAGGCGAAAACTAACGAATACGGTTTGGATGCAGTCAGCGCGGCTATGGACGCATTTGTTACGTTACTGTTAGTGCAAATAAATCCCCGCGAGCCGGTAAAGATGCCACTCCTTGTCGTTAAGAAGGATGGGCTATAAGTTCACCCCGAAGAACAGTAGCCTGTTCGGCCCTCCAAGAGAATGTCATTTCCCTGATGTCCATGCGGTCAATATAAAATCAGGAAAGGTTGCACGCGCATAGTTACAACTGTAGGCTACAGTAAAAGTGACAAGAATTAAGAACCTACGTGAAGGACATGAAATGTCACAGCGGACAAAGTAGTAACAGGAAACCTCTTCGCCCCTACCTTAGGCAACTCCACGTAGCGTGTGCGTCTTCTTTAATCCATATTATGCTCCTTGCTACCCCTTGCTGGAAATGTAATCCTTGGCGAGCAATGCAGTGACAAACTTCGTCATTTTATGTTCAACATTTAAGACAGCACCGAAGGCATGCTAAAACATGGCCTACACTAGGCCTACAACAAAATACCATGCGTTCACTGACAACTGTATTTGGCGCTTATTAAGAAAGCAAGTTGACTCGGCATTCCTGCTCGGCTGACTGGGAGTGAGCGTCCATGTTGCCACTGGTAACTGGCGCGTGCATACAGCCAATAATAATCACTGGCACGAGTAGCCTACCAACATTTTCATTTATGCATATTCAATTACTTATTTTTTAATCACAAAACTGCTGTTTGCATGAACTGAAACGTTTCCTCTGATTGCTTACAATTTTCACAATGTCTGTTTGGTTCAAGCCCGAGCCCGACCCGAGTCCGACAGATATTCTATTTTTTTTGTCCGAGCCCGGCCCGGCCCGTCGGGTTCCGACCCGGCCCGTCGGGCTTCGGTCGGGTTGCCATGCTCTGCTACACACCTCATGCCCTTACATCAGCACCCCCGCCTGCCTGCCTGCCTGCCTGCCTGCCTGCCCGCCTGCCTGCCTGCCTGCCTGCCTGCCTGCCTGCCTGCCTGCCTGCCTGCCTGCCTGCCTGCCTGCCTGCCTGCCTGCCTGCCTGCCTGCCTGCCTGGGGGTTCTGATACTCAATAAAACCATTCACCACCAAGCAAGGAAACAAAGAGAGTGCCGCAGAGAGGGAGGGAACAATACAGAGAGAGCGAAAGAGAGATAGAAAGAGGGCAAGAGAAGTAGAAAAAGACAGAGGCAGAGAGAAAAGAGATACAAAACAGTGAGAACAGAGAGCTAGGGTGCAAGAGGGGACTTTGGAACTCTTGGTTACACTGTAAAAGATTGTCGTGATTTCACATTAGAATTCTACATCAAGAAGATGTATATACCAGTTTACTATTCACTGCTGTAATGTGCAATGCATTGTGGGATATCATATAGAGTACAATTCACAATTGTAAATGTACAGCAGCACATAGTACTTTTTACAACATACTGTTGTAAAGATCTGTTTTGTCAGGGCTGCTGTCCTAATGCAAATGTATGCAAAGCCACATGCAGAAATTATGGAGCTCAGGTCACATTCTGATTGGATGCTTTTAAAACATGCATACAGGCCTGATAGAGGTGGAGAGGATTTGAACTGATTTGAACTCTTCAATCGCACACACCTGGTCATGAGCAAGGAGGTAGACATAGGAGGGTTTACAGACATCATCGGAGCGTAGTACGGAATGATAGCAAGGGGAGTCCAATTTTCTTCTTCCATGGTCAAATTGGAAGCATGGTCAAGTGTGGAACAGGTCATAGGATACAATAGTGAATGTTTGTCAGCTGTCCTTAATTATCCCCCGCAATTAATGCTGACCGACAGCTGCAGTAAATTTGGCCACAAACTGAGCACTGACAACCGGATATCCTCTTTCGACCAAATTTGTGGAGTACAAATTTTGTCCATCATGGCATCGCACACACTGACCATGTGCACCATGTCATTAAGCATAAATGTATTAGTTCTATGGCATTAAAGCAACACCCTCATACTACGAAGCCAATTGGTCCAATAGGGGAAATTCTTTCTCAGCATTTATCCCATTTGGGCTAGTGAATCACATTGAAGTACACACACTAGTCCGTAGCAGTGGGCTGCCTGCTGAGTGGTGCCCGGGGAGCTGTGTGGGGGTAAGGTGCCTTGCTCAAGGACACTTCAGCTGCGGTCCGGTCGGGCATTGAACCGGGAACCCTTAGGTTGCCAACCCAGTGCTCTAACAACTGAGCCACGACTGCCCCCAACTACTACACTGTGGCCAATGCATTTTCCATTGAGTGATACTGCTTATCCAATCTACCTTCTTTGGTCATGAGCCAGCTGATTGTAAATGACGTCCAGGTGCGCTAATTTCAGCTCAGTGCAATTCAAAACGGGCTTCTCTCTGCTAAAAGGGCATGGGAGAGGCCAATGATGGTTTGTCCATTTATACAGACAATGGGCAGGTCATAGAGCATAAACGATGCTCAGGTGTGGCAGCCCCCCTGTGGTTCAATTTGGCTTTTTGATGGCTTCGGCAACAGAATATATCTCAAAATCCCATGAGAAGGAATGGAAGCAGAGGCCCAGAACCATTCTTTTCAAAGGCTGTATGTTGTGAAGTTTCCAGTGTTTGCGTTGGAAGAATGCAACAATTAGCTGGCAACTTGTTGCTAGCAATTTGTTGTAATTTTACAACAATTAGCTGGCAACTTTTTATTGCCAGCAATTTGCTTTAATTTTACTTCAATTAGCTGGCAACTTTTCACCAGCAATTTGCTTTAATTTCACAACAATGAGCTGGCAACTTTTTTGCCAGCAAATTTGTTGTAATTTTACAACAATTAGCTGGTAACTTTTCACCAGCAATTCAACTCAACTTCACCTTACTGGTGCAATGTGCAATTAATGAAGATTGGCCAACAGGCTGGCCCACTTGAGCCGTGAAACTTCCCACACATTAAAAGGATAGGTGTTTCAGTTATTTTGTCCAACCACTGTGTAGACAATTCCACATATATATGGAATGTTTACTTATAAACATGGATCAGAATGAAAACTTTTTGGAACTGAAGTTTTGATATGTGCATTAAACAAGGGCCAAAACTAATCCATTTAAGAATATCCTTATACTTATTTAAACACTATCTTAGAAGGAGCTGTCTGTTTTTAAACTGTAGTTCTAGAGCAGGGGCATCAATAATTGGAACATTCTAGGAACTTGTCAGCTTTTGATACAGATCTCCCTTGTTACTCTGTTGTCACACTCTATACCTAACCAATCTGTCAATTAGTGCCTTGCCTCACTTTATTACTAATCACTTTCATGCCGTGATTCAATGATTGCCAGCACCTGCCCAATGCCTGATTACTCTGGTCACATGGTCCACTTGCCCCACTATATAAACCTGGACTGTCACACTGCTTTGGTTGCTTGTCTGAATGGCACAGCATAGCGCCTGACTCACTGGCGCTCACTGGTACTGGCAATCAATTGATTAGCCGACTAGATGAGTGGTTGGTTTGTTCACAAGGTGGCTGACAGCATAGTGCCAGTTGACCAGCTAGCTGCCTGGCAGGTTGACTGACAGCCTGTCCGCCTGGTCAGTTGACTGGCTTGCTGCCTTGCTTGTTGACTGGCCGGCTGCCTGTCCGGTTGACTGGCTGCCTGGCTGGTTTAGCCAGGCAGCCAGTCAACCAGCCAGTGAATTGGACAGGCAGCTGGCCAGTCAACCAGCCAGTGTGTCAAGGCCAGTTGGCTACCTGGCCGGTTAACTGGTTGGCTGCCTGACAGGTTAACTGGTTGGGTTGTTTCATCTTTTGAGAGCCATCTTGTAGCATAGCATGTTTTATGGTGGTTTTTGCGTAGTATTAAATTTATACCACTTGATTGGTTTGACAAATGCATTTCCATACAGTCCTTATTGTGACTGCTTTTGAATTCCCCTTTGAGATGGCTTGATAAATGAAAGTCCTCTTGAGGAAACTATCACTGTCACTGTGACAACGCTATGCTGAGTGATTTATTATTTGTGCCTCACCCATGCAAGACTGAACTTGTAGAAGTATATGCTTAGAGCAGAGTGGCATTGTGGTACCATGCTATCTCAGTCATGGTGGAGGATGGGGACGATACCATGTTGAAGGCATCTCAGACATGGAGGCGGGCAGCGGGGGTGGAGGCGGGAGGAGGCGGTCGAATGAGGGGGCAGGACATGTGCCATGGTCAGAGTAGTTTTGAAAACGGAACAGTGTTGTAATTTTAAACGACTTGCTGGCAACTGTTTTTTTTCTGCAATGTGTTGTAAATTTAAAACAATTTGCTGGCAATTATTCCCCATCAATTAGCTGTAAATTTCAGTTAGAAATCTTTTACAGTGTAGGGTTGTGTGTAAAACGTCTTGACATGAAAAATGGATCAATGGCCCTCGGTAGGCCTATCTATGAGAACGGAAGGAGAGGTATAAGGAGCTGTTTTGTGTGTGTGTGTGTGTGTGTGTGTGTGTGTGTGTGTGTGTGTGTGTGTGTGTGTGTGTGTGTGTGTGTGTGTGTGTGTGTGTGTGTGTGTGTGTGTGTGTGTGTGTGTGTGTGTGTGCAGATGTGTGTGTGTCCTCATCTGCACGAGTAGACCTGTGTGGGAGTGTGATGCCTGTCTCATCAGTGTCACACAGGCACAGTAGCAGACTCGGCCGAGGGAAAAAGAGTACAAATATGTTAAATGGCGAGATGATTTCTGAAAACACACTGAATCCCTGTGAGCCATGAGTTCATCCCTAATCAGGAGTTTGCTGGGAAAAGACACTTAAAATGGCATTTAAAGCAGACACTTTATTGAGGTGCGGGCACTGAGGCACTGGTGACTATGGTCTTTCTTTGGTGACTTTCACAGAGTGTACAGAGCTTAATCTGATTTGCTCAGGGGACTGGTGTCATTCAGCAATGCTCTCTTTAAAGTGGACACATTGTGATTTGTGTGTGCGTTTGTGTCATTTGGTGTCTGCTGCGCCTACAGTATGCACACTACAAGCACCGGGTCAAATAAAAGCATCAATTGGCTTTTGTGGCATCAACATACACATAAAAATGCTCCCTTGTACATTGTACTAATTGATGGAGTGCAGTATGGCCTTGTCAGAACAGCAGCAGTTGATTGTACAGCATTGTCATTGCAGCTTACAATGTTCTAAGGCACTATTAAGACGGCATTGCCATTGCTGCTGAAAGTGTTCTAAGACACTATTGAGACACAGCCATTCGGTGAGCAAGGGATATATTTTTTTAGGGAAAAGGGGGCAAGTGAGAGCAGGAAGGAGCCATTTTTCACAGCATTTTTTTGGTGCGCGCACACACACACACACACACACACACACACACACACACACACACACACACACACACACACACACACACACACACACACACACACACACCATCCCGTCAGTCCACTTCCACCTGTGAAGCACTCAGTCAGCAGTACAGTAGTAATGTAGCAAAAGAGTTCAGTCATTTCCCCAGCCCTGACGACAATTAAACATCCAAAGCAATTTCAAACCTGCTGACTCACCATCCCTTTAGCTAAGCAAAGGAGCCCTGGTATGACTCCACAACCGCTGTCAGAGCACTTCTTTTTGGCGTGGCTAAAGGCTTCAAACCACACCACGCACCACGCACCACGCACCACGCACCACGCACACGCACACGCACACGCACACGCACACGCACACGCACACGCACACGCACACGCACACACGCACACTCCTTGAATCAACTCAACTTAAACAAAATGAAAGTGCCAAAACTCATTCTGGTGCCAATAAGCTAGCGTTTTTTTTTTCTTTCATTTCAATAATTCACTTCAAACATATGAACATGCAATTTCTGTTTAAGTAGCCTAGTCTATTTAAAAACACCACACAGGTCCTGTGTTACTGATTGCTGAATAAAGAGACCTGAATGAGTTAGTGTGATGATGTGCTGACTTGTGTTCACATTCCTCTGGTCTTGGCCAGCAGGCCCTTCAGTGCAGCCTCAAGCCTTTTGGTATGTCTTCCTCAATCCACCTCACACACTTCCTTTCCTGCTGAGTCTACTTTTCTTTCATTTCTTTCCACAAGGCCTGTGAAAGTTCCCAAAGCCGCCTTCTAACTTCTACTTACCCTTTATAAAGTTATCAGTAACTAGAAATGCAGACCTCTGAGAGCAGACCTCTGCCTGTCTTTCTGCCTTGTTTTTGAGTTAGAAAGTTTTGGAGTTAGAAACAGGAATGTCAAAATTCACCCTATCCGGCTGAAGAATCTTTTTAAAAATTCCTTGATCCGGACCGTAACCGGAACATGTTCCTTTTGTCATTTCCAATTCCAACAACTCCAAAAATACATAATGGCTTTTTTCCTTTTTAAGCAAGAGTATAATGTCAGGTTCTTCAGACTGAATGTAACTGACATCAGCATGGTAATTTGTATTCTGTACATCACAAATAAGTGTGAAAGAAGTACTTAAGCTTATCTAAATGTCCACAACTGTTTGCCACACAGCAGTATTCCTTGATTAAATACCCCAACAGCTTGCAACAGTGAAGGCGCGACCATTCCACGCCTGTTGCCTCAAGTAGAATCAAACTGCATGTGGCGTACTGATGGATTTTCAAATGGAAAAAAAGTTTCAACACAGCCAGCTGTTGGAGCTTTTATTGAGTTTTAATTGACATGTCGTGGCCGCAACACTCCACCATGCAATTCAGTCATTTTTCAATCTCACTGAGCCAACTGTTTGCATCATCCACTACAACAGCACTATGAGAATTAAAAAACATGAATGCTGATCAGCATGGTATTATAATGTATAATAATAAAATCATTTCACAAATGGAAATCAGAGATCTCTGATCCAGATTGCAGAGTTATCTGGGGTGCATTTCTCAAAAGCGTAGTTGCTAACTTCATTAGCTACTTTGCTGGTTGCAATGCAATTTCCCATTGGCAACTATCCAAGTTGCTAACTGCTAACAACTGTGTTTTTGAGAAATGCACCTCTGGTGTGCATGTGGTCCTCAGCAACGTAGCAACGTAGCAAACAGGAAACACCATCTGATAGGTCCAAATACTCCCCATACTGGGTATGAATTAATCTGAACATTAACAAATGGGTGTGTGTACAATAGGTAATGTAATAAACAATCCTAAATGGTATTATTTCCCCGAGTGTTCTGGCCAGTGTATCTGACTGTGTACGTATAACTGAACTGTTTGTTAAAACTCTAAAGGAATATACATTTTAAACTATTAAACTATTTTGGCAAGTGTATCTGACTGAAAACTGAGTATGTTATCAAGTATTTACTTGTGCCTTTTGATATTAATATCCTGATTAATATCCTTGCCCGGCCCCATGGGCAAGAATGTGTGTATGAGCCTGTGGCCACTGACCACAGCAGGGCTTAAGAAGTCACCACCAGGTCTAGCCTGAAAGAGGTGTGTGTGGGGGGAGTGTGTGTGTGTGCATGCTGTGGCAGCCATTTGGTCTCTCCCTCCCTGGACTACTGCTAAGCAAATTACAGAACGGTGTTAATTAAAACTTTGAACAGGGGGAAGTGCTGACCTAATTTTTTAAAGCAGAGGTTTACTTTTTTCAAGCTCATTAAAAAGCCCCCAAAAGAAATCAATACATCAGAGCAATGATACTCTTGTTTATATTTCCAATACAAGGACACAATAGGTGCGTTGTAGATTTGTGGTGCCATTGCTCATCCCAAGTTTTATTGATGAACTTCTGTAACCAAATCCGGAGTGGCTCATTAATAAAGACGTTCCTGGATGTAATCGACCTTGTCTAGGCAGAAACTATACACTACAATGTTGTGAACACAGAGCGATTCCCAATTGAATATTATTCTACTTTGTCAAGGAAGACACTAAACCCCAAAGTCCTCAAAACATGATCCCCCCTGAATGTAATGTACAGTATTCTACCTTGCCTTGGCTAACACCACGTCTCACAAAGTCCTAACCACAGTGCTCATTTGCCTCTTCACCACTGCTGGTTTTCTGGTAGGCCTACAGCTCAACACAGTGCGACTCGGACACCACTTTTTGCTTATTGAATAGGCACAACACAGCTCAATCTTGAAGCAAAAAGTAGCGGTCATGCTATGTCGAGCTGTAGGCTAATCAGAAACCGGCAGTGGAAAAGAAGCAATTGTGCCCTTTCGCTGCATTTCCCTTTAGTAACAACAGGTTCCATCTAACAGTGCAGTATAAGACTAACGTTTCGACATGTGTCTTCATCAGAGACCTGTGGAGAACAACAGAAAATAGACGTCTGTGAGGCACCAGATTCTTTTCCCTCTCTAATTATGATTTAATTCTGCTCTGGTTGCACTGGATTGTTAATTTAGAAGTGCGGAGTGCATACGTATCTCCTTTGTTTTAAAGGTTCCATCAGGTTGCCTGATGAAGGTCTAGTACCGAAACGTCGTTTATTAAAGAAAGAACAGCGAAATGGTCAGTGTGCGGGAGTTTTTTTAAACTATTGCTGAGTGACCCATGGTGCCATCTCCGACGCACCTGCCAGCTGAGGTGTGCGAAAAAAGCAAAAGTTTAAAGGTTCCATCAAAATTTTCTTCCTGTTAAAATGCATGTCTGCATCTATCAAGTGTGTTCTTCGGTGTGAAAGACTTGATTGCCTTTTTCTCCTCTCCATCAATGCCATCAATTCTATGAGGTCGTATCTGACATAGGCTTGAGCTACAGCTCACTGTATGAGAGAGCTGTGCCATCCATCGCTGTCAGTGGGGACAGTAGGCTTCCAGGACACATGGGTACTATGACAGCATGCAGTTAACATGCTTTCATTCAATCACTCTGCCCTACACCACACTAGGCCGTCCTTCACACACACATGCCCCCCATAACAGGACATTAGCATAAGACCTCTCTATATGGGAGTTATTGGTAATGATAGCGTTAGTAATGGAGATGTGTTATACTTGTCACTGGTCACTGAAGAGTTATCGTATTGATCTTGAAGGGTATGCCCTGCAGCATACACAGCATACACGTACATCACATGCATACTGTATATACATTCCTGGATCTTTACCGTCTCGGTGTACGAAAGGACACATAGTTATTGAGGGAGACATTCACATCAGCTGACTGTACATTATGCTGTGGCTTAGCTCAGCAAAACCAAAAGTTAAAAATAAACACTGGCGTACATATTCATGTTCAAGGGCACATCTCCATCTTCAGAAACCTATTGGGACATTGGCTTTCAGTTATTGTGGGCAAGCAAGCAGAAACACACAAACACGCACGCACGCACGCACACACACACACATACCTCCTCCCACTCCAACCCCTCACTCCCTTTATGGGGGATTGAGGAGCAGTTGAGGGGATTGGCGTTACTGTCAATAACCCCCATCACTGGGTATCGCTTAGAAACACATCCTCTCCACGCCTCCTATGACAACCTCTAATAGCTCTGGCCCTCCACAACTCCATTGACCTTCCAGCCCCTAATATCTTCCCTTTTCTATAAGGTTGAGGAGACCAGCCCAGCTCAGCATCATCACCATTTTGAGTGGATTTCTGTCAATAACACATGCTCTAAACATCCCCAATGACACCCTTTAATAGGCATTTGTCCACCACATAACACCACACCCCACCCCATCCACCCTCCTCTCCAGCCAGTCTCCCCACTCTTTCCAGGGAATCATACACATAGTATTTTATATAACAACTCTCACAACCCCCTAACCCTCTTTAGATGGGATTGAAGAGCTGAGCGCAGCTCGTCAATAACCTCCAGCATCACGGAGGATCACTCAGAGACACATCATCTCCACATCCCCAATGACAACCTTTAATTGGCAGCCACGATTCCTTGGCAATGACCATCAACTCCCCCTGACACCCCAAAGGGATAACACAGCAATGGCCCATAAAGTGTGTGTGTGTGTGTGTGTGTGTGTGTGTGTGTGTGTGTGTGTGTGTGTGTGTGTGTGTGTGTGTGTGTGTGTGTGTGTGTGTGTGTGTGTGTGCGCGAGAGTGTGCGTGTGCGTGTGCGTGTGCGGGCATGCCTGTGCCTGTGTGTGTTTTGCAGGGTGCAACTAAACCACTTAGGGCTCCTATTAGACAAGACTTAATGAATTGTCCACAACCTCCACATGGCCCCTCTTCAATGTCAATGTCATTCCTCAGTGAGATCAGGTCTCACACAATACTCAGACCATCAACTGACCACATACTTGAGTTCACATATAAGGATGGATTCCAATATGCTGATTTCCGTCCTCCCTTTTCTGCTTGTGACCTCATGATGATGTCACTGACGACAGAAAAATAATTCAATATCTTGCAAAAGCACAATTCTAATGTCATTTTCTCATTTGCAATTGGGATGGTGAATGAAAAACTGTCCCCCAAAAGTTGTTGTGGCTAGGCTGACAGCTGGGAAACTTTATTGTTTTCTCCATGGAGGCGGGGCCAGTAGGCGGGGTGAGGCCACAAGCACAAGTGAAGGACGGAAGTGTGCGTATTGGAATAAACCCTAAGTGTGATTTGAACTTTTACATGTGGATTCACTCTCACTCTGCAGACTGCTATCACTTATTGATACAGAATATATAAACGGATATGCCCCGCCCCCCGCCTAACACATACACGCACACACACACATGCACACACGCACACACACACACACCAGCCTGGGCTAACATTCTTGAAACCTTCGTTGCTAACTAAGGTAGCAACTAACGACCCAGGTGCGACAAAACTGTTTCTGGAACACTTCGTTCGGACTTACAAAGTACCAATGTTTACAAGTAATGTAGTTAGTCGTTCGTCCGATGTTGGTGCAAACGACTCAGGTGTTCCTGCAAAACGAAGTAGGGGCTGTTCGTTAGTACTACTGTCGGAATTGGAACGAATAGCATGGTTAGCTAGTTCACCTTTGTTTTGGGAAGCACGTCACTCTTGCTCGTGGTTTGGGGCGGGTTCAGGCAGAGTTCAAGCAACATCGATCGATTACTGCCACCAAGTGCACAAGCCTCCGACCCATACTACCGGTACATCAAATGTCTAGTCATGTTACGAACAGGGCTGAAAAAAACCCACCAACACAATATTCAAATAGGGGACAAAAATATTGTCCAAATATAGTAGGAAATTATGTGTTGCACTATCGTGCTTCACGAGCTCCGATCAATCAAAGCTGCGCCAAAAAAAGAACCGTTTGATTACCATCGGGATTTGAACCCACACCAAAAGCAGCATCTCGCATGAATGCAGATTATTTAATTGCTCACATATCTCCACACATAACAAAGCCAATAGCACATTTTGATTAAACTCCAACAAGCATAGGCTACATGGAAATACATGTAGCCTATAAGTTGCGTGAAATGCGCTGTTCACTATTATTTTTAAAAGGCACCAGAGTGCAGTGATCCTTCTTGTAGGCCTATTCCTTGCATTGTAGGCTATGCCTTAGTCCACAAGAACTCCAAACTACATCGTAGGCTACAACAAGTTCAAAAATGGACATCATGCAACTGTCCTAGTATGTTGAAATAGTGCGTAATGGAAAGGCACTCGGAAAGGCGAGCGTGATGACAATTGAAAATACAGGCTGGTGTTCTACCTGCTGATCATTGCTGCCTGACGCACCTCCTCCAGTGCCTTTATGCAAGTGTGCCTTGTACACCGTGGGCTTGGGCGGGTCATCAGCTGGGGACCACCAGTCATTGATGTTTCGCTCCTTTAACCCCAGGACATCGACTGGTGGCGGAGCGATGGCAGGGATCTCTCCCTGCCAACCCCTGCTGATGCCCTAGGTGTTAGACCCCCACCCCTTGTCTCTCCTCCTTAGCCACAGCCAGAAGCTACCCTTCTCTGCTTCTTCCGCCAATTCCCTGATCGCCTTGCGCCGTCCCGCTCCAGAGCATCCGAGGTCACGGAGCAGGCGAATCAGTGAGGCCCCGACAAATCCCCTGCAGCCCACCTCAACGGGGAGCGTGACGGCCTTCCAGCCAGCCTCTCTGCACTCGGCTGCCAGATCTGAGTACTTGGAGCGCTTGCGCTCATTTGCAGCCTCCATGCCCTGCTCCCATGGGACGGTGAGCTCCACCAGCAGGATGGTCTTGCGTGGGACTGACCACAGGATCAGGTCTGGCCGAAGAGAAGTCTCCACAATCTCTCTGGGAAACTGGAGTTGTCTGCCCAGGTCGACCCTCATGTTCCACTCACTACCAGGTGAGAGGAACCTTGATGGCAATATGCGGTGGGCAGGTTTGGGGTTGTCCCCAGCTCTTGCAAAGAGGATAGGCAGTCTCACTGGTGTAGGAGGTCTGCTGTTAGCCTCCTGTCTGCACGCCTCTGTCACCTCTGCCAGCTTCCTCAACACCAGATCATGTCTCCACCTATACCGGCCTTGGGCAAGTGCGACCTTGCAGCCAGAGAGGATGTGCTGGAGGCTAGCATTGGTGGAATTACAAAGGGAACAGCTCTCCTCGTTGCCAAACCATTGGTGGAGGTTTCGTGGGCAAGGCAGGGTGTCGTAGGTGGCTCTGATCAAAAAGCTGAGCCTGGCTTGGGGGATCTTCCATAGCTCAGACCATGTCATGGGCCTGTCTGAGACACCTTCCCATGACAACCAGGCTCCCTGCCGGCTCTGCGACACGGCCTTGACGTGCAGACGGTCTTTCTCTGCCCTGTCCACTTCTGCCACCACCATGGCTCTCCGCTGTTCCTTTGAGGCTTTCGACCAGAAGAGGGTAGTCTCGCCTTTTCCCAGCCCCGCACGCCCCTCCTGGACTCTGCCCATCACCTCGCGATGTTTCAGCCTGCTGACTGCCAGGTCCACCTCCTCCTGGGCTTTCCACTTCCTCCCTGTTCGTACCTGGGAGCCAGCTGCTCTCACCAGTTGGTCAGTGGACTCCCTCAGCTCCAGTACCAGTCGGGCCTTCTCTTGCCTGTATCCCTGGCTGATGGATCGCAGTGGCAACTGCAGCATGTTCCTGCCAAACAGCCCTACGTCTGACAGGCATCTTGGCAGGCCCAGCCACTTCTTGATGTACGAGTTGGCCAGCTTGTCCATCTTGTCTGCCACTGAAGACGGGACCTCGCACATCTTGAGCGGCCACATCACTCTAGGGTAGAGTATGAACTGATAGCTCCACACTCTATACTTCCCCGGGAGCTGGCTCTTGTTGATCCTGGCCAAGCCGTCTGCGAGCTGTTTGCGAACCGCCTGCCCGACCTGCCTGTCAGAGAGGTCTGCTGTGTAGGTGCGTCCCAGGCTACGGACCGGTTGGTTCCCTAGCAAAGGGATGGCCTCACCGCCTGCGACAAAGATGGTGTGGTCGCTTCTGACACCTTTCTTCAGGGACAGACTGCGGGATTTGGCAGGTTTGATCTTCATTCTTGCCCAACTTAGGAGTTCGTCAACCCTCTTCAGCAACCTCGCTGTACATGCAGCTGTCTGGAGAATGGTGGTAATGTCATCCATGTAGCCTCGAACAGGTGGGAGCCTTTGGCCTGTCGGTAGCTTCACTCCTCCTGCCATTGTCCTTGCCCCTATGAGGATGATCTCAAAGGCTGCGACGAACAGGATCGGGGAGATGGAACACCCCATGGCAATGCCAACCTCCTGCCGTTGCCAGCCTGTTGTGAAGTCCTGGTGGGTGCAGCACATCTGGAGGTCTGTGAAGTACCTGGCTACCAGGGCGCGAATGCAGACAGGGATGTAGAAGAAGTCCAGCGCGTAGTCGATGAGCTGGTGGGGGACAGACCCATATGCGTTGGCAAGGTCTAACCATACCACATGCAGGTCTTTCCGCTCTCTCTTCGCTCTCTGGATCTGCTCCCATATGACTGCTGAGTGTTCCACACACCCTGGGAAGCCTGGTACTCCAGCCTTCTGGCAGCTGGTGTCTATGTACCTGTTGGTCATGAGGTAGCTGGTCAGCCTCTTGGCCAGGATGGAGAAGAAGATCTTCCCTTCGACATTCAGGAGCGCAATGCTCCTGAACTGGCTGATGGTGGAGGAGTCTGCTTCCTTCGGAATGAAGACTGTGACTGCTCTTTGCCACTGTGAAGGGATGACCTGGTTCTTCCACGCTAGTCTCAGGAGCCTCCATAGATGTTTCCGGACTCCTGGGCAGTACTTGTAGAGCTTGTATGGTATCCCGTTCGGGCCTGGGGCTGAGGCTGCTCTGGCTTTGTGCACAACCTCTTCTACCTCGCTGAGCTTGGGGAGAGCAGCGTCGAAGAGGTAGGATGGAGCCTCTGGGCGTGGAATATAGCCTGGTGGTCCTAGCGGAGCTTGTTTCGCTGGGTCGCTGTAGTGTTCCTTAAAGTAACTTTCCAGCTCTGGCTGTGTGATCTCCAGTTTGCCGCTCCTCTTATCTTCCAGCAGCTGCCTTGCGTGCTTGAAAGGATTCCTAAAGAAGCTGCTCCTCTCCTTCTCCTTCCGCTTCCTACGTCTGCGGATACGCTCTGCTCTCCGCAGGCTACTAAGGCTCTTCCTCACTTCCTCCCACAGTAACTTCAGGCCCTCTCTCCCCTCCGCATTAGCCTTCCTCCACTGCTTACGCAGGTGACGTCGCCTCCTCACCAGTTGATCGATCTCCCTCTCTCTTCGCGTTAAGGTCTTATGTCATAGTATTCATATTCTTCTTTTCATTTCAATTCTACTATTGTAATACAAGGCTGTCACAAGCAGCCGGCCAATAGGCTACTGTTAAAGCAAATGTTGTTTCAGCAGTGAGCACACTCCAAATAGCGCCATGGCCCATGGCGCACGAAGTGCAGTGCAGTCAGGGGGATCAGAAAACAACACAGCGCATCGTGTCATTCTTTCTCTATCTGTGTGAATTGGGCCATCGTTTTGTGTTTTTGTAAAATACAGATGAAAAGCAATTTGACTTGGCCTTAATGTGACTGCGTGCGTGGCTGCGAGGCAAAGACTCTCGGATGCCAGAGCTCCACAAGCGCGCCCAACAGCACTCGTGGATCGGCCACTTTACGCACACACACAGAGGTTGGATAAACAGTTGCGCAGAGGAATAGGCACCTGCGCTTAATGTAGGCCTATCTTACTGAGGGAATCGAAATCTTGTCACACTGAAAATGCCTTCGCGCTTACCATTCACCGCCCATTGCTCTTCATTGATGGTGATGTGTAGACCGACATTTGGTTACTGCATTTAATGGGGTGGATTTTGGGGATATGATTGTGGTAACAGGTCTTTTCCGACGTTGAAGGACTTTGAATGTGCCATGTTTACAAACATTAACGGCCCCTTCCATAGGTCCCTTCCTGCGCGTCTTTATATAGGCCTACAACGGCAATAATGGCAGTTCCACCCGCTTACGTTACGCGTAAAGACGCGTGCAGACTGGAAAATTAAATAAACATTCTGATATGTTTTATTAATTCTCAAGCGTAATTTCAGTTATCATTTCAAGCAGCATTTAACTGCAGTCTGCCTGGCCATGACCTGTTGAAAGTGTTGCGTTGCCCATGAGCGTGAGAATGACTTCGCTTGCCGTTCTGGAAAAAAGATGTGATGGGTGGTTATTACAGGCCTATAGTATATTCACCGGGGATTGAACTCACGCCTCCGATAAGGAAACGGCAAACGTGTATGGAATTCCGACATTCTAACCACTCACCCACCAACCGTGCTTCCATATTAGTGGTAGGCTATAGTGTACAATATTAAACATTATATGCAAAACCTAAGTAAAAATAATACATGGTGGATTGTAATGTCACATTTGGTAACTGTAGTTGAAGAGGGGTGAAGTCGGGGACATGATTGTGTTGACAAAGATTTGTGGACTTTGATAGATGTAGGCCTATAGCCTGAATTTGACAGGCACTGTGTGGTACAGCGTCACTGCTTTGCGACAAATGCACCCGAGCTGAGGCGAGACACTCCGAGCATTTCCGAAAACTTTATCGTGCGTCTGAACTTACTTGGTTGGAATTTCATCGCACTTACTTCGTACCTACATCGGACCACGTTGGTCTGAGGGTTTCGAGAAATCATAGTTGTTGGTTAGTTGTTGTGTCGGACTTCGTTCGGACTTACTTGGTCCGAAGGCTAATTTTGGTCGGATTCGAGAAATCCACCCTTGATCTCCAAAAATTCTGTGCTCCTGGACACGGATGTTAAGGACACGAAATCCGTGTCCAGCACGGATTTTGCCAAAATTCCGTGCTCCTGGACACGGAATTGTTTTCCGTGCTCCTGGACACGGAATTGTTTTCCGTGATGGGCACACGGAAGTGCTTTCTATAGGCTATTACCACAGCACTGTGTTAACTCTATCATTAGAAAATACATACCAAATGCTAATCCTAAACAAAATAATGCTATAGCAATTTAAGTTGTGCCCTGACCAAAACATTCCCTAACCTTAACCTGTCATTAAAGACATATTTTTGAGAAATACCTTTTCCAGTTGGTTGCTAGGCTATCAAACTCATATAATGAATGAAAGAAAACTAGCTGTGCCCAGACAAAAACAATCCCTAACCCTAACCTGTCAGTAAGAAATGTTTTTTTGAGACAAAATATTTGAAATTAGAAAAATCCTGAGAAAACACAAGACTGTCTAAATAGCCTGTAGAAAGCACTTCAAACAATTCCATGTCCAGGAGCACGGAAAACAATTCCGTGTCCAGGAGCACGGAATTTTGGCAAAATCCGTGCTCCTGGACACAGAGTTTGTGTCCTTAACACCCGTGTCCAGGAGCACGGAATTTTTGGAGATCATGTTGCAGCCACACACACACACACACACACACACACACACACACACACACACACACACACACACACACACACACACACACACACACATATGTTCCCTTCATCCTGCTTCTGAAATTCTGAGTATGTTTGGGGGTAGCAGATAGAGAGAGGACAACTAAGTTGATCATGTGTATATATCAATTATTCATACCATTTTACACACACAGACACACACACACACACACACACACGTGTACATGCACGTGTACATACACACCCTTCAAACATGGTGCAACAGTTGGCTTACCATGGCTCTAACGGTAGGGCACTGGGCTGCCTACGGTGATGACCTGGACTTGATTCTGGTCAGGGTCCTTTGCTGAGCCTTCCCCATCTTCCCCACTTGTTTCCTGTCAAATCTCTCACTGTCCTATCATAAATCAAAGACCAAAACAATTCCAAAAACGCTGGTGCAACAGAGACTGAGTCATACATTTGAACAAGAAATGGAAGATGGAGTGGCGAACTTGACCTGAACACACACCCAGCCTGCCTTGCTGTACCTGCTGTTCCTCCATGTGCTGCTAATCCCAGAAGACAGATGTGTTTGTTAGCTGTTTCTCATGAAACGACTCACAAAGTCAACAGTGAGATATGGTTCGGAGACTCATGTTTGAGCATGAAATGGAAGATGGAGTGGAGAACTTGACCTGAACACATTACCAGCCTGCCTTGCTGTACCTGATATTCCTCTCTCTACTAACTCAAGACTAAGACAGATGTTATGTTACGGTTTCATATGAGATGACTCACAGAGTCAGCAGCAAGATATTGGAGCTGCACAGGGCTGTATCCATGATACCATACCATAAACCCAATATGTTCAAAAAGAACAAAAAGCAGTTGCTGTGGAACAGGAGCAGTGTGGTTTGTTTTACACACGCGCACACACACACACACACACACACACACACACACACACACACACACACACACACACACACACACACACACACACACACACTTGTACAGCTTCATTCCACTCCACAGCGGTGAAGCCAATCACATGCGGATGAGAGTGAACAAGCCACCGCAGGGCTGACACATTAAATGGAGTGAATAAAGAACTGCTGTGGCTGCTGCTGGTATAGTGTGTGTGTGTGTGTGTGTGTGTGTGTGTGTGTGTGTGTGTGTGTGTGTGTGTGTGTGTGTGTGTGTGTGTGTGTGTGTGTGTGACAGTGAGCATGCATGTGTATGTGTGTGTGTTTGAATGTGCCCATGTTTTTGCGTGTGTGTGTGCGCGAGTGTGTTTGTGTGTGTGCGAGCGCAAAATACAGTTTGGCGGAGTAGATTGGCTCAAGCCCTTGATGTGGGCTTTGTTACCCATCACTGCGATTGCCATTACATGTGCTGTAAAGCTTGCTCGCTCTCTCTCTCTCTCTCTCATGTTTTGTGTTCTCCCCAGTGCCCTGTAACAATGCAGAGATGTGGACTCTCTGTTTCTGTTTTGCGAAACAGGGACTGTAAGAACCCAAAACGTAATAACTGCCCATAACGTAATAACTGCCCATAACGTAATAATTTGGGCGTAATAAAACCCATAACGTAATAACTTGCCCATTACGAAATAAAAATTCCTTACCCATAACGTAATAACGTTCTGCCCATAACGTAATAAGTTATTACGTTACGGGCATGTTATTACGTTATGGGCCTTACACTAAAAAAAAGCTTTGATAATGTAATAACGATGCCCATAACGTAATAACTGCCAGTAACGCACAGATGACTTCAGTATTTGCGATGCACTTTACTATTGTACTGTTCATATTTCGTCTGACCTCTATTGTTGCAGCAAATAACAGTGACTGGATATTTAAGCGGGCTTGCAGAGCAAGGCCAGATTCTAGTAATCTCTAAGTAAAGTTTATGCTTGCTTGCTTGCTTTATTCTCTTGTGCAGGGCGGTAAAAATAGAAAATGGATCTCCTCCTAGGCCTTTCCAGATAGAGACACCGTTCAAACACTAAAACGACCAGCTCGGCTTGGAGATCATTTGTTCTGCTATAGCGTGTCCGTGTCTCTTGTCGTTTTTCCGCTTTTTGGCGATTTTGTGCAAGTTTGGGTCCCCATTGAAAACAATGGTAGAACCTTCATGAACCAAGGTTCCGCCACTCTAAAGATCAGAGTGTAGGAGGCTTTTTCGTTGACGCATTGTTAGCGAGCTCTATGGGATGTCTCCAAATTGTCAAAGTTTTATCTCCCAACTCCCATTACTTTTTAAATGGCAGGTGTGTAAAAACGACAGGGCTTTTACATTGGTTTTCCCATCGAGGCTTGAAGTGCCTTTTTCAAGAGGTCAGCGCATGTCCCACAAGAGGTCTATTTGTGACTGAACCGTTTAACCTATAAACTTCATTCAGAGACTGTTAGAGAGATCACACGTATGACTCCGATCTGTAAGCAGGACACGTGCCAATTCCTTTTAGTTTTTTTAGCAACATCAAGCTAAAGACAAAAAAAAACTGTTTCTGGTTCTGCCCTCTACCTTAGAGCACCATACTAACTGCCATTCAGTCAATCAGAACAGGTGCAGCCAATATAGGGTTCCATCTCAACTGTCACTTTCTCTCAACATTCTATTCTTAACGAGCAACTGCTCTATAGTTCTAGAAGTCTATTGTTCAGCTCTTCAATGCAATGTAATATTGTCTTGCTGTAATGCCTTTCATAGGCAGCTGCTTGGCCCAATTGTAATAGTCCTGCAATATGGAGGTTGGGAGCTTGAATCCCACTCGGACTCATGTTGATTTTCAAAATTATATCATATGCAGTGTTCCTTATCCAATTTAAAAAATACCATGTATGTCATTTAGTATCAATGACAAAGGTGCTGGATTAGATATATGGAGGTTGGGGTAGATATATGGAGGTTCAAATCCCACTCGAACCCATGTTGATTTTCAAAATTATATATGCAGTGTTCCTTAGCCAACTTCAAATACCATGTATGTCATTTAGTATCAATGGCAAAGGTCCTGGATTACAGATATGGAGGTTGTGAGTTCAAATCCCACTCGGACCCATGTTGATTTTCAAAATTATATCATATGCAGTGTTCCTTAGCCAACTTAAAATACCATGTATGTCATTTAGTATATCCCCAAAACGCAGAGCTACAACACTTTCAAGATGGCTGAATCCAAGATGGCTGAATTGTTTGGCCCATAACTTCTGACTGGGTGGATGGATTTTTTTCCAACATTTCTTTTAGCTTTGTTTTCTCAATAGTACTTTGTTTCATCTCTGCCCCAAAAGGCAAGCCCGCTTCCAGCATTTGCTGTGAGAATGCAATCTATCCTTATCCTCTGCATTTCCTATGTGTTCAATCCAATTGTCTAACTACGAAGTTTTTAGCTATTATAATAATGACAAATACATAGCCTACAGCAGTGTTTCTCAACTGGTGGGTCGCGACCCAAAAGTGGGACGCGGAGGGGTCATGGGTGGGTCGCGGAACCGTGGTGTAAAAAAAAAATCGTAATTCATTGATTTGATAAAAAAAAACCAACAAACATCCAACTTTTCCTGCAACAATTTACTTACTAAAGCAATAAGCACCTTGCAACAACTTTTATTTTGATAGGCAATTGAACTGGTGTCATATGTCGTCATAGATAAAATCAGAATGTTTATGCCAGATAGTAGCGCGCAACCAGTCATTCAAGTGTCATTAAAAAAAATTGGGTCGCGACCGAATGAGAGTGGAAAATGGTGGGTCCCAAGACTGTTCCAGTTGAGAACCACTGGCCTACAGTATTTAAAATTTCAATTCCTTTAATGCAAACATTTGAACTGCAAATTTCATACATGAACTACACAAATAGTGAAATTAAATGTCTTTTGTTTGTTATACAAAAAATAATGTTAAATAAAATGACAGACTGCTATTCTGTATAAAATTCTATTTTACCAGAATACTTTTCATCATATTGAAATGTAAAACACACACACATACTGTAGCATCCTCAACATAAACATTAGGTAAAATGAGTTCAACATAAAATTGGCATTACTTTCCATAAATATCATGGCTGAAGTGTTGGAGTGTGCTGTGATCTTGCTTTGTTCTGACTCAAACTTTTAAATGTAAAAAATGTAAACAAACAAAATATGCATACTCAACATAAACATAAGGTAGAATAACATCCACATACTGTAATACTGACGTTACTTTTTCCAGTAAATGTCCTTGATCTTGTAAATTCCGTAGCCTACATGACTAAGAAGAATCCATGCTTTCATCCATTGGCTGTTCTCGCATAATAAGCCTTTCAGTCGTGTGCTGAGAAGGCTGCTGCGTACAGCAGCCTTGTACAGCTTCATGATGCTTATTGATATGTCACCTCCACAGTCGCCTTCAAGTAGGCTCTCCACAAGAGCATCTCATATATTTTTTTGATTAAACATGGTGCACAGCTGACGGATCAGGTGTGACACTAAAGCGATGGTTCAGAGTAGATTCACCCTAATGCCATTTGAACCGTGACATCCATCCAGTAGTCCACCCAAAGTGTTTTCTGGCTTGGGCGAACATTAGCAGAGTTACCGAGTTATTGTATGGCTATTCCGAATAGCTTGGCTTAAGTGCTATTGGGCATTCACATACATCTCCAAACCTACCTCAGAAAATTAACATGTCATGACACCAAACTTCTACAGTAGTACAAATATGGTCTCTATTCACCAAACTAAGCATTTGGAAGTTTGGAAATAGTGCTGGAGTTTATTATTATCAACTCAAGCTGAATAGATTCTGTCCTGCTAAAGCTTTGCCATCAGGGGCAGAGGCTGGATCAACATCAGGGACATAGACTGAGTCACCATCAGACAAGGAGGCAGCTTCAGCACCATGGCAGAAAACTACTTCGAACCATCACTTTAACCCTTTGAGGTCCGAGTGCCCTTCAGAGGGCAATGTGTCTCCAAAAACAAATCTGTAACTCTGTGAGTTTTTGTCATTGAAACATATAAGTCACACCATTAGAAACCTCAGAACTTCCAGGTCCCAAATATATATGAAATGAAAATACTTGAAAATGTTAGGGTGGTGCAAGCAGCCTAAAAGCCTCTGAAAAGCCGTAGACCTCAGAGGGTTAAATGCCCCAAGCATGGCCATATCTTGTTCAAGGACAAAACCAATACTTTTCTGTAAAACCTCTGAAGGTTAATAGGGAGCTCCATGACACATGGGTTTTTCAGCACCAGGGGCAGAGGCATCATCAACATCAGAGACAGAGACAGGGTCACCATCAGGGACAGAGGCAGGGTCACCATCAGGAACAGAGGCAGGATCAATATCCGGAGTAGAGGCAGGGTCACCATCAGGAACAGAGGCAGGGTCACCATCAAGGGCAGAGGCAGGGTTACGATCAGGGACAGAGACAGGGTCACCATCAGGGACAGGGGCAGGATCAACATCAGAGACATAAGCAGAGTCACCATCAGACAAGGAGGCAGCTTCAGCTAAGGCCAAGACCTTTAGGTCTGAATACGTCGAACCGGACCGAACTGTTTGATATACCCACAAAAACTGAAAAGGGACTTGCGCTTCCTATGAGGACTCTTGTGCTTCCTGTGAGGACTCTTTTCAGTGTGTTCTATTTTTATTTTCAAGCAAAATAGTAAAATGGCCCCTGCTGGAAAACAGTCCCCTCTATTCTAATGAATCTATTCTCTTAATCCACTTCAATCTCAAATATAAACTAGACTGCCTGTCCAGTCGCCTTCGACTGCTTAAGGTACAGTATATCCCCGAAACGCAACACTTCCAGTCCCCCATCATTCCTACCACTCCCGTCCACCTTTTCATAAACGTATATGATAAATACAAAATATTAAAGAAATATATTTAATATCTATACATAGATCAATGACGTGCATAGGCTTAAAAACAAATGACTATTGTGAAAATGAAGCAAAAAATGGGGCAAATGGTAACACTGTTTTAATGGTTCACTATTACAGTGAATATACCACATTAGGTACAGTGTAATAACCATTGTAACAATATTTAATACCATGTAATACCAGTGTAACACCATGTACCAATTTTGTACTACATCATGTATTTTTGTGTAAGTGGTATTACATGGTATTGTATATTGTTACACTGGTATTACACTAGTATTACATGGTATTAAATATTGTACATTGGTTATTACACTGTACCTGGTATTGCATATTGTTACACTGGTATTACACTAGTATTACATGGTATTAAATATTGTTACACTGTACCTAAATAATATGGTAGATTCACTGAAATGGTGAACTGTTAAAATAAGGTAGTACCGGGCAAATCAATCCACTCAGTCAGAAGTTATGGGCCAAATAAAAATTCCGGCATTTTGAAACTGTTGACCTCCAAACTCAAATTAGTTCATGAACCTACCCTAGAGCATTAACACACCAAATCTGGGACAAATCCATCCGACTGGTCAGAAGTTATGAGCCAAACAAAAATTCGGCCATCTTGAATTCAGCCATCTTGAAAGTGTTGGCTTCCAAACTCGAATAAGTTCATAAACCCACCCTAGAGCATTAACACACCAAATCTGGGAGAAATCCATCCTCCCAGTCAGAAGTTATGGGCCAAACAAAAATTCGGCCATCTTGAATTCAGCCATCTTGAAAGGGTTGACCTCCAAACTCGAATCAGTTCATGAACCTGCCCTAGAGCATTCACCCAAAAATCTGGGACAAATCCAAACATCCGTTCAAAAGTGATCGCGTTAACACGAAAGACCTTACGCGGTGGCGGCGGACGCGGCGGACGCGGCGGACGCGGCGGACGCGGCGGACGCGGCGGACGCGGCGGACGCGGCGGCGGCGCACGCGAAACCAAACGCTCCGCGTTTCGGGGATATAAATATAGGCCTATTTCAAATAAATAATAAAATAAAAAAATAAATCAAATAAATTGTAAAATGTACTTACAATGCATCACAATAAGATAATATTTGATGTTCAGATGTTGTCAGAAGTTCATTTAATTTGGTACAATGGTACAAACTGCACACAAGTATAGTGTTTCCATGAGGTCTTTCACATTGGAACGATTGGACAAGGCAGCATGGAATTTCCCAAGTTATAACGAGACTGCATTCCCACAGAAAATGCTAAAAATGCCGTGTGTGCTGAGTGCTAGCATATTTAGCATAAACCATCTACTCTGAGCTACTGCATATAGCATTGAAAACTGAAATAGCCTAACAGACAGTCCAATAAAACATCTTAAAATAATTAACCTTATTAGAATCTTTGTTAACCTACTTTTGTTGAGTAAGACTAGAGTCGTAGTTAATCATTTCATTTTGTACCATAATTAGCCTTTTTAAGATAGTTTGTATAGTAATCATATCAGCTAACCTGCTTCAGTTTAGAAACAATATAAATATATATATTTAATTATATCACATTAACATAACATAATAAGCAATATTACCATAATTGGTAGTTTAATATCATCATTAAACTACATTGTCACAGCCCCTAGATGTCTGTTCCATCAGGGCATAAAAACAACATTAGCTAATTACCTCCACCAAGGAGGTAATGTTTTCGGTCGCGTTGGTTTCTCTGTCTGTTTTTCTGTCTGTTTGTCAGCAGCATAACTCAAAAACGAAACATTTTTGGACAAAACTTTGTGGGTTTGTTGATAATGACCCAAGGAAGAAGTGATTAAATCCTGGGGGTGATCCGGATCACGAACCGGAACCAGGAGGATAGCTCAAAAACGAATCAAGTGATTTGGACGAAACTTTGTGGAGCTATTAGTAATTACCCAAGGAACAAGTGATCCGGATCACGAACCGGAACCAGGACTTTTCAAAAGATTCTTCACTATCTAGACGCCCCCTAGTGACCAGAAATTGAATTGCGAGAACAGCACTAAAACAAGGCAGAAAGATTTAGGGTGTAACATGGTCAAATGTATCAAGCAGCATCCTTGGCGGAAGTCTGCGCTCTCTGAGTGCTTCTAGTTACATTTTATTTACTGAATAAAATTTAGATAGTTAACAATTTAGTATTATTAGCATGGTTAGCAATACCTGTCAACCAACCTTAGCTAATGTTAACTTAAAACACTTGGCTACACATTTACCATTGTTGCTATTTGATGCTATTGGCTTTTTTATGTTTCAAATGGGCCCAAATGATAACATTACTGGCAGTTATTACGTTATGGGCATCGTTATTACATTATCAACGCTTTTTTTTAGAGTAAGGCCCATAATGTAATAACCTGCCCATAACGTAATAACTTATTACGTTATGGGCAGAACGTTATTACGTTATGGGTAAGGAATTTTTATTACGTTATGGGCAAGTTATTACGTTATGGGTTTTATTACGCCCAAATTATTACGTTATGGGCAGTTATTACGTTATGGGCAGTTATTACGTTTTGGGTTCTTACAGGGAGAGAGAGAGAGAGAGAGAGAGAGAGAGAGGGGGGGGGGGAGAGAGGGAGGGAGTGTGTGTGAGAGAGAGAGAGAGAGAGAGAGAGAGAGAGAGAGAGAGAGAGAGAGAGAGAGAGAGAGAGAGAGAGAGAGAAAACTTCCCAAATGAATTTTTTATGTAATGTATGTCTTCAAAAGTAAAACATGAATGCGGAAAAAACAGACTACGCCAATCTAGCCGACTGACAGCCTTGCACAGATATTGTATGTGTCTGCCATGCAATATGCAATATGTTAGTGGGTGGATCCTTTCTTGTCACCACAGTCTGTAACTTTAATGACACCCTACTGGGTGAAACATGACCATTTGAAGATAACAGTGCGTAGGTCTGGTCCAAACACGGTCTACTGCTATCAGACCTCAGATAACACACCAGACCTCAAAACTCATCAGACTAAAAAACAGACCTCAAAACCCCTTACTGTATGTTCCTGCACACTTGCTAGTGCACATCTTCTGCATTCGGGTAGTTCAATAAATTGTAGTATTGGCCAGGAAATTTTACAAATTGCGACTACGCCACCCGAGGGGGGGTCACCTCGGGACACCCACTAACCCCCTGTTACCCAATAGATGTTCACAGATCCCCAGGTTCGTGCACACTTCAAGGATGAGACATGGGTTTCAACAAAACCAATTTTTATTAATTCTGTAAGGTTAATTTTTAATTCACTCTCTTTTCTTCTTAGTTTCTCAATCAACAACACAGGTAGTCACTTTGCAAACTGTGAGGGTACTCCTCAACAGGAAGGGTTACAGTGGCTTGAGCACAATACAAATGGATAACAATAATTACAATTGCTCCACTATTATGGTAGCGAACACAGGATCACTACTCAGGGCGGCTGCAACTCCACTAATATGCTAACCTGATAGCCACACTGGAGAGGAGCCTGTGCAAATGTTATGAAACTAACTGGGGGTGGGGCATAGGCTTACCGGGCAGTAGAGCGAGAGAAGAGGAAGTCCCAGAATATATACACCACTCGTGAAGGAATAATAAAAAAAACACAAAACACACAAAAAATAATAAGATAAACACCCGTCGTGCGGCACAGCAAAGAAAGTGAAGAGGGGTCCACCACCAAGGTCTGCCTGCCGGTTGCCTCGCTCCAACCACACCTGTCCAAAATATAGAAGAGAGAAAAGGGGCTTGAGACACAGGATCGAGTACAGTGTATAGGCTATGTCAATTCAGTACAGACTAATGCATTCCACTCTACTTAACTTTGCTATGTAATGCTGCTCGAGGAGACACTGCGCCGAAGGAGTGCAGCCACCCTGGTTGAAGGGATAAAGTAGACCAATGTTAAGTAACCACCTCTGAACATACACGCTCACACACACACACACACACACAGATAGACAGACAGAGACCCACTGGGACTGGAGAAGCCAGTCCCCCCAATGCAGTTAGGCTGCTGCAATCTGAGGAACAGACCTCAGAAGACCCAGTCAGGTCAGGTCCAACAAAATTAATCAACCCAAACCAACGAAAAACAAAAAGAAACAAAAACAAAAGAAAACAGAATGTCTTCAGTTAAATTTGATAAAGCAACAGAAGTAATAAAGCAGAAACAGGCGAGGGGTATGCCTCTCACGAATCCCCCACGTCCACAAAATAATCACAAAATAGGGGTGTTGCACATTGCCACCTATGCAACGAAAATAAATCAAATCAAAACTTAAAGACTAAATAGCCTATGCAGTTAGCGGTGTTGCCCGCGAGTGCAGGCAGTCAACAGGTGAGATTGCGCGTTGCTGGGGGCCTGCCTGCGTCGATAGAACCCGACCACAGTAGCCCACGACCTGTCGCGCCAGTGGAAACAGTAACCCAAAAGGGGACTATGTTCCCAAACAGAGCAGCAGCCTGTGATGCCGCGGAGTCACCCTAGTTGCTGGTCACTCCCCGCCCTGTAAACATGGGGTATAACAATTAGGCCGACGGTCGGATACAGCAATTTTAACAATAGGAATTACCAGCATCATGTATAGGCTACATACCGAGTGGTTATGCTGCTCACGTAGCCTCAATCTGAATCGTGATGGCGCAAGGATCTCCGTAGCAGAAGCTAAAAATAATTAAGACAGTTTGACCCATATTTACAGGTAACAAAGCGGCCTACTGTCAGCGTAATAAAAAGATCACTTATCCTACCTTGCACACGCTTCGCGCACTACTCGGAGGACTTCAATGCCCCAGCCAGAAGCCGAGCCACGAGCAATTACAGCAGGAGAGACTGCACGACAGGAGAGTGCACATTAGAGGCAAATCGAAGAACCCTCCCCGAATGCAAGGCCCTATAGCGAAAAGAATGCTCCTTACCTGTACGAGTCAACGCACTCGCTTACAGCGAGAAGCACCAGCTAGAGTGTCCTCCCCGACATCAACAACACAACCCCCGGTCAGTGGTGGAACGGAAGGAAGCGAAAGGGCTTCCGTGTCTCACTGCAGTCTAATTATGGGAAGTTGGAGTCCGCCCCGTAATCAAGCAAACCCCGCTCCTCCAATCAATGCAAATTTCGGGAAATGGGTGATAGAATGCAATTCCACCCGCTACAAAATGATTATCCCTCTAACCTCAAGATTGATTTGTGAGCTTTCTAAAACAACTTGCAGATGAAGAAATATTGATCAATTCTTGACCAAACTCAAAGGGCTGTCAGGGAGTGCAAACTCAGGTAAATTTGTCACGAATAAGGGCAAAAACAGCTATTAAACACAGAAGAAGAAACGACTTTCCAACAGATGCAATGATCTTGTGTCGGAAAAAAATAATACATTGTAAAAATGATGTATCCCTCCAGACACAGATAGCACAACAACTCTCAGACCTGAGGTGGATATGCTTTTCTCAGATGATTTATCTATTAGTCAGACTACAGCTGATACTGTTTTCATCCTAAACAATAGCAAACATTACACAGCATTGACGATTCTCTCTGAACTCCAAAACTACCTACCGTCTCGATTGAAGTCCATGGCATATGGGCCTTATGGGGATCCAGAGACAAACAGCCTGTTGTTTATTCAGATAGGGGAGCGATGAAGAGTTAGTAATGTAAGGGGGTGCCACTGCAGGGCTGCCCAAATAGTTGGCAGTCAAAAGGTGCCACACATGAATTGGGGTGGAGGGCTCTGGGCCAGAATTTAATAAGCATGCTGCAATACATTGAATTAAATATTCCTTCAAATTTGAGCAGGCATTGGGACTGGGGAATAATTTGCCATGCCATGGGCCATCTTTAACTCTAGCCTGCGGGTCCCAAAATGGGCAGCATACCAAACCACGAATCCTCTGCAACTGTAACAAGCTGCAACATTTGCTCGTCTGCATTTATAATAATGCCCTGAGTGCAATTTGCAATGCATCCCCAGGAGCTGCAACAACATTTTCTCAAGTTGTTGATCCATTTAATAGTCTGCATTCATAAAAAAACACCCGAGTGCCATGTAGAGAATGTAAGAAGGCTGATTAGAAGTTTCTCAGCGTATACTAGAGCTGCCCGCGTAGTTTAAATAAATACTTTTCGAAGCTCCAAACAGTGGAAAAAGTGTATAGACCCCGAACAGAAAAACAGACAAATCTCTGCAGCAGCTCAGGTTCACTTCATTCCATTCATATAGTTCCAGAACTCATAAAAGCCTAAACTCAATTCGTGGAACAAAAGAAGACTCATTCCTTGATGAACACGTCAGACTAATTCCAATTCCATTGCCAGGTCTCTTATCACAGACAGTTATAGCAGACATGTCTTCCCCTTTTGTTCAACTCTATCAGCGTGGCCATGAAGCATAACTACAGAGCAAAGACACACACATACAATACGCACGCACGTACGCACACGCACACGCACACACGCACGCACGCACACGCACACACACACCAGATTGTCGAAGAGAGAAGGGATAGAGAAGGAGCAGAGAGTGATAATACCAGGCTGATGGAGTCAGACAGAAAGAGGGGAAAGAGAAAGAAACATAGAAGAGCAGAGGGGGAGAGAGAGCAGCGGGAGGCCTCCCCAAGGTGCATCAAGGCCGGGCCTCATCTGCCCTGCAGTGCCCCCTCTCCTCCTTCCCATCCCTCTCCTCTTCTGTTTGCTCCATTGGGGAGGAGACATGGAGGCCAGGAGGTGACATGTGAGGGGGGTGACCTGACCTCCTGTGCTCCCCCTTCTCGTTCTGGAGGCGTGGAGGTGAAGCAGCTGAAAGGAGGGTGTGAAGATGGTCAGCTGGTCAAGGCAGAGAGGTCTGTGAGGTCCAGGCTGCCAGACACAAATTAGCATCCCACTAGCCTTGCCTGTGGAGCCGGGCATAACTAGGCAGAGCTCGGAGGGGGGTCACGGTTGGACAGGTATAATGTGTAAATACGAGACCTAACTACAGAAGGATTTCCTCATGTCTAGGAATGTACTACCACTGTATTACAGATGTACTTATTTTTGTACTGTGTATATGCATTTCTACATTGTTATTAGCTGGTGCATGGACTCTATATATGGCATACCCCTACCTGTATGTCAGCCAGACTATCTCATCATTCAGAGTCAGAATCATTGACTTTCTCATCAAACACATTTGTCTGAACTTGTCTGTGTTAATCGACAGCATACATACTGATTCATTCAGGCCGTGAAACAAACACCTTTCAGGCCCAAAATGGAATTCCTGTTGCCTTCAACTTTAATGGACTTCCTAGTACACAGTGCTGTCTTTATGATGGCATCTCGTCTCTAGTGGCCACGGTTGGGAACACTTTCAGATCTCTACGAATGCCTTGTTCAGTCATCCATGGCTCTGCCACATTTAAGAATGTATGAATAAATGATTATGCACTCCCGCACATATGACTTTGAGCCCAGAGTGTGTATGTGCCTCGGGGGAAAGCAGTACATGGACAGGGAAATGACTACTACCAGAGAGAGTAGAGAGAGAGAGGTTCCATTGGCCCATTGTTTCCGGGTTCTATTATTGCAAGGTGGAGGGGGGGGGGATCCCCCTTTAGGTAGACCTAGGCAGACCTAAGGACTGTTCTATTCAATGCTAGGAGTATTATGACACGCTCCTTTAGGGAGACCGGAACCTGGTCGTGTTAGGTGCCCATAGCAACCTATTACATTGACATATCTCTATATACTTAAAGAATCTCTGCTACTACGGTTTTACATCCTGGGAGGAGCACCTCAAGTTCACTCATACATTTCTCATATGAAAGCAACAAACGACTTAAATAAAGTCTCCATGAATGAATGAATTATTTGTCAACCCAGGGAGGCAAATGGCCCAAGAGTTGAGAGGTATGATGGTGTTCTGGTGCTATGTGAAGTTTTCACGCTGCCTGTGAGCACACATGACTTAAGGCGATACGTTTCCATTAGTATCATGTGCTTCATGCACATACAGTATACAGTACATAATGACAATGCCGATGATGCAGGAGGATGCATTGGAATATGCCATTATATTATGATGTGCCGTGGTCTGGATGTAGTCTGCATAGCATTGTACGTCAACATCATTTCTTAATTTATTATACTTTGCTACTATAAAGCTAGCCTAGGTTTTCTTTTATTTGTATCATTTATTTTATTTTTATGTGTTTTGTTTTGCTTGCTGTGTGCAAATGTAAACATAAACACAAACATAAATAACAGCTGTTTAAACAAATGGCAAGGAAAGGAGATAAAATGAGTACATTCCATCTTCTCCCCCGAACAAAGCAAGCTCTGTGATACATAATCTAAGGGCTACAGATTATACTCTTTTTTTCCTTTTTAAGATGTCATCTTTTAAGGGTGGGAATGTGCAGAGATGTTAGATAAAATATCCTGGAATCACAGTCACAAGAGGGATGAGGTCAAAATTAAGAAAATACCCCTTTATGCAGTGTGCTATGATCATTGTTGGTTGCCCTATTGATCATCTTAAGTTTTTGTGGTCACTGAATGTTTTTTTTTTATTATTATTCTTGCACACCTCCTTACACCAGGTGCATAGCTCCCGCACACTGTTCACATTTGCGTGCTGCTCACTGAAGTTCCGCATGAGGCCTGAGATGCTATGATATAAGGGCAGAATTTAGCTGCATTTGAAAATAAAATTGAAAATGAAAATACTTTCAGGATGACCAGAAAGGTGCCAGTGCCTGTTCTCACGCCAGTTAAATTCAGAACTTCAGTGTTTACATGTAGAAGTCAAAGAAAAAATGTCACACAGGCAGGCATCTGCCAATGATAAAGTGTTAGGCAAAGGAACAGAGTGACCAACATTTGACAACATTATTTCTGACTGGATACATGACACATTTGAACTTAATGTCAATCTACCAATCAAAGGTCATCATTGGATATTGCCAGCCAAGTGTGTGTGTGTGTGTGGTGTGTAGGTGTGTGTGTGTGTGTGTTTATAAATTTAGTTAGATTAGAGTAACTTAATCCCCAGGGAGAAATTAAGGGTTTATGTATGAGTTAACCTGTGTTGAACTACCCCTAAAGCGTCACACATCAAGGTCATCACATCAGTTCCTCTAAATTTCACAGGGTGACTATAGACACAAACAGACTTTTGGTGAGAACAGTACACATGACCTGAGTCTGAGTTTGTGCTCAACCACAGAAATAGCAGCAACAAAGTGTCAGACACTGTTTTTACTGTGTAAATGTGCTTTCAAAATCAAAAGACCAGACAATCTCCACCTCCTCTCTCTAATCACCTACATAAAACCCCGTAAGGAGATTCGTGTCATCCAGCGTATACAGAGCTAGCGTGGGCTGGAACACCACAGGACGTGGTCTAGACACTCTGTTTGATGAGTGAAGACAAGACAAGGCTTCTGCAGCCCACACAAGACTAAAAGGCAGAGAGAGCTGACAGCAGACTTCACTGAAACTGTCACACAGAGTTTAATTAATACTCAAAACCATGTTCTACATAAATGTTGTTTATCATTTTGAATCTTCCACAAAAAACAGTGAAATACATAGGATCAATTTTCTTATTCAAGTGAATACCATATCCTGGAGAGGCAATGATTTCCACTGTTGATTAATCTGTCAATCTTGCTTTTTCTAGACTTCGAACATAATTATACAAAATAATTCAGTCTGCCTTTGTGACTGTGGTATTCCTGCGCAGTCTGCCACTCGGGGCTCGAACCCAGTTCGGGCATGGGAGTCACAGCACGATACAGCTGAGCTAAAACACTCAAAACTTTTCAATGGGTGAATCACCAAAAAGATAGCCATTAATTCAGTGGTTGAAGGAGCTTGTGGAGTGAATTCATCGTGGAATGAATATCTTTCTATAAAGTGTGGTCAGTTTTCTGCTGTGAAAACATAAAAAGACTGATCTAAACAAACCTTTTTTCTGACATGAGAATTCCCTGCTGATTGGTTTGTTCTTGAAGAGCAAAGAGAGGATGTATGGCTTACTTTGCTTTAGTCTCCTGCTTTAGAAGTTCCTATTGACATTGTCTACTGTGTTAGGTTAGTGCTCTTTAAAATGTATTTGGAAAGCATCTCTCATGATTCACAAATATTAAAATGTATGGCTTCGATATGACTACAAAATGTTTAGCAAAATAGATCCTACATGTCTTTTGAACAATTGTGCCCTTTTAATGCTTGTATACATTCAAGATAGACAGGTCTATAAGATGAACCCAGTGTTGTGGTTGTACGAAGACAATAAGATGGCTGACAAGAAACAAAATAAAACAATACTCTCCAACTGTGCACTGTCTTTTGTCTGTTTCACATATCCCTTGAAGTGTGACTTACCTTTATTAAAATGGAAGTCCTTATCTAACTCTCAATACGGGTCATTTTCCAACCTGGCAACAATGATACGTTAAAGTAGCCGGGTCGAGACTGCTGTGCAAATTAGCCATTATTATATCAAACACCAGAGCAAGGCATGTCAAGGTGACACATTTCTGCATCTCAATGGACACCCTTTTGCCCCAGACAATGTGGTATACAGTTATGAGCTAGACACCTTCATTTCCATTGAGAATGACAATGATGTTGAAGATGAACTCATGAACTGATGATTTCATTTAAAAGTGGTGGTCTATTGAGAAAGGCACCTTAATAACAGACTCGAGACAGTCTTGAAGGTGATATTCGGTGACCAGAGGTAAGGGCGTCTTGAGATATTCAAATCATACGTTGAATAAGTTTGCAGGAATTAATTGGCCTTGTCACCTCCAGGGAGACTCTGATGCTGAAGAGTTGTCTTGACAGGGTGAATAGGAAGCCTCATAGTATATGAAGCCATTGGCAAGAAGCTTATGGCTGCAAGTCTGTAATTAAACAGTAACTCAATGGAGATTAATGAGTCATGAATATATTTTAGCCCACAGATGGGTATAAATCCAACATGATCCCCAATATAAAGCAGTTTACAATTGCCTCTTTCCAGTAATCAGAAAAATTACAGGGTCATTGCAGCTGGAATCAGCAAATTTCGGAAAAATCTCCCACTCGAGCCCCTCGGATTTGCCTGGGAAAAAATGTATGTGATGGTATAAACATCCACTAGATCATATCCATAATATCAGAACTCAGCTGTGGATACTTTTGGCACAAAAAAATCTGTAAATAAGTACACCCCCTACGCTTGTTTTAGCGACATTGCATGAGTGACCATGTTCAGATTCAATTATCTCCAGAACTATTTGTGTCAGATTCATTATATTTTCAGGGCTAAGAGTCCCAGACCTGAATATCGTATATTACAATTTGCAGCACTGTAAGTCAAATCACACCGTAATAATGTGCCTCTATTTTTTGTAGATATCATATGTTCTAGGGTTTCCAAATGTCTGTAAAAACCTCAAAGTTCTACATGTAAGGTTCATCCTTGGTAAATGGTCTGATATGTACCATGACTTTCACATCATAGTATATCTAACAAAAGGCTCCAATGGTTGTTGAGATACAGAGGTCCAAAGTTCGGAAAAAATTAATTCGCACCAATGTTTGGAGCAATATTTCCAATGTATGACACTAGTTAGGAACTTTCTGTTTGGTGTTTCTGAAAGAGGATGTTTTTTTTAACAACATATCAAAAAATTAGGATGGTGTTTTGCCTCATTCTTTTTATAACGGACTTCAAAATCTCAATTGGCTACAATTACTTGAAGCTATGAGGACCATGTCACCAACCGACTTGTCGCAACTCTCAAATCCATGGCTCTGATGTCACCTTAATAGTGAAAACAAGATGGCTACCCTGTGAATGACAAAGCAAATTCTAGGGAAACCATAACACTTGAAAATGAATTGATTGATGCCACACAACAAGAATAGCACATTGCACATGGCTTTGATAGACATTAATTATTTTAATTGTAAAATCATAATAATAATCATCATCATCATTTTAGTAGTAGTAATAGTAGTAGTAGTAGTAGTTGTAGCGGTAGTAGTAGTCTTGGAATAAAGTGATGAAATAGGAGAGGATTAAATAATTGTAGTACTCTTGTTTGCAACAAGGACTCCCATCCTAACTAGTCTTTCAATCAGCACCTGTAACTTTATATTTGCTATGAAGCTTGTGTCTTACTCGTTAAGTTACCAGCTGTATTGCAAAATAACTTAATTCATACTGGCTAGAGATTCCCTCAGACTAGTTTGACAGCATGGTCCTAGAGTTTTTGTTAGAAGAGTTTGCTTGCATGCAGTATTCAATATCAGGTGAATATTGAAGGCACAGAAGTTCATATTGGCATCAGACAACCATGTGGTTCTTGTCACATTGTTGCGATCTAATTCAGCTGCTTGCATCATTGTAATAATATCCCACTGCAAAGCTGGCAAGTGGATTGCAGGTTAGCAACAGTAATTATAACAATCATGGTTTGGATGCTTGCACACAATGTTCATTACTTGTAAAGTTCATCATCACATTGATCCAGGCGAGATGATGGAAGCCGAAAGGAAGCTTTGCAGCATGCAAAAGCGTTCAGATATGGTGGTGGATTGGGGGCGGGGCACAGTTCTACAGTCAGGGTACCTCTGTCGTGGTGACTGTTGGCGGGGGTGGGACTGTTTTATGGTCGCATAGGAAAGTAAAAGTTGATTAGAGATGACACATAGGAGGAGACAGTTTGTAAAGTGGTATCCTGATTGTAGAACTTCCCGCCCCCCATCATCCTCCCCTGACCGAAGTGCCCTGAGCATGGTGCTGGTATGCTTACTGAAATCATTACCTCTGTGGTCCTTCAAGGTGTTCCTCATTGAATTGCCAATGAAGGAAGAATGCACACAACAATATGAGTGCAGATACCTAATGCATCATCAATGACAATGGCAAGCTACCTTGTGAAGTCAACTCATAAGATGCAACTGGTGAATGAAAGTTAAGTGTGTATAAAATGTATTGTCACAGGCCAGAGCATTAAAAGTTCCTGACTTTTTAAATACATTTCATTTTTTTTTCAAATATTAAATCACCTTCAAGGAAATCAAGGTTGCATCAAGGAAATCATATCAACGCCTTGTTTTATTTCCAGAGGTTGTTTTTTTAATGACTTCTCTCAAAATGGTACTTCTCTCAACCATCTTGAATTTATTGCTAACGTAGCGCCAGTGAGAACATGTTGCATAGTCACTTGATCATCTGGCCGATAGTACACTTAAAAAGATGAGGCCAGAATCCCAGAAAAATCAGAAATACTCAGCTGAACAAACAGCTTTGCCTGGGCCCGGGATAAAGTCGTCTGAAGAGACCCCTTCCCAATACATGCAATGTAATGAGTACCCAATCTTGATTCCCCCATGTCCTTGGCCCAGAACAATTCACCACTTCCGCTTCCCTCTGCACTATCTGATCACAGGCTTATGTCACACCGCAATGCGCTTTACGATCATTAAAAGGAATGAGGCAAAACACCATTCTATTTTTTTGCTATGTTGTTAATAAAAATATCCTCTTCCAGACACAACAAAAAACAAGTTCACAGCTGGTGTCATACTTTGGAGGTATTGCTCAAAAAGATGGTGGGTTTTTTTTTCATGACGCCACTTTGGATGGATTTGAGAGATGCATGCCACACTGCATTGAGATTTGAAAAGGCATTATACAGATAAAGGGGCAAAACACCATCCCAATTTTTAGATATGTTGTTAATAAGAATATCCTCTTCCAGAAACAACAAACAGCAAGTTCACAACCGCTGTCATATATTGGAAATATTGCTCCAAACAATGGTGTATTGTTTCCTTCCCATGATGCTGACTTCCTGGAACTATTTTGGAACTGTGCCATTGGCTCCATGAGCCGCCATCTTTGTGTGAAAATGGAACACAAAAATCAAGGGGATTGGCCACCTTCTTAGGATGGAATTGAGGGTTAAGTCAGAAATACTGAAATACTGAGCTGAACAAAGTATAAAATCACCTATTTGGTATCAGAGATTTTAGGTTTTAGTGTACACTGACTTGGCTATTCATTTTAGGTGTAGTAAACCCAATTTTTCTAAGGTAACAGGGCTTCTAAGGTGCACCTGCATGTCACACAGGAATGAGTTTTAAAAATTAATTATAAAAATAATGGGGCAAAACACCATCCCAATTTTTAGATATGTTATGAATAATAATATTATCTTTCAGAGACACCAAACAGCAAGTTCACAACTGGTGTCATACATTGGGAATATTGCTCCAAATAATGGTACAAATTAGTTTTTGCCCATCTTTGGACCTCGGCATCTCAACAACCATTGGACCCTTATATTAAATATGATGTGATGTGAAAGTCATGGAACATATCTGACCATGTACCAAGGATGAACCTTGAATGTTGAAATTTGAGGTTTTTATGGACATCTGAAAACCCTTGCAATTTTAATTTCAAAGAAAAGTAGAGGGCCAGCATTAAGGTGTAATTTGACATACAGTGCTGCAAATTGTAATGTATGCTTGTCGGGTCTATGACTCTTAGCCCTGAAAAAATAATGGACCCACCACAAATAGTTTTGGAGATAATTAAGTCTGAATATGGTCACTCAGGCAGTGACACCAAATCATGGGGAGGGGGTGTCCTTATTTACAGATTTTTTGTGGAAAAAGTATGCACAGCTGAAATCTGCAATGGTGGATATGTTCTATTGGATGTTTAAGCCATCACATATATTTTTTTCAAGCAAATCCGAGGGGGTCGAGTGGGGACCATTTGCTGATTCCAGCTGGAATGACCCTACAGCCAGTTTTTAATTAGGAAAACATGGATAGGCTTCATGCGACAGATGTCTATCAACTAAAACAAACAAATAACAGATTGGTAAACAAAAACAGACTGATACACAAACAAATAATAGGAAAGGTGAGCAGCATCAAAGAAGAACAAAGAAAACTTGATTGTATTTGGTTGAAAATGTGTTTTGCTTGGCAGTGGGAACATTTTCATCTGCTGAGAGAGACTTGAGTACAGGAGGGACTGGAAAGGCAAAGAGGGGAGTAGGAGAGATGAAAAGAAAGAGGAGAAAGAGGAGGGGAAGGGTTGTGGGAGGCAATGATGGAAGACAGCGAAGAAAGAAGTGAGCAATAGAGAGTGTGAAGGAAGAGAAGAAGAGAGAAATAGGTGGAAAGAGGGAAGAAGGAGAGGGGGAAGAGCAGAGAGAGGGGAGACTGGGTAGGAAAACGGATTGAGAAGAAGGCAAGAAAAGAAGAAGTGATAGAAAGAAGTGAAGGGAGAGCAGAAATGGGATACGAAGAGAAGAGAGGAAGAAGGGAAGAGAGGAGGAAGAAGAGAGCAGAGGCAGGGGGAGGGGAGGAAAGAGAGCAGAGGAACATGTGCCAGTGATGAGAAAAAGAGAAGGGAGGAAGGCAGAGAAGAAGAGGAGGAGGGGAAAGGTAGAGGACAGGGAGCAGGGAAAGAGTTCAAAGAAGACAGGAAGGGAGGGAAGAGGGCGGATGAGAGGAGAGGAGAGGAAGAGTAGCCATCTGCCAAACACTCCTGCTCCTGATGACTGATGAGCACAGCTGGAGTGATGATGACAATCACTTGAGGAGCCACACAACAACACACTCGGACAAAGAGTCCAGAAAACACAGCACTTTCACCCAGCCATGGCAAAAGAACTATAACAAATAAATAAACACGCAAGCAAACAAATCAATTAGCAAAATATATACTTTGTATCCTGCTGGCCATTAATAGTGATACTAATAAGATAAGGGAGTCATAGGCTACTTGAAGGGAATAGGCTATGTTGTTTTTCTATGTCTGTATCTGCACTGCATTATTTCTTCCAGCGTAAGATTGCACGAGTCGGCCTCTCTGTGGAAGACGGTGGTCTGATGCCCCTGCCCATTATGCATTCTGAAGAGCCCAACTGATTGCTACTCTGATTGAGCATCAAAGGGAACCGGAAAATAAGACACCGATTGTTTATCAACACACCTATTTTTTTCTGTATCAGGAATGGAGAGAGAGACATATACTGACAGATAGGACGACAAACAGACAAATAGATATGGATACATGCAGACAAACTCACAATTGAGTTCACGTCTATTTGTTTGATTAGATTTATTGTACCCTTTTTTTGTTGTAAATGTTATACTTGTTTGGCAATGCAAGTATGTTTCCATTAGCTTCAATTATAGAGGGCTGAGACAATGGCCAGCGATGTCCACAGTTCCACTGATGAGCTTTACAGACTAACTGCAGGCTATAAACAACAATGGTCATTTTACTTTAACACATGCCTAAGTAGAACAACCAGAAAAAGTGGTTTAAGTGGTTTCATTTTTTTTTTCCCGCAGCTGGTGTGTTAAATGTCTCTGTGTACTAACTCTGCAGGGGGAGTCAGTGCAGGCATCTCAGACATCTAAGGCCTTGGCTGTGCATGGCTGTTTGTCTTTGGACAACGTGGCCACAAGGTTACCATAGAAACCTGAAGGACTCCTTGCTGGAATAGGCTTAACCCCTCTACACTATGGGTTAAGGCCACGGGTGAATGCATGCGAGGTGCACAAGGCGAGAAACAGCCATTGTAGGGTTCTTCTTCAAGAATTAAATCGAGAGAACACCATGGCTAACTTGTCGTTTCAGTCAAAGCATACCGTTCTATTTCATTAGGATTCTTCAAAGTGTATCGAGAAAAAAACATTGATTTGTGCAGAATATCATCAATGTAGCTTTCATGTAACTACAGTATATGACTATTAGAAAAGAATGAAATGTTTTTGACTGGTGCCAGAGCACTTACAATATTTGAGCAGCAAGTACAACTTTGATCAGACCTCTGTTTGACACACATAGGTGTCTTCTCTTGACATAACCAAAGATTATTGAAACATCTTTATCGTGCATATTAAATCATAACTGATCTGTCTTACAGTGTCTCGCTTCAACACAACTCTGTAAATGTAATGTCTTACCATTACTTCATAGGTCTTTACTGCCGCTTTTATTAAATCAAAGTCTCCACTTAGTATATGTGATGCGATCTGGGAAAACCCGTCGGATGTCGCGCTGGCTGTTTCTCAGGAAACAGCGAAAATAGGTCGAGAAGCAATGTTTTCCTGAAATCGGTTTTTCATTAAATTATTGTTGTTTAACATCTTGTCTATCATCTCTGAAAATATTTGGTCTGAAATCGCTGTTTTAATGTGTTAAAATGAAGATTGAAATGGCCCGATGTGTGGTGAGAAGGGAGGCAGCCGTGAGCAGTCTGCCTGCGCAGCCAACGTGCTGACTACGCTTGTAGCGCAGGGGCGCGCGAGGTTGAGAGAAACACATCAGAGCTTGTAGACTTGAAGGCTCAGAATTTACACATGTGTAGGCCTATTCACTGACTCATTGTCAGCGCATCTGAGCAGTTGAAAACGCCTTCTGTCTCGATGAAGCAGAGTTTTCCCTCAAGTTATAGGTCCAAAGAAAGAAGGAACAATGAATAGGCTACAAACAGTAGGCGACACCTCTCCGTGGATCGGAAGCCGTCGAGCCCTGTGCTTATCAACTCCAGTCTATGTGCTTCTTGCAGTTTATCACTGCAACTGCGATTAGGCTACTAAACGGCACTGGAATGTAGATTTCATTTTTTGATTGGATAGCTCACATTCAAACCTTAAACTAAACTAAACTAAAGCGCCCGTGTGATTTATCTATTAGGAAAAGTTTAATTTACTGCGCTGTGTCCTACTTGTTGTCATAATAAACGGTGCTGAATTGAAAGATGTAGATGTGGTCAAGGCAGGGCTTGTTAGGTTTCTGTAATTTAAATAAGCCCCATCGGATCATCTCAGATGTGGAAGATTAAAATGCTTTTATTTAGAACCGTGCTCAATGAATGTGTTCAGTAAACAAGTCTTCAGCAGTCCGTTTCCAGTCGGTCTGAGATAGGCTACTTGGTGACCTAGTTCGTGTCAGTCATTTACCGCGACGCACCTCTCCTCTCTATTTTTTGTGCTCCCTGCTGCAGAGGGTCAAAAGTGGTCTTGTAGGCCTACTATTCCGAGGCAGTGCATAGCGAAAAGATTCATTCTTTTGCCGCGCTGGTCACTGGCGATTCTAGGGGGGGGCAGGGGGTGGCCAGGGCCACCCCTGGGACGTCATTGTCCACCCTACTGGCCACCCTTGATTCGACAAGTAATTAATAAAAAAAATATATTTTTAAAAATAAATAAATAAATATACAATAATAGCAACAGTATAAGACCAATAATAGGTCATTGTAATCATTCAAGTTCGTCAACCCAACAACAAACAAGAGAAAACTGTCAATCCATGGTGATCGCTGGCTGACAGATCTAGGGTCAGTTTTACACTTTAACTAACACGACAGTCGTTGGACTGATGCTGCACAAGGCTGATTTCTGATCAGTAGGCTTACACGAGATGACCACTGCGTGTCGCCTGCTGCCCCTATAGTCGCTTATTTATCGTGAAAGATCTGGCAACCCCGCATCAGCGAGGCTGAGCAGCACTGTGTCACCTGCAGTTCCTTCACGAGAGACCGCATCCAAAACTGCCTGGACGTCTAATTTGGACAATAAGGTATGGCAATTTAATGATTTGTTGATTGTCTGAATGTGTTGGAAAACCTAATTTTGAAAACTTTATGCAAGTATTAGCAGCCAGGAAGAGCCAAAATACGAGATAGCTACACGAAACAACAACATGACTAATGAGAGCAAGTTAGTGTTGTGGCAGCTGCAAACCAAGTTAGTAGCACAGCACAATCCTAACGTGCACGTCAGTTTATTTTTTTGTTTGGATAGGGACATGGCATGGATAGCATTGGCCCATTGGCCACGCATTGGAAAGGGTAGTCGGTTGTGTCAGGATCGGTAGGCAGACGTCAGTACCCAGCTCGAAACCTAGCATGTGAAATGAACTAGAATCTAATGCTAAGCTGGACTATGATTGTTGTGATGCCTTCTCTCAGTGAGAAGCTTCTCCTTTGCTTCTTCGATTGTCTTGACTTTTCTTGGAGTTTAAATCAAACTTAAATAAAGTCGGAGTAAGTCATAGTAAAGAGCACCTCTGCCTCTTTAGAGTAAGCAAGTTCACATCAGTCACAGATGTGTTGCCTAAACCCACAGCGCTAGTCCACTTCAGAGTATGACTCCCCCCCCCCCCCCAATAGCTAAATTTGCGGTACATATTTGACCTCAAATGTGTCAATATATCGTAATCCTTTTGTTCAAACGTAGCGAAAATAAATCGTCACGCACACAAAATCATGGTACAGATGTGAGTTTGTTCACCAACGAAATTCACGTCATGTAATTTCTTTGCTAAAACCCTGCAGCCACGGCTTTAGAATCAGCCACTGCTCACAGCTGTAATTGCCTTGCAGGCCGACGGCGCCTCAGACTTGAAATTCACGTCATGTAATTTCTTTGTTAAAACCATATGCCACTGCTTTGACATCTGACATCGTCAACATCAATAATATAGGGGTTTTTTTGTACTCTGACATTGTTGAATGAAGTCAAAGTTGTTACTCTAAGAGGAACCACAACCACGAACACAAAACTCATGAACACAACATGTGTAGGGGAGAGCAGGGACGAATGAAACACGGGACGAATGAAACACTGCGATTTACTCGAAAACAATACACATCTCAAACATAATATTCGGTCAGTACATTCAGCACGGAAGACTTGACAACCCCGGGAAAGCTTGTGCCGTGACGTCACCTAGTTCCAACGTTAACCCCACGAGCCTGTTTTTGACACCTTAAGTAAAATCTTACCCGTCTTAGTTTTTTTGTGATCAAAAGTTCTTTTGGTTGTTTTATGCAGTAATGTTATGTTCATACAGCAGATGAATCGTTCCTTTAACATACCTGAAAGTATGAAATGTCAAAGTTGTCGAGTTTACAGGTAAAAAGGATTTTAGTGTCAGTAGACACTGTCGGGACGAATGAAACACCCGTTTCATCCGTCCCTCTCGCCCATTGACTTAAAGCTGGATCAAAATAAAACAGGAGGATCCACTGTAAATCCAGCATCAAGACTTAAGTAAACTGCATAATAATTATAGAATAAGTGTTTTAGATGAAATTTAGTCATCAGAATGGCAGAAAAAATGCCATAATGGAAATGTGGGTCTCGCGCATTTGCCCACGTGGAAAAACGCTATCTCTCACCCATTTATAGTTTGATAAATTGTATAATATTTTACTCAGGAGAAGTGTAGTAGTGCATTGTCATGTGTGTTTCATAAAAAATAGAGTACAGTGAATTATTTCTGTTTACAACCCACTGTTTCATTCGTCCCTCATGTGTGTTTCATCCGTCCCGACAGTGAGGGACGGATGAAACAAACGACAGGTTGCATTCAAAGTTAAAAATAAATGTGATACCTTAACGGTTGTTTTAAATTACAACTGTAACTATTAGAATACACATATAGGTTGTTGATCATATCACAAAATGCTTTTCATCTGCTTTATTATTTTTGAAAATAACCGTTAAGTAAAAAGTGTTTCATTCGTCCCTGCTCTCCCCTACNCTGCCAATTCGACAATAATCCCTCTGATATTGTAGCCAGTTACTATGCTTAGAAGTGAGTTGATTGAATGATTAATTAGTTGCATTGATTTGATTACATTTCCTCCAGTGAGTGACATTAAGATGAAGAGAAGAAACGATATTGAGAGCTTCTTTATCAAGAAAAAAAAGAGTCAGAGTCAGCTACAGCCAGTACCAGCACCAGTGCAGATGCCCACACAAGCCAGCAGCCTAGGGATAGTGTTGATGAGCAGTCCACTACCCCAATACAAGATGGTAGGTTGTGCATGGAAAGTTTGAATTAGTTACATGTAGCCCTTTCATGCACGCCTTTCAACCAGTGAAACACTGTTATAGTCATCAAAAAGGTTCTGTCATAGTGCCACACTACATAACACAGGGTCTTTAGTAATACACTATGGTAACTCTGGTAACGACAAAGGTATAACGCCATGCATTAAAGGGTTTAACAGCTGACAAATGTTGAGACAGAAGATGATGAACTAAAGATTTGTATTATATGTATATGTGCATGGACCTGTCTGTCTGTCTGTCTGTCTGTCTGTCTGTCTGTCTGTCTGTCTGTCTGTCTGTCTGTCTGTCTGTCTGTCTGTCTGTCTGTCATTTTAAACTATCCTTGTATTACCACAGTTGACCAGCCACATTTGGAGGAGGAGGAGACGGACTGTGAATCTGTGTTGTCTGGATCTCCACCTACTGAGCATGGTATGTCAGGTTCAGATGTCATTCATGAAGTTGGTGTCTACTCTCTCATACTTCAGTTATTTAAAAATGGCCAATTATGCATATTTATATGTGAATGCATAGCATTTAACCAGATTACACTGCACTTTCAATTAAAAGCCTGGCACATTAAAATAACTTAATGAGGATATGTGTGTGCATTTATCTTTAATTTCTGTGAATACGTACATAGAAAACAAAGACCTAAACATAGAACATTTCAATACAATATCTAGAACATGTGAGACTAATCTGCCCACAATCAGTCTGTGTTTTTAATGGTTATCGTTTCACTGCTTTAGGTCCTAGCATGTCAATAGGTGACACTGATGCTGCTCCCCCTGGACCTCACGGTATGTTGTAACATTTTATATTTCTAGTTACCACCATTATGATTTCCTTCTATTTTAAGTTACCCATTCTGTGTGGGAGGACCCCCGTATGTGTATATAATTCCATGATTCCATGGCCACCTCAGACTATATTTGTGTGTCATCTTGGCCACCCTAGTAAAAATGTCCTGGATACGCCCCTGGCTCTGGTACACACTTTGTCATAATACGCTGTGCTGAATTGAGTGTCGTGGTTTTGGTCAACTGGCTCCCTAACACTGTAGAAGCGTCACTGGATCATCTCTTAAATTGAAAAAAAATTATAGGCTACCTATGCATTTATGTCTTGCCTAACTAATGGGTTCAGTAAAGACATCTTCAACAGTCAATTTTCAAAGTCAAACTGAGATGCACCGGTGACTTTCACCCCAGTCTTTCAAATCACCCAAGTCCTTTCAAGCGATGCGCGAGATAGTGAAGAAGATAAGCGCGGAGAATCCTACTACAAGTATTCCGAGGCATGACGTATGTTTGTTTTTTTTGCGTGCAGCTGGTGTTTTGGAATCGCGCAAAACCATGTTTTACCTCCGAGCAGAGAGCTCATTGCACTTTTCCGAGACACCTGAAAAGTTGCTGATATTTTCGCTTCATACCGAAAACAGTGAAATGGCTGGTCCAATAGGCCTACAAGTCATTCGTTTCTTTACCCGATGGAATGCTTTAGGAACCTATTTAAAAATGGCAAAAGTTGGGCAGTAAATTACGAATAGGCTACATGACTACTAACTGGACAGAGGACCCAGTGAAGCATTCCCTTTTCTCTTTTTTGAGGCTACATGACTATACATGACGAATCAATGAATAGACAATTTAATTTGAAATGATTCTATAGCCTACACACAGGCCAGTATGTAGCCTATAGACGACCCACAGTTAGCCAGCATTTTGGGTGTCTCTGGGAGAGAAAAAAAAGCAACAGGCCTATAGTGAAAAGTAATGAAATTACATTCGTTAGCCAGCAGTTTGGGGGTCTGGGAGACAAAAAAAACATTGAAGACCCCATAGGCCTAGTGAAAAGTAATGAAATTACATTCATTCAGCCGATTTGAAATTAACAGGCATGTGGTAGGTAGTGTTTGATGAGTAGCCTTCTGTTATTTACTATAATAATAATAATAATAATAATAATAATAATAATAATAATAATAATAATAATAATAATCTGAATATCAAAACCAAGTGCAATGTGCTAGGCCTACTCTTGGTGTGTTGCATCAAACAACATTTTTTTCCAGTGTTTTGTTGTCCTCAGAAGTAGTGGCATTGGATTACACATTTACAGAAGATAAATAAATGAGATTAATGAGTTCTTTAAATTTTGCTTTCATTCAGGTATTGCTTCTGGGATTTATTTTTCTGAGTAGTGAATATCATCAACAATTGAAAGAGCAGTAATTAAGACGAGTGACCCTTCAAGGTTACGCCTATTTGTAAATACAAAAAACTTTGTTAATGCATGCTATACCAGATTCAAGATAAGTAATGGGCTTGAGGCAATTCAAGAGTCCTATATAGTTAGAAATCACTCCATTGCACCTATCCCTTACACTAACTAATCCAATTATGGTGTGGGACTGGGGGCGGAGCCTAGTTCTATGATGAGCTACTTCAGTTAGGGTGATGGTTAGGGGGGTGGGGCTGTGCTATGGTCATGGATGAGAGCAAAATTCAACTAGAGACAATACAGAAGGAGGAGACTAATCTTTAAGAGGTACCTTGACCAAAAACTGTCCTGCCCGTATCTCCCACCATCAGTGAGGCATCCGGAGCATCGTATAAGGACGCTACACTGCTTCCATAATGTATTACTGGTCCAAATTCTAAATAGCAAATTGACAAAGGAAGAGCTTACTTCCTGCTTATATAAATATTAAGTCCATGTTTTAATACAGGTATACAAAGACATCAATTATTGCACAACGGAAATTCTGGAACATTACATTGTGTTGATGTGGATTACAACTATCCTTATGAACTAATGAATGAAAGATGATAATGATAATCAAGTACTGAATGAAAAGCTAGCTATAATAATGTCTCCATTGGGGATTAGAGTGTCCCAAGTACTTAGAATGGCTCAATTATGCAGTATCCCAATAACTATAATATTATTGATAATAATTTCTATGATCATGATAATTATCCATAATAATGTGCTATCCATGCTGTGTTGAAACAAGGATTTTTTTGTTTGTTTCCTTAGTTGTTTCTTTGACTCAAACTCAAAACTAAACACATTACGTCAATAAATCAAAGAAAAAATAGTTGCAATACCTACTCTGGCCACAATCCTCCATACTCAACCTCACATTTTCCTAAGTTGCAATACCTACTCTGGCCACAAGTGCCTTGCATAGTTGCAATACCTTCTCTGGCCACAACCGCCTTGCATAGTTGCAATACCTCCTCTGGCCACAATCTCCATACCCAACCTTTAGAGTGTTTTTTCTCAGAATTCCTCCAAACGACTAAGTTGACTTAGGGTAAGTATAACATTTGATAGAGACAAGATATGAAAATAACGAAAACACCTTTGGAAAGAGTTTGAAATTGACTTTCAAATGGTAACGATATCTCAAAAATGTAAAATCCCACCATGTGAAGGGTTTTCCCAGATCGCATCACATATAGTCTAGCAGGAAACTTTGAGGAACAAAGGCATCAGTAGCAGAGAAAAAAGAGAAGAAGAAGAAAAAAAGTAAGGTTGAAATATAATTGAGGGCGTTTCTTTTAATACGTCTCAGTTGCACATACAGTAGATGCCTTTCTAACACTCCCGAGCACTTCTTTCTGACACACACAAACGCGTGTGTGCACACTGCACACGCACGTCCACCCGCACACACACACACAAACAGGTAACACAATTCGGTAACACTTTACTTAAAGCCTATGTTTATAGCGCATTATAAGTGCATTTATAAGAAATTATAATGCACATTATAATTACTTACAACATATTATGACTACACTCATAATGCCTCATGATGCTTTATAGTTATGAATAACCATGAATCTAGCTTATAATGCTTTATAAACCAAGGGTGTCATGAGTGCTCATTACTGGCTATAAACTACAGGCTGTCTGATGGGGCTTATAGCACATTATGAGTACCTATACCCCTCTATGCACAGACCTGGATGATACACTGTCATAAGGGCTCATAAGATGCTATAATGTTCCATGTGAGATCATAAGTTGTCAATGTGTGCTCTAAGTAAAGTGAATTTCAAATGGATGCATCTATAATGCACTGTTTAATGCACATCTATAATGCATCATAATGTGCTGTAAGCCTCATCAGGCAGCCTGGAGTTTATATCCAGTCACAAGCACTCATAACACCCTTGGATTTATAAAGCATTGTGCGCTAGATTCATGATTATTCATTACTGTTAACATAAAACATCATGGGTGTAGTTGTAATGCATTGTAAGTAGTTATAATGTGCATTATAATTTGTTATAAATGCGCTCATAATCCGCTATAGGTATGGGCTTCATAGAAAGTGTTACAGACAATTCTATATGCTATATGCTGTGCTGCCTTACGCATTCACACACGCACGCACGCACGTACGCACGCACGCACACACACACACACACACACACGAACAGGTAAGACAATTCTATATGCTTTATGTTGTGCTGCTTTCTTATCATTCTCCTTTAGCTGTCCCTACACCTCGCGAGTGAGGAAAGGGGAATATTTGAATGCAGGGGCGTTAAACCTTCAGAATTACAATGCCATGCTCGAGTGGCCAGAGCAGCTACTGCGATCTGTCCAGGTTTGCTGGTTCTGGCAATGCAGGGGACATACAGTCAGGGATAATCATTATCAGTCAGACATTCACAGCACAACACAAAAAAAGCAGAAGAATCATCTTAGAACAAACAAAACCTAAGACGCTCTAATACACAGAGGCATGAGGCAGATGTATGAAAAGTAGTTCCACTGTTTTCTCAACAAACAGCCCCGAGGTAGCCTGTGAAATCCCGTGCTGCTTTGCACAATTGTTCGGATCTGAAAGCCAGAATGGAATCTACCCTCAGCGAGCCTCAGTTCCAAATCATGGTCTCTGTCTCTCTCCAATGAGAGAACAGGGAGGCATGGACAGGTGATCACTGCCATTTGTTTGAATAGTTGCAACTGACACGATTGGCTATGGCTACCGTATGCCAAATGATACACATTCGTAACACCCAATAAACAGCCATCTTTAATCGTAAACCACACCCCATACTGGATTTACAGTAGGCAGGTCTCCAGACCTTATCTCACTTGTGATTAGGTCTGGTGATGATCAGGCAAGCCCAGAGGCAAGCTACTGTAACACTGCAGCGTCACTTGGTATGGGGTAGTTTGTACTAGCGACTATTGGAGGAGTTCAAGGTCATTAGTTTTATCTTCACTGAGTGTCTCGTCAAATACAATCGCCGGCGGTATAAGCACACACGCACACGCACGCACAAACGCACACAAGAGCAGTTTTAAGTCAGTCTTAAAACCTATTCCGACGGGACTAGTTTAATGGGGGGACCTGGGATAAAGTAATAAACGGGAAATGTACTCCCGTCCAAACGCGCCATGCCAATAAAGATAGCGGAGTATGTAGCGGGTAAACTTCATCGTGAGTTTAACCTCCTGTAAAACGGTCTGGAGATATTACCCTTGGTAATACTAATCCCGTCCGAATGCGACCCCATGTAAAGATGTCTGGAGGGCTTTACACCTCTGGTCTTCAACAGTATCCCTGCAATACAAAGGGAATTTTGCAATCAGGTACAAACTTTTGCATTGCGTAAGTGTATGATTTTCTTTGAAACCAATGCATGAGGCAGACAGTAATCTTCAAAAGTAAAGTTGTGACAAATCTTATCATAAAGGGCATGTGTGTTCTCTTGCGGCTGTCTTCAGTCTCATCAACTCTAAAGCCTAATCAGGCATGAAGACCTCACTTTCAACACTGCACAACTTCACAAATTAACACCTTGCCATCTATCAATGGTGTGGCATCAACGCAACTGAATCTCATTTTAAAACTGTAACAGAACAATACCATAATTGAGAGCTTGACCCTTTTTAGATGCGTCCATGCCTGTTGGTCCGTCCGTTGGTCCGTCCGCCGTGACGCGTTTTCCCAATCATTGAAAACTGCTTCAAAATGATAATAAACAACTGAAATATGATTTCCTATGAACATTTTTGCTATTGAACTCTTGGGATCATCTCTATATGAGGCTTTGTCACTTCTCTGCTCTCGTGTCTTTTTAGAATCCTTTTTTAGACTCGTTTTTGAGTACTGCCCTCTGCAATTGACTTGCCAGTAAATGAGCAAAGGGGCATAAATGACCTTCAGATCAGACAGGTCAGCGGTGACTTTCAAATGAAGCCCAATGAGGCCTTTACTCTTGACATTTTCTAGTTAATGGAGTCAAGCCTCTCCTGTGACATGGCTGAGAGTGTGTGGGTGGATGGGAAAACTGTATGTGTCTCGTCTGTGTCTTTCATTTCATGTGTCAATATCATTACCTATTTGAAAGCGGAGGGTTGGAGGGTTTTTCTTGTTTTTGTTTTGTTTTCTTACACGAGGGGTTTTAAACCGTCAAAAAGGTTTGATGTCTAAATGTCTTGCATTTGCCACTGCCTTGCGGACAAGCAGTGATAAAGTATCTGTTCTACATTTTTATAGAATCAGTTTTATGGACATCTGACACTACTTAAATCATTTTTTAAAAGTTTTTTTTTTTTAATTTGCAGCTTCCCTAATGATCATTGCTACACTTGACTGACTCCCTCCCCAACCCACACATTGACTACATACACAGTAAAAAAAGAACTGTTGTTTTTACGGTAAATTGCTGGCAGCAGTGGTTGCCAAAGTCTACCTTTAAACAAATAACGGTATATTTCCTTTTTACATTTTACGGTAAGATTATGGCAGCAGTGGTTGCCAAAGCCTACCGTTAAATAAATAACGGTATTATTTTTTTACATTTCACGGTAAAATTATGGCAGCAGTGGTTGCCAAAACAGATTGGACAGATTATATTCAGGTGAGTTCAATTATAGAGTTACAATCAGACAACTGATTGGACTGATTATACTCAGGTGAGTTCAATTATAGAGTTACAATCAGACAACTGATTGGACTGATTATACTCAGGTGAGTCCAATTATAGAGTTGCAATCACAGACAACTGATTAGACTGATTCTACTCATTGGAGTCCAATAAACATCAACTTAATTAGATACCTAAATAAATGCCCAATTGCCAGATTGTCTAGTGCAGGCAGGTGGACCAGTCTAGTATCATCAATGAAGGGTATGCAAATCCATTCTTTATTTAAAAAAGGCCTGAAAATAACCTTAAGGAAAATGAAGGCCAAAACTAGCGGGTCAAGCAAGCTAACAAACAAGCTAGTTAGCAAGCCACCATGCAGCCACCCTTACAACGTGACCTGCTAGCCGGGCCGGCCAGGTGAGGGCAGGCCAGCAGCCGGCCAGCCGGCCAGCCGGCCTTACAGCCAGCCAGCCAGCTAGCTAGCTAGCAACCAGTGAGCAGTACAATGCAACAGTCCCTGTGTAAATACATGTTCAAGTGAACCATGTGACCCGAGTGATGAAGCATTTGGCAGGTGCAGGCAGTAAGTTAATCATTGCATGACAGCCCTTAGCACTCAGGTGAGGTCAGGAATTGATTGATAGATTGATTTGGATGGGGTAGAATGACAGTTTCAAATAGACTGGGCTACTTCTAAGAGCTCAAGGGATTACTGTCCCAGGTAGACTTTTTCAGATTATCTATAGGTATATTTTACACATTAAATGAGGCTAAACTGTAGGCTGTTACCGGATAAATAATAAGTTACAGTGAATTACTGCAAAATGTGCAAACTGTTGCCATTTGCAGTCCTTAACTGTTGCACAGTTTATTCAGTTGCCAGCTTCATTGTTGTCAAATCTACAATGTGGAGGCACCTGGAGCCAAGCAGACAGGCAATATGTTTTCTGTGGAGTAATTAATATTCAATTCATTATAACCTCAATTGCTTTCTGTTGGGTAGGAGGAATGCAAAAAAAGATATTCTGAATTTTGAAGAGGTTTACTGTGTCAATTTGCCTCTCAATCGAAAACTCTGATGGCAAAGCCTCAAAGTCCAATAAGGGAAAAAATGATTGCGGTGGAGAATTTTTCGCAGGATGAACTACAACACATGCAGAGGGTTGTACTCTAAGTTAATACTCATTGATGGCTACTAATCAAATAGCGTGTTGACATCAAACTCTGCCTGTTACAACCAGCCTATCAGTGGTTTGACAAGTTACACCTGGAACAAGTGCAATCACAAGAGATCTATTGGACTAAAAGAGGACAAAAAGCCTAACACGACCAGAAAGAGCACCTACTTTTTGTAGTATACACAATGTGAAGAAAAGCAGAACAGAGTTCTTTGTCTGTTGGTTCACAATTTGGTTCACTAACAGAGGATTGAGTTTGGTTCACTTATAGGGGACTCAACAAAAATGGCTGCTCATGTTGCCAAAACATTTGAAAATTGGGGAGGCATGTTTTTCATAACTCTCAAGGGAGTTAAACATTAACTCTCTAGCTCTCTTAGCTCAACAACTCGGATCCAGAGGAGTCAAATAACACTCTGTAGTGTTGCTGCAACTCTTGATGTTTAGATTTTGGCTGAACACCAGTCTAACTCTGATCAATCGAACTCTGGCAAATTTGTGAAAAATAAAGTCATGTACCGTTTCTTGACTACTTCATCTTCACTTAACGGTATTTTCCAATATTTTCTTTTCAGTGAACAGTTCAGTATTTTCTACATATTGACACCAGTGAAAAATAAAGTTATGTACCGTTTCTTGACTACTTCATCTCACTTAACGGTATTTTCCAATATCTTCGTTTACAGAGAACAGTCCAGTAATTTCTACATATGACACCTGTCAAAAATAAAGTTATGTAGCGCTTTTTGACTAAATAGTGGCTTGCCATATTTAGTACAGAGATAAACTGTTTTCAATTTGACAGTTTTTTGCCGTAATTTCAACAGGCATTTTTTACAGTGTAGCATGCTCCATTCATTACATTCACACAGGCTCGTTGACTGCATGACATTTCACACCATGCTTAGTGTCCGTTCACATACTGTTCACACACTCACATAAACTCAATGGCTAACCATACACAGTAGCATGAGTGCATACAAGGAGTTTCATTTATCATATCCCATGGCATCCCTGCTATCTATTTACAATACAACCATTAATGCCCATGTGTACTGGCTTACTTAAAAACAGGTCTGTTGAGGCATGAAATTCAGATTTGTCCCTTGGGAACCCTAAATGCTATGTCCTTATGCAGTGGCTGTAAACAACAAGTCACTAATTAGGGCGGTGTGGACCCCTCACCAACCTCCTCACCACTTCCTGCAAACCGCAACACAGCACAAGTTGTGTTGACAAGAGAAGTGGAGTATACAATGGATAATTAGCTAAGGTTCTTTAAGGTCCTTCGTGTGTTGTTTATCTGGAAGAACAGGAAGGACTTGGACGCATTCACCTATTTTTAATTTCTTGCAACGACTCAAGAGGCCACCATGTTGGTCAGTCTGCTGGCGTACCCTAGAGCAACATGAGAGGGGGACATATTGTGAACAACGTAAAGGCAAAATGGGAACATCCTTGGATTGAATAAATTAAAGTGGTTTAGGTTGGGACATTGGGTGTTTCTCAAAGCCTAGGCCAGTGTCCTTCCAAGTGTATCAGCCTAATTAGTCACGGCCAGTGATTGGATACCCTTTATTAGTCACACCCAGTGATTGGATATTCTGTAGAGTTCACCAAAAAGTATCCAATCACTGGGCGTGACTAATTAGGCTGATACACTTGGAAGGACACTGGCCTAGGCTTTGAGAAAAACCCATAGTCCCTAAATGGAGTTAGATGTTTTGCAATGACCTATGTCCAGGGAGCTATATCCTCCTGGAGCACAGTGTAAGTGGGGTCAAAATGCCTCACAGTCAATGGACTCCAGGGTATTGTTGGAACCTGAATCAACCTCCTAACCCTGCGTGGGTAGTGAGTCTACAGCAAGGACTGATGTGGAACTAACTAACCAACAACTGTTGTTTAATGGGGCCTTTAGGCAATGTGGTGAATGAACCCCATCACTACTACACCTCCCCTTGCTGTTCTAATGGCCGATTCTGCTGCATTCTAATGACCTTAGGCCTCACATCAGCCCCCATACTCACACTCTTGACTTTATTATGGCAGAAGACAATCACTAGCCGATTACATTCTTATCCCCCTATTTACTTACCAATCAGTGGAGGTCACTCAGGTCAGTAGTGCATGCACACACACACACACACACACACACACACACACACACACACACACACACTCACACTCACACTCACACACACACACACACACACACACACACTCACACTCACACTCACACTCACACACACACACACACACACACACACACAGGAATTGCTTCCTAGTTCAATTTATTTCTGGTGTCCAGTGGAATATGCCGTCTATGTACGTACCTCCTGGGGGGCCCAAGCGCTGACATTTACAGCAGACCAAGAATGTTAAAACACTCATTAAAATTGCAATCATAACTCTGATGTTATCTTAACCCACATTCAAATTCTCACCCAAGTCATTATCACACCCTGCTATGCGGTGGAGACTAAGGAATGCTCGAGTAATGGACTAAACCCAGCAGGCCGATAATATAACACATGATAGCAGATGGAAAATTGGAAAAACACAATCATGTGACAGAGGTTGGGGAAATGCCAACAAAACATTCTATCTATTGGGATACTATATTAAACAAATAATGCAGAACACATGAATGAATGAATGAATGAATGAATGAATGAATGAATGAATGAATGAATGAATGAATGAATGAATGAATGAGTTGATTAATTAATAAAGAGGTTAAAAGGAATACATAACCAATGTCCTATGATTTTATATAGCAACATTTGCAATAACAACTCAATTTTCTGATTCCCTTATTAGGGAAAAGCAGCTAAATGAAATAGGAATAGTAAAAAAAAATACTGTTTGAATTTTTCCAGGAAATTCCTGGTAGCCTTCAGGTGCCAAATGATCCTGGCCTGTAGTGGCGTTATACGGAGCCTCGCTGTTTCATTCTGCTTCACACCTGCCTGGTGGAGTTAATTAACCTTCATCCTGCAGCCTTGGCCTGAGGGGGCAACAGAGGAGAGATAGAGGCACTGTACAACAGGTGGAGGGAGAGAGAGAGAGAGAGAGAGAGAGAGAGAGAGAGAGAGAGAGAGAGAGAGAGAGAGAGAGAGAGAGAAAGAGAGAGGGGGGGGCAGACAGACAGACAGACAGAGGAAAGCTGGGGAGAAAGGAGATGGGTAGAGGGGTAGGAGAAGGAGGGAAGAGAGACATGAGGTTAGAAGGAGAAGAGGAGGGAGAAGGAGAGATGGACAGAGTAAGGCAAGGAGTAAAAGTGTGAAAGGAAGGCGAGGAGGGAGGGAATGAGCAAGTAGGAGCAGGTGGAGGAGGTGAGAGAGAGTAGCAGAGAAGAGGGAGGGTTGGGGTGGGGTGGCTAGAGATACAGAGAAGGAGAAGTGTTGGGGCAGGAAAGAAGGATAAATACATTGTTCTCCTGGATCAAGGAGTGGGACATGAGACAGGAGGCAAAAAGGAAGGGGAAAATTGAAAGGGATAGTGCTCCTGGACCAAACTTCCCTTAGATTTATTAGTGTCCATGTTTAATGTCAGTCATTTTGTAATCCGTGTTGGCAGTCAGAGGGGCGGTTGTACAACATTTCTCCTGCTGTCACAGAGAAATAGAACAGAAATACTATGGTCAACTCAGGTAAATTGGGCCACTTTGGGCCATTTACTTATATGCAAAAAAGTGGCCCAATTTACCTGAATTAACCATACATAAACATAAAATACACATAAAAAAACTCACACACACATAAAAACACATAAAACCAATAAAACCCTCAGCAGCTGTTGTTAAAAAGTCTGATTGCTGCAGGGATAAAAGATCGTCTGAACCTTTTGGTGGAGCACCTGGGGAGAAGGAGCCTTTGGCCCCTGCCACTTTTAGTGAACAGGCTGGACAGTGGGTGGTCGTCCCTGCCCAGCACACTGTTCACCTTCCTTAATGTCCTCTCCTCTAAAATTTGCTCACCGAATTAAAACACACACCCGTGATGGACCCCACTTTCTTGGTTAGCTTATTTATCTTATTTCTGTGAGAGAGAGAGAGAGAGAGAGAGAGAAACCTCTGGTTTTGGAGGTGACTGATGCGCAGCAGGTCAATAATGTAATCAGTGGTAGGTGCCAAGACTCTGGCCTGTGCTCTCTCGCAGACATAGGAACAGAGAGACAGAGAGAGAGGCTTTGTAGCCCAAGTTCTCTCTAATTTCCTAATCCTTTTCACAGATCAGTAGTGTTGTAAAGAGTGGACCTCAGCGTTTTGTTTCACTTGTTTCAACCACAGTCTCCTCAATGATGGCAATGGGCAATCACGATAAAGAAAATAAATTACCACAAAGGAAACGCACTGCCTTTTGTAAACAAGAGCCATGGCAACAGTAGCTGGAAGGCAGACAAAGACAGAGATTAAGAGAGAGAGAGAGGAGGGGTGAAGAGGAGAGAGGGAGAGAATGCGAGCAACAAAGAGAGAGGAGCGAGACAGCAAGAGAGGAGAGGAGAGGAGAGGAGAGGGGAGAATATAAGAAGAGGACGGCAATAAGGTGCAGCTCAGAGGGACGTGTATTGATGTCAGGGATCTGTCTAAAGGATGCGGTGGTGACGGATGTGAGTGTTTGGAGATTTGGCTGCCAGCGTTCGCTTGGTGATGATAATCCAAGGGAGACGACTGGCATGACAACACGCTTCAAAAACGGTCATTCCCTGGTAGGACGAAGGACAACAAATTATTTCCTCCCCAGGCCCTGTGGTATAAACAGTGCACCCACACACACACACACACACGCACACACACACGCGCGTGCACACACACACACACACACACACACACACACACACACACACACACACACACACACAAATATGCAAGATATGTGAAAATGCACAACAATACCTCTTTTTAATATATGTTCTATGTATGTCTTCTGTTGCCCAGTCTTGCACTTTATATGTCTGTATGTGTATTGTATAGGTACTCTAGGTGTAATGTATGTGTACTGTATATGTCTAATTGTCTATGTTCACACCTAAATTCTACGTCTATGTCGACATGGGAAAGTATGAAACGTAATTTCAATTCTTTGTATGACCAGTGCATGTAAAGAAATTGACAACAAAACCAACTTGACTTGACTTGACACCAAGACCGGAGGTATCAAGACAGAAAGACCCAGACAGACCAGTCGATACCAAGACCAAGGCCAAGGCCAAGACAGTTATGCGTGAGACCAAGACAACACCAAGACCAGTCACGGCAGAGACAAGACCAAAACCACATAAAAAAGTTCACAAACACACACCAACACATGCTCACATACATTCATTGTTCATTCTAATGACGTGTATTCCCAGCAAAGTTACAGTGTTGGTGATAAGCAATAAGGCAGCAAGTTCGCCGGTTGCTCCCAGGTGAATGGAAAAATACCAGCCTTGCCAATAACAAGACACACACACACACACACACACACACACACACACACACACACACACACACACACACACACACACACACACACACACACACACACACACACACACAACTGTAACATCTCCAACTGCCATCTGTGTGTCTAAAAGTTGGTATTTTACTAACTGATGGTTGGTATTTTACTAACTATTTTACTACTGATTTAGGAACTAAATCCCCTGTGTTCACACAATAAAAAGTGTGTTTAAAATTAACATAGGCCTACCTTTCTTCTTTGAAGTGAAACGTGAAACATGGTGGGGGAAGAGGGGTATTTATCTATTCTTTTTTTCTCTCTCAGATAAATGACAACAGGTAGCTGTACTTAAGTTTTTTGAGCAGGCTGTTTTTAGCTTTTTCACAGAATACATTATACAAGCTACATAGGGAATGACAATGGTTTCTTTGAAGTTTTATCAGACATATTTTTGTGGAAGTCAAAAGAAATATTATGCAAAAGTAAATACCTGGGACACCACAGGGGACGAATAATGTGCGTAGACAATTAAACTCTATACAACTAGGCCTTAAGACTGTTTATGAGGGGACTATGAGTGTGAAACATGCAGATTGTAAATAATCCAATTGAAACTGTCATCTCAGGCTCCTATGGCAAGAAGGTTACCTGTATGTTTAGACTAGTGTCTATGAGCCAAATAGGGCATCAACACTGATGTTGTGTGATTATGAAACCCAGTTTTTAGGGTAATAAACCTAGAAGCTACATAAAAAGTCAATAAAACTTCCAGAGTGATGAAATATTAATATAAAAAAATCCACATTGCAAGATGCAATAAAAGCAGCACAAAGTAAAGCTCTGTAGTGTGCTAAATTAATTAATAGTTATCACCAGCCTATATAAAAAATGATATACAGACTGAGGACCACCTATACAATTGCTCGTTGTGTGTGTGTGAAAAAAAGTGAGAAAAAGAAAGAGAGAGACAGAGAGAGAGAGAGAGCTGGCAGCCATTAACAGTTACTGGCAGCTTCTATTCGATTATTGGCTTTCATTTGCATCCAGTTTTGCTCTCTGAAACATCCCAACAAACCTAGACAAAAAATTAGACATATCTAACAACACACATATGCATGTGCACATGCACGCGCGCACACACACACACACACACACACACGCACACGTTCCTTTAATATGCACAACCATGTTGGCCCACTCAAAAAAAGAATCACAAATGCAAAGCTTTGTAATTTTGAAGACCTTAGGAAAAACAACAAATAGCTGGCAGATAGCAAGTTGGATTTCATGCCGTGATCAAGGCTTACCGAAGAGTCTCATCTCAGGCCAAGATGCTATCAGACTATCAGACTCCACTGGTTCCCTATAACTACAAGCTGCTCTCACAAAAGAAGCGGGTTGCATGGGGTTTCACTCTGATATTTCATTTACTGTTTGATATACTGCTGACAAAAAAGCCTTGGCCAGAGTGATTTCCATACAGATAAGTCATTATTTTTAACACCACAACACATCATGCAATACCACAGGTGACAGACAGAGAGAGGGAGGGGTGATTTCATGGCTGGATGACATGCTTAAAAAAGGCAGAGCAGCAATAAAGGAAATTAAAATGAACAGTTAGTTCCTACCCCAGCTGCTAACCACCAATAATATATGAAAACTATTCACCCTTCCTTTTTTCCTAATCAGGTGTCTTTCCAGTAGTGTTTGACCTTAGCAACGAGAACACATGGCCTTGTCACTGCTTGTTAATCAAACAACCTCTAACCAGACACAAAAGTAATAGATGCACTGCAGAGACTGACCCCCCCTCTCTTTCTTTCTTTCTTTCTTTCTGTCTTTCCCTCTCTCTTTCTGTCTGTCTCCCCCCCCCTCTCTCTCTGCACCCCCCCCCCCCCCACCCCACACACACACACACACACACACACACACTCTTCTCTCCTATTTCCAATGTCAGTCGCTCAGTGGCCATGGAATTATTCATGTACGCAGATTGACAGTTGTGAAATTGACCTCTTAACTTCAGGTTGAACAGTGAATGCCCGTGCTGAGAAGAGCATAAATATACCTTGAGGGCATCAACACACAACACAAAAGTGAATTCAACTCTATGACACAGATGACAGCTGACCATGATGACCTACAGTAAGTCTAACTGTCACAACTGAAAGCACCTGCAGCAGCAGGTCATGTCTCCCTGTCTCATGTCGTGAATAAAGTTATTCATTTTGTTTCCATTTAGGCCTATAAATTATAACTTTCTTGTTCTCTATACACAATTAAGTGGCACAGTAATTGGAATAAGTGGTTAACTATTGATATCCTCCCTGTCTTGCGCTAGTCAAGATATACTACTGCTTGTATATGGTTTGTTCATGAAAGATCAGTTACGTTACTGTAAACATCAGTTCATGTTCAGCACCAGTTTACTTTCATAGGATACTTAACATGAAATTAACTTCAAGAGTTCCTTAGGATGAAAACAAGCAGGTGAAGAAAAGTCTTTGAACAGACAAGTGCACCTCAAGCACTCTCTGTGATACTGGGAGAGAGAAATGGAGAAAGAGTGCAAGAAAGAAAGCGAGCGATAAAAACTGTGCGTGCGTGCGTGCGTGCGTGCGTGCGTGTGTTCATGTGTGTGTCTGTGTGTGTGTGCGTGCGTGTGTGCGTGCCTGCGTGCCTGCGTGTACTGTAGGTGAATGTGTGTTTATGGTGTCTTTGATCTTTGACTCCTGGGCTCCAGAGGGTCCCAAGGGGTTCCACTTCAGAGGCAGACAGCTGCACAGTGGAAGAGCTGGGGGTGGTGGAGGGGAGTGCAGGCTTGAGGTAGCGGTACAGGTGGAGAAGCGGGTTGGAGGAGTGGAGAAGGGTGAGGGGTGGATGGCGGGTGGCAAGGGGTTCCCTGCCTGAGCACAGAAGTGTGTGTGTGTGTGTGTGTTTGTGTGTGTGCGCGCACTGTGGGGGTAGCAGTGGGGTGTTGTACTCTGAGTACAGGAGTGAAGAGACAGTGGGTATGGGTTAGCTAGCAGGCGGAAGAGCAAGGTGTGGAGGTTGGGGTGCTGGTTGAGGTGGGAGGGCTGGTGATAGGGATGTTGGCATGGGCTGAGAATGGGTGAAACCAGGCCTAAGCACACAGGGGAAATGGATGCCTGTGGGGTGGTGCAACTGGGGATTAGAGTGTAGGGGGGTGGGGGGGTGGGGGTCTCCATCTCTGTGCCTCTCTTCATCTCTCCACTGTCGCTCCAGGCTCCCTGCATCCTTGACATCCTCTCATCTCCGTGAGCTCCATGAAGAGGAGATCACAGCGGGGCGAGTGGAGAGAGAAACACGCACAGAGAAGAAGAGAAGAAAAGAAACTAGACATGGCAAATCACTGCTACAAGGCAGGAGGGAGGGTTAAAGCCAGAAGGAAGACAGCAAGAGACCTACCTAATCGACTGCTTGTTTTTATATTTGTCAACTGCATCCTATAAAAGAACGCCACTCATCCACTAAGATTTTAACAGCATTAAAAAATAATTTTAAGTCATATACTTTGTAAGGTTTTGTTTGGTTTTACATTTGTCAACTTTGTCAACTGGATCCAGGCCTGAACAAAACAAGTCATCCTTCGATAGCCACTTAGTTGTCTACCATAATAGCTGCAAATCATTTAGGTACAGTAGGCAATCACTCACTTAGACAGTGTATTTTCCAGACAGTACATTTGTGCACAGACAAGCAACCACTGCTGAATATCATGTTACACGGCCTAATAAAACAAATTATTTTGAAACGATCTCCCTCCATCTTTCTCATTTCCAGAGTTGTTACAAAGAGATGCTTTCAGCAAACGAGAGAGAGAGAGAGAGAGAGAGAGAGAGAGAGAGAGAGAGAGAGAGCTCTGGTTTTGGAGGTGACTGATGCGCAGCAGGTCAATAATGTAATCAGTGTTTGGTGCCAAGACTCTGGCCTGTGCTCTCTCACTAACACCACGGCCCATCTGGCCCAATAACACAATATGAGCGGTCTGTACTGTTAACCAAGGACTGATGCCCTGCCTATGATGCCAATGAAAAAATTCATACCTTTTCTCCAGAGGACATTGAAGTACTTCTCATTCAGGGGTTGATTTAGGATGATGAGGCAAACCCTCCTGGTGAAGAATTTTAAAAAAATATGTGTGTGTGTCCAGGGGAAGGGTGAGGTGCTGTCTTGCTCTCTGCTCAGCTCCAGAACAGAGTCTTGTCCAGGTGCAGAGTCTTGTAGGCTAGGTAGTTAATTAAGGGAGTTCAGACACACAGCCAGCCACCTTTTGTTTTGTCTATGCTGTTCTGGTAAGGAGATCAGGGAAGAGATTGTAAAATTATCATTCAGTAAAAGACACACAGAACTGTTACGCGGATGCACAGAACTGCTGTAGGTGCGTGAAGCTTGGTCTATGCAAAGCATGGGCAACTTTGATGATAAGGCCACATTTGTCATCCCCGTCATCAGAGGGCCACATGACCACGTATCTGACTGCAACTCGTAGAGTTCGAGGTGCAGTTGGTTGCTCACTGACTGCCGATATTGTTTGAAAGGAATAGGAGTGTTCGGGCCACAGTACAATTACAATGGATGGATTCAGTAGTGTTTAAAAAAATATCATTATTATCATTATTATTTTAAATTATTTTATCTACAGGCTGCACTGAGTGAGGAGGCAAAAGTGTGTGATTGTGTGAGCCTGGAGAGATTTTCGCTTTGACTCATATCATCCACTTGTGCACTTCGGGCACTATTCAGTGAGTAGGGCGCTCACACTGAAAAAATCTGTAAATTCAGTGCACTGAAAGTGCCCGGATGATGCCCTAACAATGGCCAAAAGAACAGTGCTTGAATGATGGACACTGCAGTGCTCAAACTTTTCCATGACACTATGCACTTAAGACCTCAGCGCACTGTGTGCACTATGCACTAACCGTAAATGCACTAACAAAAGTGCACGATATGAGACACAGCAAGTGTCACCTTGAAAACAAAACAGAACTTGGCAAAAGAAAAAAAAATACAAAATAGAAACTTTAAAAGAACATAAATGATGCCGCAATCACAAACCACCGTCTCACTGGTCTCTTTGAAACTTTAACTTCTGACAGCATAGAAAGTAAGCTGTATATCCGAAATACAAGAAAAACATAAAAACAAAAAAGGTTATATGATTTGTAATGAATTTCCAACCTCGGTGTGACTTGCAGTTTCAGAAACACCCCTGCTGTGCTTGTCTTCTACATCCTACTTTGACACTTTGGTGTTTTGTGTCAGAATATAGCATGGTGAGATGCCAGGCAGAGGTACTTCCATGCTGATTTACTCTCTTTCCCACCGCAGTTAAATCTGTTATCCCCGTCACAGAGTGAAATAATTCACAGCGCCACTAAAAGTGCCACAGCATCAGTCATAAGCTGATATTCACACTGGAAAATTGACAGCCACAGTGACTATTGGAGATAAGGTCACTGTTGCAAAACTGTAAAAGAACAACTTCTAATCAAACCTTTGGGAAGACAATAACTCAGTGTGTGTGCGTGTGTGAGCACATGTACAATCACACAAAGAGGGTGAGCATCTAGGTCTGACTCTGAACCATTTAGGTTTCATTAAATTCACCTCTGACTAAGTCATCCTGCTAGAAGACATTAATTTCCACTTGAAAGAAACAATGCTGAAATGTGAGAAATGTTGCAAAGGACAGCATTTTATGGGCACATGGCACAAGCAACTAATACCAATGTGAGCCCTTTTTCAATTATTAACATCCTACAATAAACAGCATATTGTGTAAAATACGAGCAAATTCCTTTTCTCATTCTGTACAAGGCCGCTAAAAATGCTGAAGTGAGTAAAAGGAGGAACAATAGCCTTGACAATCTGACATCCTGTTTTTTCCCTTCCATCCAGGCATTCTGTTCAGTGAAATCAGCACAATCTAAGCAATGAACTGTAGTGTGCAGATTGCATCTGTCCTGCATGCATCAACAATCTCACCTTTTCAAGCAGGTTCAGTTCAAAAGAGTTTCATTCAATCAGCACAGACACTTTTTTTGAGTTTAAAACAGTGAATGCAATAAATGACCTACATTGCAGCACATCTTGCACATGATCCTCATGTATTTGAATCATTGCTGTTTGGGAGGAATGGTCATAATGTATTAAATTGTGTATGTGTATGTGTATGTGTAATGTATTTGACCGCTCTCTTTGTCCTTACTGGCTGTCTTCTGGAACAAGAATTCCTGAACAAGATTCAATGATAATTAGGCTACTAGCTTGGAATAGACACATCACCAGACTAGGGGAACGGGTTAAAGAAAGCAAGAAAGGTGAAACTCAATTATTAAACTGAAGGGGAGGTGTAAAATGGTGTAGGGTCATTTTAAGACAAGCCTCTGACAACCAATCAATTGAGGGCAGAAAATAACATTCTAGCGAGGTCTACAGGGAGATTACCAATTCCATTCCTACTTAAGCGACATTGAAGGTCACTGGGAAATTATCATCATGATTGCAGTTAAACAAAGCTAGCAACATCAACCTTGTTTCCATCCTTTGTATCAAAGACCATATGGACCAGGATAACATCAAAGGCTTTATCTAGTGTCCCCTTTGCTACGTCTACCTTCACTATATCTTCCAGATAACACTAATGGCATGGGGGCTACATGCTACATGGTGGACACAATGTTCACAGAGCAGCCTACACGATTGTCAGATATGAGGTAATTGCGCCTCTGTTATCTTTCTCTCAGTGTATTGAAAATCTGGATGCTAAGGTTGGGCTTTAGTTGCATACTGTCAAATTACTATTGATTTGGTTAGAAAATGTCAACCTGTGTTCTTGCTTATTTCATGTGAGCTTTAGGCTCAGGGCAATGAGGCTACGCAAAATAAGAACACTAGTTTACTTATGTATCTGTCTTATGAAGGGCTATGGCATGAGTCCACAGTTTGCAAGCTCTTCACTATTGTTTGAAATATGATGGTGCTTCCACGCTGGCAAAAAAATAAGTGCCACATTACTAGGGCTGTAACGATACACTCAACTCACGATTCGGTTCATATCACGATATATGACCTACGATTCGATACATCCCACGATGTCACATTTGTCAACATTTTAAAATATAATTATGAAAAAAACTATGATAGTTTACAGGTAGAATAGGTAAGAAGAAGTTACTAATAATTTTTAAAAGTATAATATAATCATTGAAACTGGTCCAGAGAAACACCTGAGTCATCAGTGGCATTTTGGAGGCTAAGAGAGAGATGTTGCTGTATCATGTATGCTGTATCTTTTTTAAAAGATTTTTTTGGACGTTTGTGTTTAGGAGACCTTCGGTTAGGAGACCTTTGGAGTCTTACAGTTGAGAATAAATGGAGTTCCCATAGCGCTGTAGATGGCGGTAGCGCACATCTTGTTGGCGCACATATTCTCGGCTAGGCTGGTGAGTCATGACTAGTGGTGTGCATTCGATTCGATTACGATTCGGGAGGTAGCGATTCGATTCAATTCGATTCGATCCGATTCAATTCTACAATGCATTGCAATGTATTACATTTCTACTGAAAGCAAAGCAAATGTTTCATCAGTCATGATTATTGGCTGTTTCCAGTATCAGCCTGTATTAGTCTTGCAATGCTTTGAAGTGCTTTTATTTAATTTAACATTCATTTGCTCCCGAAATATCCACGGAAGTAATTGAAACTTAAAATAATTGCTGCATCGATTCTGGAACTTGCCGCATTGAATTGGATCGTTCATGCCCGCATTGCATTGCATCGCCGAATCGATTATTGTTGACACCACTACTGGTGACCCACCCATAATCATTCTCTTCATTTGTATTCATGGTCTGGAGGTTCTTTTCTGGGGAGGGTTTAGTCGTCCACCAGGCGGCCGGACAATAAGCGAATGATTGGTTTAGAGTTGTCCAATCGTTTCAAATCTTCCCGCCCTTCAAATTGCATCAGGTCAAATGACTTCCAGACCATTAAAACGAATGAAGAGAAGTATTATGGGTGGATCATACCAGGCTACCGTTAGGCCACACTGTAAAAAATGCCTGTTGAAATTACGGCAAAAAACTGTCAAATTGCAACAGTCAGTGACCGTAAAATGTAAAACAGTTTATCTCTGTACTAAATATGGCAAGCCACTATTTAGTCAAAAAGCGCTACATAACTTTATTTTTGACAGGTGTCATATGTAGAAAATACTGGACTGTTCTCTGTAAACAAAGATATTGGAAAGTACCGTTAAGTGAGATGAAGTAGTCAAGAAACGGTACATAACTTTATTTTTCACTGGTGTCAATATGTAGAAAATACTGAACTGTTCACTGAAAAGAAAATATTGGAAAATACCGTTAAGTGAAGATGAAGTAGTCAAGAAACGGTACATGACTTTATTTTTCACTGGTGTACACATATGTACACAGCAAATTTGCCAGAGTTCGATTGATCAGAGTTAGACTGGTGTTCAGCCAAAATCTAAACATCAAGAGTTGCAGCAACACTACAGAGTGTTATTTGACTCCTCTGGATCCGAGTTGTTGAGCTAAGAGAGCTAGAGAGTTAATGTTTAACTCCCTTGAGAGTTATGAAAAACATGCCTCCCCAATTTTCAAATGTTTTGGCAACATGAGCAGCCATTTTTGTTGAGTCCCCTGTTAGTGAACCAAATTGTGAACCAACAGACAAAGAACTCTGTTCTGCTTTTCTTCACATTGTGTATACTACAAAAAGTAGGTGCTCTTTCTGGTCGTGTTAGGCTTTTTGTCCTCTTTTAGTCCAATAGATCTCTTGTGATTGCACTTGTTCCAGGTGTAACTTGTCAAACCACTGATAGGCTGGTTGTAACAGGCAGAGTTTGATGTCAACACGCTATTTGATTAGTAGTCATCAATAAGTATTAACTTAGAGTACAACCCTCTGCATGTGTTTTAATTCATCCTGCGAAAAATTCTCCACCGCAATATTTTTTTCCCTTATTGGACTTTGAGGCTTTGCCATCAGAGTTTTCGATTGAGAGGCAAATTGACACAGTAAACCTCTTCAAAATTCACAATATCTTGTTTTGCATTCCTCCTAACCAACAGAAAGCAATGGAGGTTATACTTAATTAAATATTAATTACTCCACAGAAAACATATTGCCTGTCTGCTTGGCTCCAGGTGCCTCCACGTTGTAGATTTGACAACAATGAAGCTGGCAACTGAATAAACTGTGCAACAGTTAAGGACTGCAAATGGCAACAGTTTGCACATTTTGCAGTAATTCACTGTAACTTATTATTTCTCCGGTAACAGCCTACAGTTTAGCCTCATAAAATATACCTATAGGCTAGTATAATCTGAAAAAGTCTACCTGGGACAGTAATCCCTTGAGCTCTTAGAAGTAGCCCAGTCTATTTGAAACTGTCATTCTACCCCATCCGAATCAATCTATCAATCAATTCCTGACCTCATGTGAGTGCTAAGGGCTGTCATGCAATGATTAACTTACTGCCTGCACCTGCCAAATGCTTCATCACTCGGGTCACATGGTTCACTTGAACATGTATTTAAACAGGGACTGTTGCATTGTACTGCTCACTGGTTGCTAGCTAGCTAGCTGGCTGGCTGGCTGTAAGGCCGGCTGGCCGGCCGGCTACTGGCCTGACTTCACCTGGCCGGCCCGGCTAGCAGGTCACGTTGTAAGGGTGGCTGCATGGTGGCTTGCTAACTAGCTTGTTTGTTAGCTTGCTTGCCCCGCTAGCTTTGGCCTTCATTTTCCTTAAGGTTATTTTCAGGCCTTTTTTAAATAAAGAATGGATTTGCATACCCTTCCTTGATGATACTAGACTGATCCACCTGCCTGCACTAGACAATCTGGCAATTGGGCATTTATTTAGGTATCTAATTAAGTTGATGTTTATTGGACTCCAATGAGTAGAATCAGTCTAATCAGTTGTCTGTGATTGCAACTCTATAATTGGACTCACCTGAGTATAATCAGTCCAATCAGTTGTCTGATTGTAACTCTATAATTGAACTCACCTGAATATAATCTGTCCAATCTGTTTTGGCAACCACTGCTGCCATAATTTTACCGTAAAATGTAAAAAAAATAATACCGTTATTTATTTAACGGTAGGCTTTGGCAACCACTGCTGCCATAATCTTACCGTAAAATGTAAAAAGGAAATATACCGTTATTTGTTTAAAGGTAGACTTTGGCAACCACTGCTGCCAGCAATTTTCCGTAAAAACAACAGTTCTTTTTTTTACTGTGCACGGTAGAGCCATTTTTTTGGTTGTTTTTCAAATAATTGTTTCAGTGGTTGATAAACTTGTAGCAGCGTGAACACACTTCTTGTACTTTACATGGGTTAAAAACGAAGTGTGTAATATACTTTATAGGCCTGCATAATGTAGAGTATGGATATAATACTTTAGTATTTGTATATTGGTATGTTTAATTATGCAGGCAAAATATAAACACAGTCACTATAGTCCACCAGGTTGGAGGCTTTACAGCTGAGTAGGCATGTGCTGTATGGTGACCTAAAGAGAAAACAGCATATCAAGTTTCTAGATTAATATACAGTGTTTATACAGTGTATGCACTTTAATGTGTGTGGGCACAATGCAAGCATAGCCACTGTGTGGGCAGCCAGGATGGAGACTCTATTCCCTCAGCTGAGTAGGGAGCAGCAGGACTAGTGCCAGCAATAGAAGGCCAGCGACAAGGACACTCAGATCAGCATGCAGAGACTCCAGCAGAACAAGCCAAGGCAGTACTATGCTGTTCAGCCAGGAGAGCACATTGAATTTTGTATAGTTTTAATTTAACACAGACACATACAGCAGGACCACATAGAGCAGTGGTTCCCAACCTTTTTTCTTCAGGGACCAATGATTTTACTATTGTAAGCTTTGTTGACAAAACCGCGCAAGCGCCCACACGAGATGCCTTCTGTTTCCTGCGAAAACTCATTTTAGTTATTTTATTCCTCAATTCATCTCTAGTCAAATATAGAAAAATGTTTAATGTAGCACTTACATTTTGTTGCTTCTATGCATATTAGTTAAATGCTTTGTCATTTATTCAACATGGGCAAAATATATATTTTAAATTAAACCCCTTAAAATTAAGAGGGCTCCGGCTCCGCGACCCATAAGTTGGGTCCCGACCGATAGGTTGGGAACCTCTGACATAGAGGGTAACCACTATAGAGAGTCAAATTTCACAATCTTCATCAGTGTATTCTATCCAACTCTATAAGTGTTGAAATCGCACTGTAGAAGTGAGTGCACAATGACTACAGCAGCATCTGCCAAGGCAGTACTGTGCAGAGCAGAGGCGCCCCAAGCGAGGACAACAGCAGCTCTTTGGCAGCAGGGGATGAGAGGCAGCAGCAGCATCAGCCAAATCAGAAGAGAAACAGAGGAGAGAGCAGCAGTAGCAGAAACACTTTTATTCAAAAACTTTATTCTATCATGTTCTTTTCTTCTTCTTCTTTTATACTTTTATTTAAGACGTTTACTCTATAATATTATTTTCGTCTTCTTCTTTTGTACTTATTATATCTTTTTTGTGCTTTTACTCTGTACTTTTTGTACTTTGTTGTACTATTCTTTGATATTTGTTAAGGACATTGTAGTGCATGAAAAATCAACATGCCCTGTCTTGCCCAGACACTTGCCAAGAGTCAGTTTTTCATTTTAATAGCTGAGGAATAGAATGTCCCCATGTAACCTCTGCAACTCAAAGGGGGATTGACAAGCTCTCTCACGCCTGCTTTATAGCTAGATATAATATCCATTGGCCATGGTGCATGACTTTGGAAATCCATCATCTAAGATAGAGCTGCATCTCTATATCATACAGTGCAGGCAATTAAGACAAGACAAGGCAGGCTGATTTGTGGACCACACTTCTGACAATAAAAATGCTTGGTGTGTCCATGATGATCCATTTTGAATGCTGTTTTCATTTGTAAGTTTCAGTAATACGGGCTTATATAGTGCGCCTCAGCTCTGGCTGTTCTGCATAATGGCCATTAACTGCAATTTCATGCAACAAATGACTGTATCCCCCTGTCACTCAAATGTTCCTACTTCACCATTTTCATTCAGCTTATTTATGCAATTATTGCTGTACATAATGTTTTACATTTATACAGAACGTCTTTCATGAAATCCTTTTGTGAATTCCATAGCTGTACAGTAAGACCCAGCATAGAGCTCAAAGTTAATGTTCCCCTGCCTACAGTATACCCAAAAAGAGAGAAAAAAAATACTCCTAGACTTTTATTCTGCTGAGTAGCAAGAAATCCCCACAGTAGAGCAGGTGAAAAGGGGAAATGAATGGCTCCATACAATCGGCTTGGCAGCTTCCAGACCTTGTCCTTGCTTGCTCCATGCATTCACTCAACACACCCTGGGAATGTGATGGGACATTGAGTATCAAATGTAGCATGGCATTAAGTGGCGTTGTCATCAGTTACCCCTTCCCCAGGGTCACAACAGGTCATTCTCATCAGCCGGGGAGTAGACCTCATCCCAGTAGGTCATTGACATTGCTGCCATTAGGAGACAGAAAGCAGTCTTGCTGTGACACACATACATTACTCACTGCCATCAAGCAAATCACATATGAAGTTAATTATTCCAAACTGAAAGAAAGTGAAGAACAGTGGGCCCAGGGTAGACCAGGTGAGAATTTATTAGCAACCAAAGGGAAAACATTGCCTTTTTCGTCTACTCTATTAATCAAACATGTCTCTTGCTAGCTTTCCACTGTGGTTATAGAGCCAAACATCAAATTCACTAAGGCTTGAATGAGGTCCCAGAAGTCTCACACACTTCATCAAACTGTTTAGCAATGTATTGCATAGATCAAGTCTGAATCTCAATCACAACCTTAAAATGGGAGAAACTGATCTAAATTCAGTGAGCAGCCATGGTATGTTTCTTTAAGGCAAATTGACAGTTGGTTTCTGAGGTAGTGGGTAGTGGGTAGTGGGTAGGGTAGGTAGTGTTTTTTTTCTCAGTGTGTGTCAAATGATAGACATGTTTTGTGTATGCCGTGGTGTCTCCGTCCTGTGGAGTATGTTTTTGTCTGGGGTTGTTGCCGTGCTGCTCCTCCCCGCCTTTCCTGCTTCTTTTTCTGGAGCATCATCCACATAATTTTCACCCCTGGTGATGCCCCAATGCCCTTGGTTTACATGCAGACTATCAGGGTCAGTAAACAAGCAAAGAGCAGGATAAAGCTGAAAACCCAGATAATATATCCTTGTCGAAAAGGCACAAAAGTAGAGCCAAAATAATATTACTATTTCAAAACAATCTGAAAGGTTTTTAGTTTAAAAAAACAGGTCTCTCACTCGAAAGTATAGGTTACTCACTGTTGGATGTGAATTTATTATTTGGAAACAGTTGTTTTGTTATTACTAATTGAACTGATAATAATTATGCCCAAATATCATTTCTCTAAGCTTTCCATGGATCACTGCATCTGGTTACGTTTATAAAGCCAATAAGTTGGCTTGACTGATTCAAGAGTGAAATTGAATAGTAATAACAACCCTTTTCATTCAAAACACGACAACTGTAGCCTACATCATTGGACTGATTTATCACATGTGCAGGTTTGAGCTAAGTTAAGCCCTCTGTGTTGATTTGCACTGTCATTTGCACTCATTGTGAATTCACAGTACACAGAGAGTAATTGGGGAAAAAATCCAGCAAGTGAATTGACTTTGGCGAAATCAATGCAATGACAACAGCAAACTGCAGCTACTACACAAAACCAAGCTATGATCAGCGCTGATGGATTTAGAAAATGGCTGGGTCATATTTTAGAATACTAACATCCCCTTCAGTGCACTCTTGTTCTGTGATACATTTGGGTGATTATAATTGGACATTTCACACTTGCTGACTTGAAAGCCTTTTGAAAGCCTTTTTTTGGCTTTTTTGTGTGTGGCACTGATACAAGCTGATATATTCACGGTTGCACTTTGAAATCATTAAACCATTCTTGATTAAATCCTTTCAGAATTTCCTACTTGTGAGGATGGGAAAGGTCACCATTTGAATTCATTGATTTGTAGAGGTAGGAGAAGGAGAGAAAGAGATATTTTTCATTAACCTTTCTTGTAACATGAAATAGTTATGAAAAGTCAACGTTTGAGCCCATTTTGTGCTTAGGATGTTGGCTTAACAAAGCCAAAATGGCTTTCTCTTCAGATAAAGAAACCAAACCAAGATTTTTTTTTTAAAAGCTGTCACTGACATCAATGGATTGTACATCGTCGGTGCCACTTTCTTGTTTGACATGCATGCTAGAGATTCAGCAATCAGTTTGCAAAGCAGACTGCTCATGCTTTTCTTGGATTTAAAGACATACCACCGCATGTGAACCTTAAGATTAGACACACAGTAGCTAGCATTTACCATTCTTGATTGTTAAGAGGTGAAAGCCTTTGAATGAATCCCACTGTGGTGGGTCACATGAGAAAATTAATCTTTAGATCTGCAAACCATCAATAAAGAGACATGGACAGTCTAAGTTTTTGCCAAAGGAGAGAGAAAGGAATGCCTTACAGCAACCTGACACCCACATTCCACTCTGGTTCTCTCTTTTCCTCAACACACTGTCATTTTATTATTTTAGAATGACATCTGGACCAACACATTTCCTATTTTCCAAATTTAAAGTCAACATCTGTGATTAGCAGTCTATGGGTGTTTCCTGTTCTTAGTTTTTCTGTTTAAGGAGTTAACCTATTTTTATTTGGTGTAGGTTTTAGGGAGTATAGGCCTTCTTTAGTTGTCTGGCTGTTCGAAGTTTTACAGAACCACACACAAAAACACACTGCTGCCTATTTGCAATGAGTGTGCCATAAGATACACTGTAGGATTATTTTAAATAATTTTGCTAAACTTTATGATTGGTCCATAAAAAAAGTAATTACATAGGACTTTTGCATCTAGATACCCTTTCACATTTTCAGAAGCTAGCAAATAGGCTAATCGTTTTTTTGTTTTGTTTGTGTGTGTGTGTGTGTGTGTGTGTGTGTGTGTGTGTGTGTGTGTGTGTGTGTGTGTGTGTGTGTGTGTGTGTGTGTGTGTGTGTGTGTGTGTGTGTGTGTGTGTGTGTGTGTGTGTGTGTGTGCATGGTCGTTTGTTTGTTTGTTTGTTGAGAGCGGTGCCAAGGAGTTCCCAGTACACTCCTTTCCTCCAATACTTGCTTGTAAGCCCCACTGGCACTTGTCAAAGTCAATCACTCCAGCCAGCCCTGCCACACAATGGGCCTCGGCCTGCCTTGTAATTACACACAGGCCCTGACAGCTCTGGTCAACAGGGGACTTCCCTTCAGCATATCCACACAAACCCTGACTGCATGGGGCAGAGTCACACTTTCATTAAACACATAAACACATACACAACTGCACAACACTTTTGCACACTAAACACCTACTTCAATACATTCATCTATATTATCTTGCTGGCGTAAGGCGAAGGAAGATAAAGTAAGAGAAGGAAGATAAAGAAAAATATTTTACGAAACTAAGCTTATTAATTTCTATGATTTCTTTTTATGTTGTGCCTGGAAGGAATGGTCTTCAGTTGGGTGCAGAAGTGCTGCTGGAAATCGTGCCCCCCTTTAAGGTCCACTGTGTCATATTTTCAGCAGTTTCTTTCCAGAATTCATGCTGCCCTTATTCCCAAATGTTACTTTTTCACGAATACTTACCACCCATATGATAGTCTAAGTATTCATAATGACAGAGAATATTGCACTTTTCAAACATGACAAGGTGAATCTTCTCCATGTCTGCCCTTTTGAATTTCCAGACAGAGACATTTTTAGGGCAGTCATGGGTGAGCGGTTAGGACGTCAGACTTGCATCCCAGAGGTTGCCGGTTCGACTCCCGACCCGCCAGGTTGGTGGGGGGAGTAATCAACCAGTGCTCTCCCCCATCCTCCTCCATGACTGAGGTACCCTGAGAATGGTACCGTCCCACCGCACTGCTCCCCATGGGGCGCCACTGAGGGCTGCCCCCTTGCACGGGGGAGGCATACATGCAATTTCGTTGTGTGCAGTGTTCACTTGTGTGCTTTGGAGTGCTGTGTCACAATGACAATGGGAGTTTGAGTTTCCCAATGGGCTTTCACTTTTCACTTCACATGTGTTCCTGACATTGGGTGGAACTCCAACCAGGGCAAGACCAACCACATTCTTATGAACTATGAATGTAGGACGTGGGATTCTAACATGTAACCCTTCATGCATTATTCCAAGTACTTTAGGCCCAGAGCTACCCTACATCTGACCTAGTCTGGGCAAAAAGCCGACTGTTGACTCCATCAATCAGTCTGGCAAAAGCCATGAGGAATCCGTCTCTGTGAACGATGGGAGATGGTCTGATCTTACTCTATCATTTAAATGAATTGAAGTTACAAACTCAAATTAAAACCCATATTGTGCTTTATTAGCATGCCTGTTACGTTATAGCGTCGCAAAAGCATACAAATAACAAAACGAAAGTGTGAATATAGTTACCTTTACAGAGCTCGCGGGTGAGTTCTACGTCACCACTCTCAACTGTTTGCTGATTGCCGAAACACTGAGAGAACCGAGCTCGAGGCTTTTGCCAGACGATGTGCGGAGCCAAAATCTTTGGGTGGAGTACACAGTATGGCGTCGCGAGGCTACATCTGACCTCCATTATCAGCGACACTCAGTTACGGCATGGACATCGTCTTGCAATGAGTAGTGGGCAAGGTTAAGCCCAAAGGTCTTCCTAGCATTGAGAGGTGTTGTTTATGACATGCGTGTGGTGATGGATATGATGGCATGTTATTGGGGTCAGGTGTTTTTCATTAATCTCTTGCCCTCTACAACACCATGGCAGGTTCGCACCCCCACTCATCTGCCAGCTGACATAGCTCAAATAGTAAATGAGCTGTCAGCCATTTATTTATTTATTCATTTATTTAATTATTAAGCTTATCTATTTTCTTAGGCAAACCCTTATGCTTGTGTTTAGATGCATCACTTATCAGTATTGTAGAATACATTGTGCACACATAATTTACATGTACAATGTGTTAAAACCTCACAGGGACAATTTGTGCAACAGAATTCAAAGTCATTAGGCATTGCATATACTAATGGGTTCATGCAGATTAGATTGGTTGGCGATTTAAAACATAACGTACTTCTCATGTGTTCTGTACAACGTGTGAAAGTCATTAGAGAGACTCACCAAGTAGCGGCAGCCTATTGTTTATTTCACACCAAATCCATTAAGATGCCTAGTAGCACACACACACACACACACACACACACACACACACACACACACACACACACACACACACACACACACACACACACACGCACACACACACACACACACACACACACTTACACTTGCATAGGTTGCCGGTAATCACCACAATCATTCTCATCATGTTTGTATTACATTACAAGGCCTCAGGGATGTCAAAGCAGTTTATATGGTGCCACTGCCATCAATGGAAGTTCAAAATAATAATTTCTCATTTCATTGTAATGGTCTGGGGGAGAAGGGGCTGGGGGGGGGGGGGGGGGACTTGACTGCTCCTGTTAAATATAATTTGTCTCTATCTTTCCATTCCTACCTCCCACCGTGTCCAACAGCAGTGTTCATCTCTATTACTGTGTCCGATAGGAACGAAAGTGTGTGTGTGTGTGTGCGTGCGTGCGTGCGTGCGTGCGTGCGTGTGTGTGTGATTGTAGTTTACAATCCCCACTACACACACACACCTCTTCACCCTCATGCTTCACCTGCCCATTTCACCTGCGATTAATTGCAATTAATTGTCTTTAATCGATAAACACATTAATCGATCAAATCGATTAATCGATCCTTGCCAACTTCTCTGTCCACCACTCTCATCTCTTGCCTCTTGGTCACGTGTGTGTGTGTGTGTGTGCGTGCGTGCGTGCGTGCGTGCGTGTGTGTGTGTGTGCGTGCGTGCGTGCGTGCGTGCGTGTGTGTGCGTGTGTGTGTGATTGTAGTTTACACTTCTCTGCCATTCCTTTGGATAGAGTTATTCCACAGTCCTGATCTGGTTTCTCTGAGCCAAATGGCATAATGCAGCAATAGCGCTTCACTGCAACTCAAGCTGGCACCCCAATGTGCATTCGTGTTTATCTGTGAGTGTTACTGTGCGTGTATGCACATAAGAGTGTGTGCGCATGCATGCGTGCATGTGTGCGTGCATGCATATGTGTGTGTATGTGTGGGTGTGTGTGTGCATATGTGTGTGCCAATATGGCAAGAATCGTGCAAATTATGATACAAGCATGAAATTTGGCAGGTATGTGCTTAAGACCCATACAATCAAATCTACCCGATTTGCCACTTGAAATGGCGGCCATTTTCCAAGATGGCCGCCAAAAATGACCCCAAAAGTTGATTTATTGCAAAGAATTGACATATACAATTATGATACAAGCATGAAATTCAACATGTTTGTGCTCAAGACCAGCATAATAAAATCTACCTGATTTTCCAAGATGGACGCCAAAGAAAACCTCAGAAATTGATTTTTTGCACAGAATTGACCAAACAGCTTGTGATATAAGCATGAAATTCAACATGTTTGTACACAAGACCAATGAAATTAAATCCACCTGATTTGCCACTCGAAATGGCGGCCATTTTCCAAGATGGCCGCCAAAAATGGATTTATTTCACCAAATTGATCAAGTAAATTATGATAGACACATGAAATTCGGCATATATGTGATCAAGACCAATACAATCAAATCCACCTGATTTGCTACTTGAAATGGTGGCCATTTTCCAAGATGGCGTCCAAAAAGACCATTGAAATTGATATGTTGTATAGAATTGTGAATGTGGTCTAAATTGTTCATTATCCTTAATTTAGATGATGAGGTGATACAGATGTGTCCTCCAAGTAAGGGTTAGCGTTCGGCGAGAAGGTCGTTACCGTGGAATAGCAGCACGACAGAGAGAATCTTTAGACCCCGACGCGGAGCGGAGGGGTCTTGTTCTCTCTGAAGTGCAGCTATTCCACAAAGTGACCGACTCGCCGAAAGTTAACCCGCTTATTATATGGATATACTTAAATGATTCACACATGGCGGGGATATTTCTTTAGGCCTATTTAATGTTAAGTCTATTATAGTTTTTAATGTCAAAAGATTGTTGCTGCGCAAAAACAAAACAGTGCCGTTGTGGAACACCGCTAGGCAACAGCTAGGTAGCCAGGACAACAGGTGTTGTCTATCACAGCAGCTGATTAGAGTCTTGTTGAAAAGTCGCTTTAGCAGTGAAAAGTCTTGTTGCCATTGACAGCGGTCTGTTATAGACCAACCCGTCCGTTATCGAAAAATAACAGACGTGCGAACGTTGGGGAGCCCCGTTGAAATGAATGGAGCATTCGACCGATGACGTCACACCATATAATAATGACAAATAAGCCCTTATAACATACGAATAATATGTTGATAACATTCCAATAATGCCAGTTATGCACCCCCGCCCCCCAACAGAAAATGACTGCTAAAGACATGCTAATAATGCAATGACAATGTGGTGATAAAATGCTAATTCATGGTTTTATCGATGTTGCCCTTAAATAATGTGGCAATGTTGCTCTAACGTGGCGATAGCATGGTAATAGCTAATAAGTTCTTGATGCCGATGGAGGGTGGTGCGTGATAATGCTACTAGAAAAATCCAAAATAAATAACCCAATGTAAAGAAGCTATTGATGCATCAACATAGCTAAATCCTGATGAGAAACAACAGCGTGAACAATAGAACAATAGAATCCCAGAGTCATGAACAAAAACACTGGTTTATTCATCAGTGCAGTTTTACCCAATGGCCTAATGCTTTATAACTTATGAGGACTTATACTTTATACTGTTTTATGGACATTTATACAGTTAAAACCCCTTTGCAAAGACCCTATGTCAAACCTGTATTGTCTTCAAAATTGCAGTGATCTTTATCTTTATGTCTTTATGTGTTACTGAAGGCTCTCTTCAATATCTTAGCAATGCTGTTATGATGTAGTTGAGTCTTTCCAGCAAAGTGTGAACGGGCCTGTCTTTTTGAAGAGGTTAGGAGTCTAGTATGGCTGAATCTCATTTCACCCCCTTGAGGGCTGTGTATACCCTCTTTGCCGCCTGTTGCCCAGAGGTCAACGCAGACAGTTTTGATTTTTGCTCGATCTGGTCTGCGCTGTGAGAGGATTCAAACTGCCTTCAATACAAGGAGTAAAGTATACGTGTCTGTTGCCTTGTACTGTAGCTACACAGCTACACAGACTCAACGACAATGGAAATGAAACATGTAATAAACGTCAACCTGTATTTTTGATTGCACTGGCCATCGCGGTAGTTTGGAACAAGGAAGTGGCTCATTGTCGAGAACAGGTCGCACGATGCAGAATGAGTTATGGAAACACTATTTACTGTCCCGATATAACTTCAGCATCGTAACTTCCAAGTCTTTGGTTCGTGTAAATAAATGAAGCTACAAAGCATGAGGAACTTATTTAATGAACATCTCATAGTCTGTAGCCCAGTGAAGGTTAGAACAAGGAAGTAGCTGTTTGTTCTCGAGCACAGAGCAGCCTGGTTGAGAGGACCAATCACAGTGGCTCCTGCTGCCGTTAACCGCGTAGCTGTCTGCGGGCAGTCACATTTTCAGGTGCACACCAAGTGACGGCAGAGGTGGTAAAAATAACTGTGTGGCTGTCTGCATCATCGCACAGACAACTTTGATTCTGAGCATAAACCAGGCTTTAGCCCTACACCTTTCCCCTTACCCTCCGTTTTGCGCATTCATAGGCGTAGGGCTGTCCGAATTTACGTTGAGACAGAGGGGTAGGGGTAAGGGGCTTTCTACCCCTTCAAATACATATTTTCCAGAGGCAGACTTCAAACGGAGGGGTAAAACCTATTTCCCCCAAATGCATTGCGAATGCCTTTAAAAAAGGTCGGCATCCACAAAAGCACGCAAAAATAAGTATTTTATGTAATTTATATTTTTACTGTTGTAATAATTGTTGCATTGTATTAATTTAAACTTTTATTTATAAGTCTATTCTATTCTTTGATAATAACGGGGGTAGTTGGGAGGCTTGTTATGAGGTCAAGGGGGCATTTGTTCACAAAAAGTTGAGAACCACTGCTATAGCTATTCTAGCCCCCTATAGTGTTTTAGTGCTTTTATCAATTTCTTCTCTGTGTAGGATAATGCCCCCTGAAATACACTAACACCTCCTGCCATATTACCGTAAATTTCCAAGTGGTCTGGAAGTCAGGAAGATTTGATTATTGCTCTATAGCACAAACAAACAAAATTAGAAGCTTGTATCGTAATTGTCTTGCTGGATTCCGCGCTAAATTCAATCTTTTTGGTGCCCATATTGTGAAATGGCTGCCATTTCAAGTGGTAAATCAGGTACATTTTATTGTACTGTTTGTTAGGACATTTACACAAAATGTCATACTTGTATAATAACTTGCTTGGTCAAAATCAATTTGTGCAACTGTGTGCAAAAATCAATGTCTATGGTATGGTATCTATGGTACAATCTATGGTATTTTTGGCGGCCATCTTGAAAAATGGTCACCATTTCAAGAGGCAAATCAGGTGGATTTGATTACATTGGTCTTGTGCACATTTATGTCGAACTTCATGCCTACATCTTAATTTGATTGATCAATTCTGTGCAATAAATCAATTTCTGAGATCTTGGCAGCCATCTTGGAAAATCGCCACTATTTCAAGTGGCAAATCAGGTGGCTTTAATTGCATTGATCTTGAGCTCATGCATGTCGAATTTCATGCTTGTATCATAATTTGCTAAGCCAATTCTATACAATTCATCAATTACTGAGGTATTTTTGGCGGCCATCTTGGAAAATGGCCGCCATTTTATGTGGCAAATCAGGTGGATTTGATTTCATTGGTCTTGAGCACAAACATGTTGAATGTCATGCTTATATCATAATTTGCTTTGTCAATTCTGTGCAATAAATCAATTTCTGAGATTTTCTTTGGCGGCCATCTTGGAAAATGTCCACCATTTTAAGTGGCAAATCAGGTAGATTTAATTGTGTTGGTCTTGAGCACAAACATGTTGAATGTCATGCTTATATCATAATTTGCTTTGTCAATTCTGTGCAATAAATCAATTTCTGAGATTTTCTTTGGCGGCCATCTTGGAAAATGTCCACCATTTTAAGTGGCAAATCAGGTAGATTTAATTGTGTTGGTCCTGAGCACATACATGTTCAATTTCATGCTTGTATCATAATTTTATATGTCAATTCTGTGCAATAAATCAATTTCTGAGATTTTCTTTGGCGGCCATCTTGGAAAATGGCCGCCATTTCACGTGGCAAATCAGGTAGATTTGATTGTATGGATCTTAAGCACATACATGCCGAATTTCACGCTTGTATCATAATTTGCACGATTTTTCCTGTAGCTGCTCCACTATGGGTGGGTGGGTGTGTGGGGGGGTGGGGGCTATCAGTTTGACCATACACAAGTAAGCCATATGAAAAACATACTGAGCTCATAAACCTCAATTCCAATCTAATTATTTTACTATGTGCAATTTCAAATTGCATTACACACACCAACTATCACTGTTTCTCAAAAGGCTTTGGTTGTTTTTAAAGTGGTGAATGTACAGGTTACATTACTGCAGTGCCATTCTTGTTTTAATGTTTAGTTCACTAGAGGTTCAGGCTGACAGAGTGCCATACCGGTGCCCGATCCCGCACACTGAACAATCTTGTGCTTTTTTCAGCCAAAATCTTTGCTTTCCTTTGCTGTGCTGACTTGTTGTGCCCCATCCCCGAAATTCTGAATACAGTAAACATTGCAGAGGACGTTCAAAACAGGGTGGGCATATTTCACCAGCGTGGGGTTATTTGTTATCTGTCTTTGCAGCCTCTGCAGAGATTCAACCTTTCTTTGTTTATCATTTGTTAAGTGAAATGTTAGGCCTCGGCAGGTTGGTTTTTCAGGACATTCATCTTCACTGTGCGCGCACACCTTCCATAACCTGTCAGAGGCCTGCTGGAGGAGAGGAGACGTTATGGGCAGCGTGACAAATTGGCCAGACAATTGCTTTTAACAAGCTGTGGGGAAACTAGGGCAGAACATGCTAATGCTGCACCTATGGCATTTATACAACCCAACATACTGTGTAGGTTATATCCCCCCCTTTCAATAATTTACAACATTCCCACTGCATACTCAGGATAGTACAGGAGGAGAGTGTTCACCCCTCCAAGTCTCTTGCCCTCCACTGCCCCTTCCCAATCCCCCCCCCCTCTCTCTCACTCTCTCTCTCTCTACATGCAAAGTCAGTACATATTTTTAGTGTTTCATTCATTTGCCACCAACATCATCAAGAAAGCCTGGTTCCTAACTACCACCACACAATTTGCTTCCTGTTGTCAGTTCTGTCGTTGTTGTTTGTTATTGGGTTTTTCATCACCATGTTTCACCTTCTTAGAGGGAGAAAACTTGTTACCGATGCAATTTAGACCTTGATGTAACAGTACACACAGTGACACAGTCATTGATTTCAGCAGGGGCGAGGGAGTTAGTCAATCCAAGGTGCCACCCAAGTGAATAAACTGCCGTCAATTACTCTTCATGAGGTCGTGACGGTCATATTGAATAGAAATTACAGCCGCCACAGAGAGTAAATCACATATTTGCATAGGAGGCCTTGTAACTTCCACGGTGCAACATCAATAAAACATTGCAGGAAACCAAGCTGATGAGGCTCCACACTCTGATCTGTACCTGCCTGGTGAAACAACGGATTGGGTATTGACTAGAGAATGTTTTTCTTTGCCTTCTTCGTAAACTGAGTATACCAGAGAGGAGTTGTGAGATTATCCAAGATCAGACCATTTAGGTATAATATTACGATTACTAGTACGACTACTATTAATTGCCGTCGTCCCAGTGGTCGTTGTTGTAGCAGTAGCAGTAATAGTAGTCGCAGCAGCAGCAGCAGTAGTGGTAGTAGGATGAATAGTAGTATTAGTAGTAGTAGTAGTAGTACAGAAAAAAAACAGCAATGATATAGCCCAAGTATTTACAGTATGAACGTCAAGTCACACGCACAGGTAAGTTTTACAATGTTACTGCAAATACTGTAAACCGTCCAAATGAGCTTCTCGCAGACATTTGTGGAATGTGTGCATAAAACCTTGAATATACATTCATATGATATAACCATTTCATGAATTGGTTAGTAACAGTATTCAGTTGTATGATTAATTTAAAAAAAATAATTTCCTTTGAATTTCAAATTATAATTAAGCAATATTGTGGAATAAAAATATTTGCTGTTTGGAAGAAGGCAGTGTTTGGGGTCAGAGAAATAATCGTAGGTCCAAAAAGGGGTCCCACTCCCCACAGAAAAAACATTTGGGCTAAGGTAGGTTTTGTAGCTGGCTGAATGATATACAGTAGTTATGTTGGTAGGCACTCTAATATAATACTCAATAAATTATCAAATTGTAGAGTAGGCCTACATGAACTCCATTAGTAAATGTGAAGGTGACCCTCTTAAGTGTTGAGTTCCACACTGCCAAATGCTCTGTGGTCCATTGTAGGGCACATCAATAACATGATCAGATATTACGGTAGGCCTAGTATGGACAAAGTCATTTGCTGTGATATACTCAGTGGAAGAACAATGGGTCTCCCTCTGGCATCACCATCACGCATCAGACTCAGACATCAGACGTGGCATCTGCCTCTGTTGTGTCTGAGTCTATTCTATCCTGTTGGCTAAATCTAAATGGTCTGTAATGTTATTCTGTTCTGTTTTCCCTCCAGAACACCATGGATTACTATTTTTCCTTATTTTTTTCCAAAAGAGCATGACCAGTTTTGCCTTTTGCTGTTAGAAACTATTGTATAGGCCTACAGTATAGGACCAATCAAGAAAACCAATCCAATTACTTCCAAGGCTTCTTAACTTCTTACTTCTTAACCAAATGGATATCCGTGTAAGTGACTGAAAATCACACACACACACACACTCACACACACACACACACCAGAACAGAACACCAACATTACCAAAGCAGAAGCACACAGTACTGGCCTCCTTTGTGTCTTTGTCAAATAACTGAACTGTGGGCCTGTCTTGACTCGTAAACCTCATATTGACTAGAATAGCACGGGGGAAAGTTGCTAATTTTATAGCACAAATGAGATGGCTGTTCAATGCTGCATCCATATTTGTATCACAGTCTGCATCAATGTTTCACTGAGCACTTATTTAATTGCTGTTCTGTCGCCGACTTTATAGCTCATGAGTGATTTCATTATTGGTGGAATTCCAGTGCACGGTCCATAGATTGGTTGGCAATACATTTCTGTACTGGAGCACTGTTGAGAAGAGACATTAGTCAGACATGAGTGGAGATCCATTGGCCTTGCTTTTATGTGCCACCAGACTCAACAATCAACACTGCAAATATACAAGACAGTACAGTAAGTAAACAAATATAGAGAAAAATGAATTTCAGGTTGTCATGTAAAGACATAAGAATAGCCTAGACATAGACTATATAAACATTTTGCTCTAGGCCTATGTATGCTGGCCAAATAACTCATCCGCTTACCTTCGCACACCTTGCACACACTTCTCACTTTCAGGGAACATATGCAACATATTCCTTGACTTTTCTCTCATTACTCATGACTTTTTGGATTTCCATCTGTTATTCAGCCAGATACAGTTTGTCCTCATCTTATATTTTGCTTTCTTTCCTGCCTCAACACAGAAAAGCATTGAGGTAACAAAGGAACATCTTGTCTAAGCCTTTTGAATCTTATGTCTCAAAGAAAGCGGTGAAATGTATGTCCTTTCATGTGTCATCCATGCCGTTCACACCAGTGCAGTATGAATATGAATGTATCCCCAGTGATCCAGTAAATGGCATGTTAGGTTAAGACTAAGTAGAAAAGAGGTGTTGAGGAAACATCGCCCATGAATATATATTTCCTTACCAGCCCCCCTTACTGGTGCAGGCTCTTACTCCACTCTCTACTTTGCAGGGTGTCAAGGGCAACATGACAACTAAGACACATGCTGAGTCCACTTCCTGCTGAGTTTCCCTGGTGCGGCACGCGCACACATCCAGTAGGCTTATGTACAGTGCAATACATCCCCCATATTATGGGGCCTATAGGACCTTTCTTTTATTATTACCATTATTACACAGACTTCCATTTCCTTCAAGGACTTCACAGCCGCACAGAGGCTTGTCCTACAATGTGCCCTGTGCTCTGAACACTGTGTTCGGATGATCCTATGTAATTGGTTTGCAAAGCAAAGCAAATTCTTCAATTGCAATGGATGTGTGAAGACCAGATCAAAAAGGAGTGAAATGGAAATAAAAAGCCTGAATAGGTACTGAGCTTTTCTATTGATGGCTATAGGTAATTTTCTGCAAAATGCAAAATCTTTCTTTCTTTCTTTCTTTCTTTCTTTCTTTCTTTCTTTCTTTCTTTCTTTCTTTCTTTCTTTCTTGGTTTCTTGGTTTTCTTTATTTACCCATACAGTGTATGCATCGCAAGCTATCTTATCTTAATTACCTCCATCCTGCCAGAGACAGTAACCTGCAGCTAAATCTGCCGGATTTTTGTATGCCTTTCACAAGCTGTGGATTTTATGCCTCTCACAGGCTTTGGAAGATCCCCCGTGAAAGACAGAGAAAGATGAAACTAAAAAGGTGTGTGAAAGAAAGAGCAAGATAAAGAGAGACAGAAAGCCCTGGAAAGAGGCAGAGATAAAGAGAGGGATGTGGTGGTGTTACCATTAGTTGCCCTTGTTCTCTTTGTTTCTGACTTTGTGTACAAAGGCTTCCTTTGAGCATGAACTGCCGTATGTGTGCTGTGCTGGGAAATCAAGCAGGTCTAGTAGACAGCATGTGTTTTTCCCCACAGCAGCCTCCTGTTTTCCTCCTTAGTCAGCCCCTAAGGTTAGGAAGAGGCTTCCTGTTTGTACTGAGGAGTTTGTACCTGCAGGGCAGGTTGGCGTAGTGTGATATTTGATCACTTCAGAGCACAAGACATGACCCCTGTGGTGATGTGGAGGAAGCATACAGTATGTTACGTACATACTGTAATTCTTACAGAGCTGTTGAGTTCCATGCTGTGCTTCTAACCATAACCTTTCCTCTGGCAATTTGTATTCTTAAAGATGGGCATACACACACAAATGCAGAAACGTGCGCACGCACACGCACACGCACATGCACACACACACACACACACACACACACACACACACACACACACACACACACACACACACACACACACACACACACACACACACACACACACACACACACACACACACACACACATATACAGTACATACTGTAACTCTTACAAAAAGCTCAGAGTACTGAACTCCAAAAAGTGCTTCTAACCATATCCTTCCCTCTGGCAGTTTGCATTCTTATAAAGACGGGCATACACACATACAATTGCACAGAAACACATGTATGCACGCACGCACGCACGCACGCACGCACGCTCGCACGCACGCACCCACCCACCCGCACGCACGCACGCACACACGCACGCACGCACGCACACACGCACACACACACACACACACACACACACACACACACACACACACACACACACTTCCTCCCCACCCCAGGCAGACAGGACTGCATCTTATTGAAACAGAATTTCAGTCTTCACTCTGTGTTGCCAACCTTCTGAGCTCCCTCTGTGTTGTTGCTGTCTGCTACTTGTGTGTTGCTTCCCTCCAGAACACCAGGACTATTCTTTTTCCTTCCTTTTTTTCCAAAAGAGCATGACCAATTGTGCCCTTTGCTGTATACATTGTATATATACAGAAGTCAGGCAGAAGGCAAGAGGGGTTAAATTCAGAGGTAGAGGTAGTGATGAACTTCTTGTGTAACAGTCATTTTTCTTGCATAAATGTGCAGAAATTTGGATATTTATGTATCTAGCTATTAGCCTGCCATCCTATGTACTTCCAAGATTTTGGCTCCGTACATAGTCTGGCTAAACCCTCCTAGCTCGGTTTGCTCACGGTTCTGCCCACATCAATTTACATAGGCCTACATTGCATTAGCACTCCTTAGAGAAGAATATTGACTAACTGAATACTAGACACATAACGATTGATCACCCTAACCCAGGGGTGTCAAACTCATTTTGGTCCGGGGGGCCGCATACAACCCATGTGGACCTCAAGCGGGCCGCATTAGTAACATCATCGCAAAAAAAAATTACCCTTAAAGCAGAAGATTCGTTTTCAGTACTATCGCGTTATCTTTTCAGGCCTGAAACACACAAAGATCCTGCTGCACATCTGAATAAGCATTCCAGAGGTTTTCACAAAGACCATGTGGGCACCACCAAGGGGGTTGATTCTAAATGCCTGGAACTGAGAGGCCCTTTGTGGGCTACTGATATATTTAATACTATATAATAAATATAAATGATAAATAACTAACTAATAAATTCACTCTCGAAAACATTTGTCCTCAATGGCCCTAATGGAGACAGAAGCTGAAACTCTGGTTGAAAAACATATCATCTTAAGTTCTGAGTTTGCGAAAACAACTGTTTTTTTTTTTCAAGTGAAACTCAGAATTGAACAACACTGATTCACTGAATAAAAAAGATGGGCCTTAAAACAACAACACTGCTGGAGGAAAGGAAAGTTGTTTACGTAAATCACAGTCGGAACTACACCTTGAATTCAGATTAGCTTTCTTTGTTTATGGAGGGTGACTGGTACATCTCATGGGAGACTTTTTGTCATTCTTTTTTTTCTTTTGTTAGTTAGGCTATTTAAGGTGAAGATTATGACTTCACTTTTGCAGTGAATTATCCATCTCATGTCATTGAGGAACCGGGTTCAATTGCATGCCAGAGGTCATTTCCACATCCGCCCCATCTCTCTCTCCCAACCCTTTCCTGTACTCTCTCTACTGTCCTAATAAAGGGCCTATAATAAAGGCACAGAATGCCTAGAAAATAAACAAGTAAATAAAAAACTAAAAAGTATGTTGTACTGAAAGGCTGTGATGAGCATGTCACCATGTGGTGTGTCATGAGAAGAAGGGTTGGGTGGATAGCAGACTTGATTGGCAGATGGAGGCTCTAGTGCCTGAAATCCTGTTACACAGCTGTCTTAGGAACCTTGTTGTGACCATCTTCATTTGGCATTATTGACAAGCTTCACCTTGAGACACCATTTACAGTTTCAGTCAGGAGAGAAAGTCTGAGGCTCTGATTACTTTTGGCAGAAGTTGCTAAATTGACTTTCCGGAAAGTTCATAAGCAGAGGAAAACTTTAGAAATGATTCCTCTGGTCAATCAAGGGTCATTCCAGCTGGAATCAGCAAATTTCTGAAAAATCTCCCACTCGACCCCCTCGGATTTGCCTGAAAAAAATGTATGTGATGGCTTAAACATCCAATAGATCATATCCACAATATCAGAACTCAGCTCTGGATACTTTTGGCACAAAAAATCTGTAAATAAGTACACCCCCTACGCTTGTTTTAGCGACATTGCATGAGTGACCATGTTCAGACTCAATTATCTCCAGAACTATTTGTGTCAGATTCATTATATTTTCAGGGCTAAGAGTCCCAGACCTGAATATCATATATTACAATTTGCAGCACTGTAAGTCAAATCACACCGTAATAAAGTGCCTCTACTTTTTGTAGATATCATATGTTCTAGGGTTTCCAAATGTCTGTAAAAACCTCAAAGTTCTACATGTAAGGTTCATCCTTGGTAAATGGTCTGATATGTACCATGACTTTCACATCATAGTATATCTAACAAAAGGCTCCAATGGTTGTTGAGATACAGAGGTCCAAAGATGGGAAAAAAATCATTTGCACCAATGTTTGGAGCAATATTTCCAATCTATGACACTAGTTAGGAACTTTCTGTTTGGTGTTTCTGAAAGAGGATGTTTTTTTTAACAACATATCAAAAAATTGGGATGGTGTTTTGCCTCATTCTTTTTATAACGGACTTCAAAATCTCAATTGCCTACAATTACTTGAAGCTATGAGGACCATGTCACCAACTGACTTGTCGCAACTCTCAAATCCATGGCTCTGATGTCACCTTAATAGTGAAAACAAGATGGCTACCCTGTGAATGACAAAGCAAATTCTAGGGAAACCATAATACTTGTAAATGAATTGATTGATACCACACAGCAAGAATAGCACATTGCACATGGCTTTGATGGACATTAATTATTTTAATTGTAAAATCATAATAATCATCATCATTATCATTTTAGTAGTAGTAGTAGCAGTAGTGGTAGTGGTAGCGGTAGTAGTAGTCTTGGAATAAAGTGATGAAATAGGAGATGATTAAAGAATTGTAGAAACTGTTGTTTGCAACAAGGACTCCCATCCTAACTAGTCTTTCAACCAGCACCTGTAACTTTATATTTGCTATGAAGCTTGTATCTTACTCGTTAAGTTATCAGCTGTATTGCACAATAACTTAATTCATACCATGGCCCTGGAGTTATAGTTAGAAAAGTTTGCTTGCATGCAGTATTCAATATCAGGTGAATATTGAAGGCTCAGAAGTTCATATTGGCACCAGACAACCATGTGGTTCTTGTCACATTGTTGTGAAATAATTCAGCTGCTTGCATCATTATAATATTATACCACTGCAATGTTGACAAGTGGATCGCAGGTAAGCAGTAGTGATTACAACAATCACGGTTTGGATACTTGTAGACAATGTTCATTACTTGTAAAGTTCATCATCACATTGATCCAGGTGAGATAATGGAAGCCGAAAGGAAGCTTTGCAGCATGCAAAAGCGTTCAGATATGGTGGTGGATTGGGGGCGGGGCACAGTTCTACAGTCAGGGTACCTCTGTCGTGGTGACTGTTGGCGGGGGTGGGACTGTTTTATGGTCGCATAGGAAAGTAAAAGTTGATTAGAGATGACACATAGGAGGAGACAGTTTGTAAAGAGGTATCCTGATTGTAGAACTTCCCGCCCCCCATCATCCTCCCCTGACCGAAGTACCCTGAGCATGGTGCTGGTATCCTTACTGAAATCAATACCTATGTTGCCAATGTTCTTCAAGGTACCAATTTCGTTGTACCTGTACAATGACAATAAAGTTACATTCAAAGTTGCATTCAGGTGTGCCTCGTTGAATTGCCAATGATGGATGGTTGCATACAACAATATGAATGCAGATGTCTAATGCACCATCAATGACTATGGCAAGCTACCTTATACAGTCAACTCATAAGATGCAGCTAGTGATTGAAAGTTAAGTGTGTATAAAATCATTTGTCACAGGCCAGAGCATTGAAAGTTCCTGACTTGTTTAATACATTTTTTTTTTCAAATATTAAATCACCATTAAGGAAGTCAAGGTTGCATCAAGGAAATCATATCAACACCTTGTTTTATTTCCAGAGGTTGGTTTTTTTATGACTTTTTTATGACTCAAAATGGGTACTTCTCTCAACCATCTTGAATTTATTGCTAACGTAGCGCCAGTGAGAACATGTTGCGTAGTCACTTGATCATCTGGCCGATAGTACACTTAAAAAGATGAGGCCAGAATCCCTGAAAAAAATCAGAAATACTGAGCTGAACAAACATCTTTGCCTGGGCCCGGGATAAAGTCGTCTGAAGAGACCCCTTCCCAATACATGCAATGTAATGAGTACCCAATTTTGATTCCCCCATGTCCTTGGCCCAGAACAATTCACCACTTCCGCTTCCCTCTGCACTATTTGATCACAGGCTTATGTCACACCGCAATGCGCTTTACGATCATTAAAAGGAATGAGGCAAAACACCATTCTATTTTTTTGCTATGTTGTTAATAAAAATATCCTCTTACAGACACAACAAAAAACAAGTTCACAGCTGGTGTCATACTTTGGAGGTATTGCTCTAAAAAATGGTGGGGGGTTTTTCCCATGATGCCACTTTGGATGGATTTGAGGAATCCATGCCACACTGCATTGAGATTTGAAAAGGCATTATACAAATAAAGGGGCAAAACACCATCCCAATTTTTAGATATGTTGTTAATAAGAATATCCTCTTCGAGAAACAACAAACAGCAAGTTCACAACCGCTGTCATATATTGGAAATATTGCTCCAAACAATGGTGTTTTGTTTCCTTCCCTTGATGCTGACTTCCTGGAACTATTTTGGAACTATGCCATTGGCTCCATGAGCCGCCATCTTTGTGTGAAAATGGAACACAAAAATCAAGGGGATTGGCCACCTTCTTAGGATGGAATTGAGGGTTAAGTCAGATATACTGAAATACTGAGCTGAACAAGTATAAAATCACCTATTTGGTATCAGAGATTTTAGGTTTAAGTGTACACTGACTTGGCTATTCATTTTAGGTGTAGTAAACCCAATTTTTTTCTAAGGTAACAGGGCTCCTAAGGTACACCTGCATGTCACACAGGAATGAGTTTTTAAAATTCATTATAAAAATAATGGGGCAAAACACCATCCCAAATTTTAGATATGTTATGAATAATATTATTATCTTTCAGAGACACCAAACAGCAAGTTCACAACTGGTGTCATAGATTGGGAATATTGCTCCAAATAATGGTATAAATTGTTTTTTGCCCATTTTTGGACCTCTGCATTTCAACAACCATTTGACCCTTATATCAAATATGATATGATGTGAAAGTCATGGGACATATCTGACCATGTACCAAGGATGAACCTTGAATGTTGAAATTTGAGGTTTTTATGGACATCTGAAAACCCTTGCAATTTTAATTTCAAAGAAAAGTAGAGGGCCAGTATTAAGGTGTAATTTGACATACAGTGCTGCAAATTGTAATGTATGCTCATCAGGTCTATGACTCTTAGCCCTGAAAAAATAATGGACCTACCACAAATAGTTTTGGATATAATTAAGTCTGAATATGGTCACTCAGGCAGTGACGCCAAATCAGGGGGAGGGGGTGTCCTTATTTACAGATTTTTTGTGGAAAAAGTATGCACAGCTGAAATCTGCAATGGCGGATATGTTCTATTGGATGTTGAAGCCATCACATATATTTTTTTCAAGCAAATCCGAGGGGGTCGAGTGGGGACCATTTGCTGATTCCAGCTGGAATGACCCTCAAGGCCCTTGCAACTGTCACTAGGTGGGTTTACATGCAGCACTTTTTTCTATTCTGATTAGACTAATCAGATTACAATTCTGATTTCACCTGTGTACATGGACCACGTTCTATTCCAATTAGGTGCCCTGCGCCCTAGAATTCGAAATAGAATAGCCGGTCGTTGTAAACCGTTCTTAGATAAACAAAAGCTTTGCCGTAATGGAGATCCAAAACATCGTCGGTTTGTCAACTTTACTTTTTATTTATTTTTTACTCCGCAAAAACAATAATGCGTTGGTGTTGCTGGGAGCAATGCGGAGGAGGCGGCGCCAGCGAGATGCGGAGATATTAGAAGTGCTGCGACTGGATCATCCCATTCATTTCCTTGGCCTTCCTGTCCCTCCCTTTAACACCTGAACAATTTGCATAAATGTCCGTAGCAGAGATTGGTGGAATAGGATAGTGCTGCAGGAATTTACAGACGAGGACTGGAAGTCCAATTTCAGGGTGTCACGGAGGTCTTTCGTGAAACTATGTGGATTAACAGAAAGTTTCATGTCTCCAAATGCAGTGACCGTCAGGGAAGCCATTCCCTTACAGATGCGCGTTGCTATAGTATTATATCGTCTGGGGAGTTCGGGGGAATATCGGATGGTAGCAAATCAATTCGGTGTGCATAAATGCACTGTGAAAAAATTTGTGTATATGTTCTGCAACGGCATGTTGAACGGCCCTCTGAAAGAACTAATTAAAATGCCAAAGGAGGAGGAAGCTATCGAGATAGCCAGGAGATTTGAAGCCGCCCATGGGATCCCTCAAATTATAGGACTGATAGACGGCACCCATATCCCTGTGCTGCCTCCATCAAATGGATACAGGGACTTCGTGAACAGGAAAGGCTGGCCGTCCTACGTCCTGCAGGCTGTCGTGGATGACAGATGTTGGTAAGTTAATGGTTCCATAGGCCCCTATAGCCTACCAACCCCACTTTAAAAATGAATCACAATTCCTCTGCATTCTTTAAAGGATACTTTCACAGTCAATTTCAATATGTAGTTGTAATGCTCACACTACCATGGACTTGTCAGTAGACGGCCCTACCTAAAAAAAATGTTTTTTATAAGTGTTGATTAAAAAGCTCCCCCCATTAGCAGGGACGGATTATGACTGCATGGGCCCCTGGGCCAGAGAACAAGAAAGCCCCCCCTTCGTGGGTTTGTGTATTCAAAATAATTCAGGGTTTCTGGACAGATGTTACAGATCCTATGTTGTTGGTGGTTCGGGAGAATGCCCCCAAGAAATTTGAGAATAAAGTTGTTAAAAGTGTGATTTCAACACACTATGAAAAAAGAAAATATAGAGGCTTGGCCTTCAGGGCCCCCTTGACTCTTGTACCCCATGGGCCTGTGCCCGGTAGGCCCGTGCAGTAATCCCTCCTTGCCCATTAGAATAGCTCCCATCTTGGAAAGGGATGAGCCAAAAAAATGTGGCATCACCGAGTAAGTTACTGCCAAGTCAAGGGTAGCGTGACTTTTTTCTTTCCTTCTTTCTTTTTAAGTTTTAGACACATAAGCTGCAAGATGCCGGGCAGTGCTCATGACGCCAATGTTTTGAAACAGTCTGACCTTTTCAAGATGGCTCATCTGTTAGAAAGAGTGAGTATTAATCTTAATGACTTTCCTCAGTGCTTGTAAATGCTTTGCAATTCTAGTTATTAAATTCACTTGAATTTCACAATTTTGATTTCTTAAGGGAGTGAAGGACATCGAGGGAGAGATAGTGCCAGTCCAGATTGTTGGTGACCCTGCATACCCCATCCTTGATTGGCTCATCAAGGGCTACATTAACTCCCCAAATTTAACACCTGAGCAAGAGTCCTTTAATGTATACCTGAGTTCTGTCCGAGTGGGAGTTGAGAGGACTTTTGGCATCTTGAAGTCAAGATGGAGGGTTCTCCTAAAACGCAGTGACTTCCACTATAAATTTGCACCAAAGTTGATTGCTACTTGCTGTGCCCTGCACAATTTTTGTCAAGAGGAAAATGACTTTCCATGTTCTAATTGGACAGAAGACAACGAGGGTTTATACCCTCAACCCCGAAGAGTCATCTGCCATGATGATGTCCCTAATTCGAATCCAAAGGAGGCACTGACCAGGTATATGGCTGCGCGTTTCCCCCTACGGCGCGGGCATTACCGTTAACTAAAACATTTTTTTTTCATTACTACTACATTACCAAAAGAATTTTGAATAATTAACTTTTCATTAAACTTTTTCTCAAAAATGTTGTGACTGTATGCATTTTCTATGTATTTAATCATACAACGCGGAGTGGTAATCAAATGTTTTATTAACAATAGGATGTCACATGTGTAAACAGACATAGAGACATGGGTAGGCCTACCATTAATTGTAAACATCCAGATCATGCAGCACATACTCTGGCGTTTGTGCCTGTGGGTATGGAGGGGTACGTGCTTGAGGGTATGCATTTGAAGGGGTAGGTGTGTGGAGAGGTGGATATGGGTGGGGCATCATTGGATGCGGGTACAGGTGGGGATGGGCATGGGGAGGGGGAAAGCATTCCCTCAGCCCTTCAAAAAGGTGGGTCAAGAGTCGTTCATTTGACCTGGTGTTCTCCTCCATGAAGGCCATAAACATCCTCTCCTCGTGCTCCCTGGCCTTCTGCTGGAGAGCCTCCAACTTCTGGAGCTGACTATGCTCCAATTTTGCAGGGCTCTTTGGTATCCCGATGCCACAGTTGCTTTTGGTTCTGTGACAAAAACATGGAAATACAAATAATTACCAGTAGTAAACAATTAGCAATTGCATCTAAGTATTTCAGGGTATAACAAGACAACAAACTGGACTGGTCAGCCAAAGATGCAGTTTACACAAAAAGTACAGTGTTGTCTATACTTGTCTGCTATAAACTCCTTAATATGTTCTATGGGAATGAAGAAGCCAGTATGTGTACTTTTCTATGCAGTGTGCTGGGGAGGGAGCACAATGAAGAGGGGATGGTGTCTTGAAAGACTGATAAGAAAAGCTGGTTCTTTCATGGGAGAAGAACTGGAGAGCTTCACTTCGTGGAAGATAAAATATCTCTGAACAAACTGAATAACATCCACTCTGTTTCCCCTTCCTCTATCATATCTACCTGAAAGGAGGGATGCAATATTCTGATGAGCTAGTTGCAAGGCACTGGAATTAGGTGGAGTCACTGCATTTTCCAGCTTAACAATAGCCTACAGATGTGCAAGAAATGATACTGTATAATCTGATTCTTCATTCAAGCGTAATCTATAGCACCACACACTAATAACAATTTTATTTGAAGTAATATACTGTAATGTACTGTTTGGAGGTGCATATGGAAATGTGAAAATGTTAAGCTTAGCATTAAAATCATTTAGGCCAAGAATCATTTTCATGTATGGGACACCTTAGAGATGAGGGAAAACATTATTGGGTTTTGTTCTACCATGCCCAAAAACTGAACATAGAATTTGCATAACACTGTGCAGCACGGTGTCCGAGGTTGGGGAGCGGAACGAGCGTAAGCTTACAGCTTTCTAGACAGAACAGATTTGATTCTTTATTTCTGTGTAGCCTCATGATAGAATTGGCAACTGTCAATGAAAAAAATAGATGGATGTGACTTACTTTTTCTTGCCAGACTTTGGTCAGCTGCACTTTCGTCCTCCATGCTGCTTTCCAAGTTTCCGTCTTGCTCGTCACCACTACTGAGGGAAGCATCTGGGAAAAAAAAAACAAAAACAAAAAAAACTGAATAACTGAATGTTAAGGTGTAACCAGTGGTGGGGAACCTTTGTCTTGACGGCCATTTGCGGCACTTGAGGCCGTTTTATCTGGCCCCCAATATAATTTTAATGTTAATGTAATGTTTAATGTAGCTTCACATGAAATATGACATATTTTGTAAAGGACTCATAGAAAGTACATTTGCAATACAACTAAATTATATTCAGGGGATATAGAGAAGGTGGGGTCTGTTTCAAAGGTCTCTGCCTTCAGTATAGGCCTTAAGTGCAGTGGGAAATCCTGATTTTGTGGAAGTCATGTTCTTTTGAAGTCACTAGGGGGCACACTAATACAATAGTAAAATTACAAACGTGTGCACATAATGTGTTTTGGTACACTTGACTTGCCGTAGTGGGCCATTAGAGTGGACTGCGACTGTGCAGTTACTTATTTGCTTGTTTGTTGTCAGTTTTTCAGAGACGCGCACTTGTATCAGAGTGACACAGATAACTTACGACAGTTTATTAGCTCACTGGCCTGCTAAATCTATCAAAGGTGTCCACTTTCAATTTTTATTTCGTCCAGTGACCTTCCTAATTCACGCGGTAGTCCTAGCTGCCAAATTGTGTCTATCCAAATCACAAAATCCACCGTGGAAGTTTGAGATGTGCATCGGGTAACAGAGTTATAGAAGCTAATATTAGCAGCCTGAACAAAATGGCAAGCTCACCAGATACGTCTTCTTGGTCTGGATCCTCCACCTCGACGTTCACCTCCTCCTCGCCCCCCATCCCCACATCAACCCCCTCGACATTGGAAAGAGGTCGTCCTCCCAGCAACTCCTTCATCTCCTCGAAAAAGGGGAATTTTGCTGGTGAAGCGCCGGACCTTTCGGAGGCGGCCTTTGCCTTGTAGTAGCCGGCCTTCAGCCACTTCCATCGGTGTAGGATCTGTGTGATGGATCGCTCTACCTCCAAACTCACTAAGGTTTTGTGTACCTTTAAGTACAACTCCCCATTTTTAAATTTTCTTCCATCCAATCTTTTCATTATATCATGCTGTTTAAAAACGTCTATTAAAATCCTTGTCTCTCGATCAGACCAATTCAGTTTACGAGCTGCCATTTTCTTTGAAGTAGCCGTTTGAAGTCGACGTTAATCTTTTTGTAGCAATTTTGTATCCTTCCATGGAATTCCTCAGTTCAGGCACGCGCTGAACTATCGTCAAAATCTATTCCGATCACAGTATACATGGGCACCTAATCGGAATAGGAACGGAATACACCACCTTATCTATTCCGATCAGAAATCTAATCGGATGCGAATATCTAATCGGATCAGGGGTGTTTACAAGAGTTTTTCTATTCTGATTAAGCACTTATTCCTTTTCTAATCGGATTAGAGGACTTCATGTAAACCCACCTATTGTCTCATTGTGGATAATGAGTAACATAATTTCTCCCATAGGACTCCAAATCACATAGAAGTGCCATGGGTGAGTTGTATATTTTATTTAACATCAGAATAAAAGCCCCAATTGCAAAAAAAACCCGGCAAATTTATTTAAAAGTCATTCTTACCTCATGTATTGAGGAATGGGGTCAACAGTTGACGCTTTAGAGACGTCACATGAGAGCTGTTAATACATGTGCTTGGCTTCACTCCCACTGTTCAAATGTAAACACTGCTATAGAGATAGTACATCAGGAGACCAGGCAACTGTTGGTCATTGGCTGTAGTGTCTTGTCATCTTATGCGTGATGGACCCATTGCTTCTCTGGCCTGTGTTGACCCTGGTGTGCAAGGACTTGACATCACTGAGCAGTGCAACGGCCTCCTCAAGTAGGCTAAGTGTAGATTGTGTGCCTTTTGTGTGTGTGTGTGTGTGTGTGTGTGTGTGTGTGTGTGTGTGTGTGTGTGTGTGTGTGTGTGTGTGTGTGTGTGTGTGTGGGGGTGTGTGTGTGTGCGCGCGCGCGTCTCTGCACTGTGTAAGTTCAGCAAGTTGACTGGTCTTAGTAATAAGCTATGCTTCAGGAGTGATGTCGTTTATCACAGAGGGATGCTCCACTCTCACCTCCCTCTGTCATCAGAATACAGTATGCTCTCTCTCTCTCTCTCTCTCTCTCTCTCTCTCTCTCTCTCTCTCTCTCTCCCTCTCTCTCTCTCTCTCTCTCTCCCTCTCCCTCTCCCTCTCCCTCTCCCTCTCCCTCTCTCTCTCTCTCTCTCTCTCTCTCTCTCTCTCTCTCTCTCTCTCTCTCCCTCCCTCTCTCAGGGTCGCCTTGTTGTAATTTCTCACTGTCAAGGCCTGTGTACAACTGGACTTTTCCTCTCTGTGGCACTTTGAACTCAACTCAAAGATGAAGCAGCCGTTATTTGGGATGAAGATGAGAGCACACCCACACACACACACACACACACACACACACACACACACACACACACACACACACACACACACACCCACACACACATACACAGTCCCCAGAAGAGCAAGTCTTGAAAGAGAAGCCCTACAATGAAAACCAGCTGCTCAGAGCTCACAGTCTATTTTATTTGGGAAATTAAACTCCAAATACTCTTTGCCCCAGTTTCTACACACCCTTGTCATACTGTGTAGAGCCATTCATCTAATCAGGTCAAATACTATTTTACAGATATCACACAAATTACCAAGGCAATCTTTTTGAAAAACCCACCAATACATTCATATAGGCCTACACATTCGCACTGAAAATGTAATTCCGATATCTCTTTCTAAAATTATTATTTGATGCTCAATTACTCAGTCTGTATCAGTCTTTGTTTTGAAGCAATGTTTTGAAGTGCTTTTATTTCATTTAACATTCATTTGCTCCCGAAATATCCATGGAAGTAATTGAAACTTTGAATTTGCCGGATCGATTCTGGAAATTGCCCGGGTCGATTCTGGATGGTCCATGCCCCGCATTGGATTGGATCGCCGAATCGATCATTGTTGACACCACTAGAATATAGTCTTCGTCACAAGGAGACCTGGGAAGTTTGTTTGCATATTGCATGTAGGGAAAAATGGTATGGGACTATATTCACCATTGTAGATAGTGACAGATCATTTTATCTGGGAAAAAGGAGGAAAGACTAAAGATTGCAACTGTCCTTGAAATTAAGGGGTTGAAAGCGAGGGAGACAAACATTGATGTCCTTATTGATAGCGGCCTAAACTTTAATAGTCACATGAAAGCCATTGCTAATTTTCCATTTGACCACATTTCTCTTAGAGGCCTTATGTCAAAATATTATCCGGAGAAGCTACACAACTTACACGATTGCACACACATGCGCGCACACACACACACACACACACACACACACACACACACACACACACACACACACACACACACACACACACACACACACACACACACACACACACACACACACACACACACACACACACACCCCATTTCCATGATACCGGAAGGAATGACAAACAAACAGCTTGCAGGTGTGTGCATATATGGACTAAATGTAGGATGCTAGACGCTGGTGCTGGTGTTTTTGTACGTATAAATCCACCTAGAGATAATGGATAGACATGGCATCAGCAGGTGAGTGCAAATATGGACTAAATGCCAGTGTCATGCTTCAATTAACTATCAAACTAGAGATTAGACAAACATTGGCTCAGCAGGTTGGTCCATATGGACAATCTACACCTGGCACTAATGCTGGCATTGAGCAGTACTTCAGCTTGCACAACATGCAAATCCTGGCAGCTACACATATGCCCACACAAAACACACGCACGCACGCACACATGCATGTGCATGCACGCACACACACACACACACACACACACACACACACACACACACACACACACACACACACACACACCTCATCCCTCCCACCTTGTGCATGTGAAAAGTAACCCAAAGACAAGAAAATTCTCTCTTTCCACACCATAGTCTTTCTCATCATCACAAAGCACTTTCCTGTCGCTGCAGTATAGGCGAGTCTCCACCCAAATCACATGGGACACGTCTCTTATTTGGGATATACCAGCAAGTAGAGGTAGGCCTCAATACAAGAAATCAGGGGCAGGTCTGGATGTAAACTAGTAGAGGCAGGCCTGGATATAAAGTGCTATTGGCCGACCTAAAATAAAATGTATGTGTCTTCCTCCATCACATCCATTTGGAACATGGACCATACATGGGCATATTGGATCCAAGCACCTGTGGGGATTGGGTCGGTTTCCCCCATGGGACACCACCTGTAGATGAAAACAGAAAACAGATGTCTCCAATTGGAGATCGAGCTCACACACACACACGCACACATGCACGCACGCACGGACACACACACACACACACGCGCGCGCGCGCACACACACACACACACACGCACACAGGCACAAACACAAGCACACAGAAAACACTTGTCCTGAAACACACAGATATACACACTCAAACAAAACTAGGCATGCCTTTTATCATTGCCATAACATAACATATAACACAACATAACCAGAGATTATTTAAATATATCTTAAACTTTTTCACAGAGCAAATCATTACCGGAATCTATACCCTCAAACTGAGGCATGACAATATTCAATATTCACAACAATATTCACAGGCATGTTAATGTCAATGCAGATGAGTAGGATTAGTTTCATTGTTAGCTAGGACACTGTTATCTGGTAGGTTAAGGTAGAAGAAATATAATACTAACAAAGAGTAAAAAAAAAAGAAAGTGTGTGTTATGTTATTCAGCGATGTGTGTTCCTTTCAGCAATCTGCTTCAGTATTTGCCCACACAGACGATGTCAAACACCTTCCTGGGCTGCTGGGCTACACAATGGCAGTGGCAGGCGTTCAGTGATCGATAGATAGGCACACCATTGAGCTGAGAGAGAGAGAGAGAGAGAGAGAGAGAGAGAGAGAGAGAGAGAGAGAGAGAGAGAGAGAGAGTGAGTGACGGAACAGACAATAAGCTAACAGAAGTAGCAGGAGTGATGGAGAGGTGGGAGAGCAAAGAGAGTTTGTGGGGGCGGGGGGCAGAGAGGGAAAGAAAGAGAGTGTGTGTGAGAGTGTGTGCATGTGCATGGCCAGATAGCACAGTCCTGGACAGTAATCAATCCATATCAGCCCAGACAGAGCAGCAGCAGCCGTGCCCATCCAATGGTCTCCCAGCCATGCAGGCACGGAGACAGATATGTCCATTATCATTTGCCCAGCTCTCCTCCGCAGCATCTCAAGGGGAAAGGTGATACCAGTGGCGTGCACAGACGGGGTGGGGGGGGGAGGGTGTTGAACGTCTTGCTGCCTTACTAGCCTAGAAGCGATATGTTATGCTATGGGGGGTGGAACGTCCTGCTGCCTTACTAGCCTAGAGGCTATATGTTAAGCCAAGCATGTGTAGTTGATGACGTAAACATTGACTGAGGAAATGTTTCTTTTTGACCAGAAGGGCAAAGGGGCAGGCTCGTCCCTATCTGTGCACGCCTATGGGTGAGACAGTCAATACAAAGATGTAAATTGAAAACTGTTCCCTCTCTTGTCTTTTTTGGCCTTCCACTCTCTCTCTCTCTCTCTCTCTCTCTCTCTCTCTCTCTCTCTCTCTCTCTCTCTCTCTCTCTCTCTCTCTATCTTTGGCTTTCTCTCTTTCTCTCTTTCTCTCTATCTGCCACCGCGGCTTAGCTGACTTTAGCGAGGTGTTTTGATACGAGCCATAATAGCTATTATTCTGTCAGATGTTGCATTTATGTTGACACAATATTACGTAATAACATGAAGAATGTGTTGAGTTAAAATGGCTGTGTTAGGAACAGCTGCACAAACGAAAAAATTTCTATTTCCATTGACATTTTAAATAATGGCTCTATGGGCGCCGCCATTATCATCCGACTTCAATTTGTTGAAGTGGGAGTAATGCGAGTCCCCCTGACTTCGTTAGTTGGAGATCCCACTTCGACAGGCGTTCCAGTGCATTTTCCGTAGTAGGAGGTTGGATAAGTGCGTTCTCCTACTAGGATGGATTGGGACTGGAATGCAACATTCTAAAATAACTTTCTCTTGACTTCTACACACGTGATTCACAGCAGACTGGGAGGCGGGGACCTGACTCTCGGCTGCCTGATCAGGTGAGGTATGGTGGCCTGTGAGGGAAACTTTTCAGGCGATTAAGCACGGCTCATCCAGATGCACGGACACCTGTTCTCATCTCTCTTGCAAATATAATGGACTTCCATTTTGCATAACATGGAAAACTCACCTTTTCTGCATTTCCAACAGTTTCCTCCATCTGCTCAGTGCAAGATGTATGAAAAGACTAATACATTCTACATGTTTTTTTAATGCTCTCGAAATTTCTCACCAAAGTCAGACTCAATAATGTAATGTAATTGAGATCATGTGTCTTATATTTGTGTTTTATACTGTATGTTATTCATCTATTATTATTCACCTACAAATCTTCGAGTGTCATGTAAAGCGCTATATAACACCTATGTATTATTATTATTATTATTATTATTATTATTATTATTATTATTATTATTATTATTATTATTATCATTATTATTATTATTATTATATTTGTCTTTTATAGGTTCCCCCCACTACACAACACAACACAACACAACACAACACAATCTGTTGAACACAAATATTGGCTGTACAGCACGGCAAACTAGTGGCTTGAATGCTGTTGGAATGGTGTTCATTCATCTGTAACTGCTGAGATTGTTGTGTGTGTGTGTGTGTGTGTGTGTGTGTGTGTGTGTGTGTGTGTGTGTGTGTGTGTGTGTGTGTGTGTGTGTGTGTTTGTGTGTGTGTGTGTATGTTTGTGTGTGTGCGTGCTGATGGCAGAGCAGCCTGTCAGTGATATTGCCTTGTGTGTATTTGCGTTTGTCAAGCATATCACATCTTGAATGGAAATGCCATGCCACAACTGAGGGGAAACCCCTTTACTGATATACTGTGTATGTGTCATGTTTGCCTCCATTTCAGTGATATTTCAAGTCAAAAGCTAATATTTTCCAGCAGTATCAAGATGATGTTGAGGCTACTGGGCTGAATATTTCTCCCCAGACAATAAAAACATGCTGCCTTATATTACATAGAATAAGGCCAATGTATACTTTAATATTCAATGAACATACATACACACATACCCATACACAAACACACACAGTAAATTCTGCAGTGCTCATTTAACACTTAGAGAGTTCATTTGAGTCCAAATGATGTCAAATCAACTCTCTAGGTGTTGAATTAACACCACAACATTTACTGTGCGCGCACGCACACACACACACACACACACACACACACACACACACACACACACACACACACACACACACACACACACACACACACACACACACACACACACACACACGCCAGATGGCCAGTCCAGTCCTGCTAAGGAGAGACCATTATTATATTGACCCCTTATTACATCAAGACTGTGACGAACTAGATTAAAAGTGAAATGGTAGACAGAAAACTTCACTCATCCTCAGAAGGTAAAAGAACCATTCAAATTCTATTCAAATGAACCCAAGGACTCAGGCTTCTTCATCTCTTCTTTGGTAAACGTATTATTGGATTTTAGAGATAGGGACTTACTATAGCCTACTGTATGGCCATACACTCTGTTCTGCTCTGTAAAAAAAAGAAAACCTTGTGTCACTTAGTTAACTACAGCAGGGAGACAAGTCAGAAACTCAATTATTCATGAAAATGATTAAATGACAAAGGTAACAATAGATATTGAAATGGTCTCATTTGTTCCTAAAGTCACACTCGTGTTGGCCATAAATCAATTGAAGTGAAATTTGTGAGAGTGAGTGTTTGGACATGTGTCCTGTCAGCAGTTTTCAGCTTGAAATAGATTAAAAAACACACTTCTCATTCATCCAGCCATATCTCCACACGGATATTGTTGTTCTGCACAAGATATTCAGTCCCTAGGCAATCACAGAAAATGATTAAGCCTAGGCCTACATTAGGGGGCTCATCTTCTTGATGAAATCTGACAAAAATGTAGGCAATGACATGGACAGCATAAGCTACAGTAGCCTAAGTGATGGTGGTAAGTGCACCTACACCTATCTTAATAGCATAAGCTTACATTAAAATTGCCAGTGGCAAATTTTCCATTTGTCAGCCATTTTAACAGATTAGCAGAACTTGACTTACAAGCACATTTCACACACTTAGGCCTACAAAAATGAGATGTAGAAGATTATTCCACAATCTGTCATTGGCAGATATCGTATTTTGGGTGTAGACCTAGGATACGGGATTTTTTTTAGACTGCTATGGCACAGGTGTTGGTTGATGCCTGTGGTGTTTTTTTGTTGTTGTCCTCAAGCGCTGTGATAAAATATTTTGGACACGGGACTTTCTTGAATCCATTCCACCACGTGTCCCAGGAGAAGCCCGTCGACTTCTACCTTCCCATCCCTTCTCTCCCTCCTGTGTGGCAGACTGTAGTGGGAGATGACGAGAGTGGTATTTGTGCACCTTGGGCTGGGGACAGGACAAGAGCGCAGCAACTAACAACTTCAGCACCTGGACAGCTCCCTGTCAGCTCGAGCACCATGTTTGAAAACTAACGGTCGTTATGACTTGAACAACTGCCACAGCTTTCCCTGTTAGTTGTCGTCAAAAGCTACGTGTTGCATGACAGCCTACGTGGAGCTCTTTTATTCCGCTGCAAAGTCGAGAGAAGAAGAGGGGCTCCGTCTCTCCAGTCGTCAGTAGGCTACACATAAAGCGGGACTCTCTCCCTCCGCCTGTCTGAGAGAGTGCATTCGGCATTGGATAACGTTCGTCGGTAGGCTACACGGTGAAATTCCAGTGAAGACATAGTTCTTGGAGTTGTTTCCCTTGGAGGACAAGATGCTACGACTTTCCGGACAGAGATTAACGTTATTGCTGTGGATTTTCAGCAGCATCGGCAGCTCGAATGCAGCTCCACCACCCCGTAAGTTATGCTACAGTAGATTTCTTTGCTATGCCATTAGTGCTTCATCTCCGTGATGGGGCACTCGGGGACACCGAATATGGTATACTGTTTTAACGTTTGTTTATAGTCTACCATTAGCCTAAATGAAGACGCAATAGTGCATCATTTAACTCATTTCACCGGTAACTTCAGAATAGTGTTTGTGAGAGAGTTTTGTTTGGTTTGCATATGGAGGCAGACCCACAAGAGAGAAATAGTCTACCCTGAAAACTCCTCTGACACAATGGCATGCCAGCTACAGGGTAGCCTACACTTCAGTCAAGTGTGGTGATATAGACCTAGTGCAAAGTGCACGTTGCTAATTTGTCGGGGAAGTGGTATGAAACCCGACAAAACAAATGCAATAGACATAGATCACTTTCTGTTGCCGACGTTTGACTTCATATCATTTGTGTTTGGTAGCTTTAGGCCTAATAGGCTAAATAATTTTAAATCACTGGCGTTTGATCTCCTGGTCGCTGAAGGGGTTGCGACCAGTCCAGCGCGGATGTTTCAGAATGACTTAGCCTACCCAGGGATTGCCTGGTTAACACCAGACCTAATCACTAGTGTCTTGCAGATCGAAACGATTGTGTAGAATTAAAGGCAGTATGGGAGTCCCCCGTCCCCAGGCTAACCCATGGAGGCTATGTCTATCAGACTGCTGTGACAGACATGCTGGAATTCGCAGGGATGATCCCGCCGGATTTGGTTCAGTCACTGGAGCAGTAGCAGGTCAGAGGGGTTAGGGCACTTTTACATCCGGTTAAAAGGTGTCTAAATTTTGGTCATCGGCCAAACCAACGTAGCTTCACTGACTGAAAAGTTTCAGGGATGGTCTAGGATGTAATTATATAGGCTAAATATAGCCTACTGTAGTTGCGGGCTACTAAAAATGTTGCGCTGATGGCACTCGCTGAGTTGGTACACTCTAAGAAAATTTCCCTGCAAAATAACGGCAGTTACTGGCAATTATATTTACCTGTAATTCTACTGTTATTTCACACCAAAAATCAAATACAGCTCATTGCTGTTTAATGTATCACAGTATATAACATTTTTCAGCAGCAATTGAACTGTTAAATAACAGTAGGCCTACTCTACAGAAAAATAACAGTACATTTCAGTTAAAAAGTTGAATTGTACTGTGTGATGACAGGCAAATACTGGGTCATAGTTGTATTCATGAATATGGCCATGGCAACTTCCCACCCCACCCATCATTCTCCATAACTGTGGTACCCTGGCCATGTTACCACCCCACCCTCCCATCGTTCACCATGACTGGAGTGCCTTGAGCATGATACTATGGCGCTATGCTGTATTGAGAAAATGGTTTGCGGTGGTCCTTTGAAAGTGTGGGCATGAATAAAATTTCAGAGTACGCAGTGCTATGTTACAATGATAGTGTGCAAGGTGGGCTTTTTACTGTATCTCTTGATGAGCCAATGATGAATATAGCATTGGTCAGTCTTTAAAAAAATATTTTACACCAAGTAGCACAGCAAACAAGCAGCACTACAAGCTAGCTCTCAAAGCAATGCCTAATTTGCAGCAGGCACATTATATGCAACAATTCCACAAATGATGCCACATACAGCAAGCTTTCACAAAGAGGAAAGTGTGCAAGCATGTAAGCAAGCTTGTAGGCAAGCTTGTAGGCAAACAAGTGCTATGCTGTGCCATGCAGGCCAGCCAGCAGGCAGGCAAGCAACTGAAGTGTTGATAGTCCAGATTTATATACAGGTGCAAGAGTACCATGTGACCAGAGTCATCAGGCCCTTGGCAGGTGACGCCCGTAATTGAATAATGGCATAACAGCCCTACTCAGGTGAGGCCAGGCACTGATTAGCAGATTGGTTTAGATGGGGCTGCTTGTTGCAAGAGTGTTAAAATTCTTAAAATGTTTCACTTTCATCTTCATCACTATCAAAATGCATGTGCTACTCACACTTTGTTGCATCAAGCACTTTTTAAGTATTGTAGTTTCCTTAGAAATTGTTTCATCATGCTTGATAGTATCAGATAATCTTTAACCAGTCAGAATGACTTCAGTTCTTCAGGTGGTATTGAAGTTTGATGGTGATCACGGACAAGTGGAGGATGAATGGGTTTCAATGGTGCTGCCTAAAATAACTTGTTATTTTCTAGAGATGCACCGGATCCGGTTCCGGTTCCGGTTCCAGTTCCGGATCCGTCAGGATAATAGAGTTTTTCACAGGGTCCGGGTCCGGCAGGATCTTAAGCAGTGGATCCGGTATCCGGCATGTTACCTAAAAATCAGGGTCTGGTGCATGTCTAGCCTAGGCTTTTCAGTCTTTCACAACCCCAATCACTGCATGGAGTGAAATCCCTTTGGAAGCGGCTATTGCAGGCAGTGTGGCAATAAGCCAATGAGTCTAAAAAATAGTTTGCGCCAACGTAATAAAAAGGGCCCACGTGTGCGAGTAGACTATATGTTTCAACCCTTTTGTAGGATCCGGTTCTTATTCAGTGGATCTGGTATCCGGCAGGATCCTAAAAATCAGGATCCGGTGTATCTCTAGTTTTTTCCACAACGGCGAATACTGCTATTGTGCAGTACTTACTGTTTATGCTCAATATGTGACTCAAAGTAATATTTTCACAGTAGTTGTCTGTTTTTTCGAAAAACAGTAGAATGCTGTTGCAGAATTGCCGTAAATAAACAGCTATTTGTTACAGTGTAGACTTCGGTTTGACTTCAAGGTTTGTGGTGATCAGTCGCCCAGTTCCGCGGTATTTAGCCTATTCAAGGGCAATCGCCTACTGGTATGTAGATAGCAATAGGCTACGTTTTATTGGCAAACATGGATAAGAGTCGAGCCCCTTTCAGCTGGGGTGTCATAGCCTATTAGGATAAGATAACGGAGTAGGCTGGCACTATGAATAAAAAAAAATGCTGCCATTGCACAGCATTAAAAAAAAAAAAGGAATCAAACCACAACCTGACATTAATCACATAGGCTACCAGAAAGTGACCTGCCTTTCACTGCCATACATTCGCAAGGCTTTTGTCTAGTCCATAATAATATTAATAGCAAAATGGACTGCTTGGAATAGACAAGCTGTCTGATTTCATTGACCAAAGGGAACCATCCTGCACTTCTCCCATTTGTATATACAGTAGCCTACATCATTGCTTGTTGGTGTAAATGGTTAGTATTCCTAATGGAGGATTGAAGTAGGGTGTAATGTGTAGAGTCTGATGGTCTTCTGTTGTGTGGTGCTGTAACTTACACCTCCTTCATCCGTCCGTCAACTTGCCATTACGTGTTTTATCTTAATGTTTTAAATGTTCTTTGACTCTAATTTATTTCCTTCTTTCTTCCCTGTTTCCTTTCTTTTTGCATTTGTTTATTTTTGTGAAGCACATTGAGTTGCACCTGTGTATGAAATGTGCTATACAAACAAACTTTGCCTAAGTTACCTTGCCTTGCCTTGCCTGTCTGCTGATGTGCTCAGCCGAATGGAAAGGTCTTCGCAGGTTAAACACATTAACACCATTCTACCTGGCGATTCTGTCCTCAGAGCTCTCAACACTAAAAGGCATTTGCAAATCTCACTTGCACCTTCTTCCCATAGCACCTTCTTCCCATGGGGTGTGCTTAGAACAGTGATACTCAAAGTGTGGTCCGGGGACCACTGGTGGTCCGCGACAGAGCTCAGGTGGTCCGTGAGTGGATTTCTACTTTTCCAAGACGAGCTAGCAGTAGGCCATAATTGTGAGATTATTACAAAGTTAAACATAGCTGAAGTCTTATTTTCACCATAATAAGACAGGCTTGCATTGTGAATAAAAGTGAATGATCTGGAGTGTCAAATTAGCACCCCTCAACTGTCAGTTCAGTTGACAGGTGGTCCCTTAACCTTTTTTTGATAGGGAAAGTGGTCCTCGGTCTGAAAAAGTTTGAGAAACACTGGCTTAGAACATTTGTCTGAGACGTGGAAGTTTACTGCCACATTATTACGGGCCCCGGCACCATTCTGGTCGGAAGGAAACAGTATCAGAGGGGTGGACTTTATTTAGTTATACCTCTATATGTGCTGTCTCTGTCACTGTGTTTCTCGCTTTCTGTCTGTCTCTGTCTCTTTCTCACTCTCTCTCTATTTCTGTCTTTCTCTCTCTCATTCTCTCTTACTTACACACATGCACGCACACACACACAATTCTCAGTAATGCACCGATCCGGAGCACTTATACAGTGACATAAAACTTTCACACAGATACTCAGGTGACCACACACACACACACACATGCGCACGCACACACGCACGCACACACACACATAGTCTTTCTGGTTAATGCACCGGCAGGGTCCGCAGGGACGCAGAGGGTTGCACACAGACGTGAACACACACACACACACACACACACACACACACACACACACACACACACACAGTTTCGCACATTTACACAGTTGCATTACACATTTATGTTGGGGGACCACACACACTGGCAGGGGATAGTATTTAGCCACCGAGCAGGGAGTATGGGAGAAGGGGAGTGCTCTGGCTAGTGTGTGTGTGTGTGTGTGTGTGTGTGTGTGTGTGTGTGTGTACACGTGTGTGTGTGCAACCCTCTGCGTCCCTGTGTGTGTGTGTGTGTGTGTGTGTGTGTGTGTGTGCGTGTGTGTGTGTGTGTTTCTCTGTTGTAGAGGAGAGAGAGAGAGCGCTGGCTTCACCCGATGCCTCACTGTAACCAGAATGTCCTACAAACTCAGTGCTGCACAGTCATTCATGTGAAGAGCAGAGGAGCCTGGCCAGCAATGCTCCGGAGAAAGAGAGGAGGAGGAGAAGGAGAAGGAGGAAGGGGGAGAGGAGAAGGAAGGAGGGGTGAAGGAGGGACGGGTGGAGGAGGAGAGGAGAGAGGAGAAGGATGGAGGGTAGAGAAGGGAGGGTTGGAGGAGAAGAGAGGAAGGGGGGAGGGGTGGAGGAGGAGAGAGGAAGGAGAGAGGGGTAGAAGAGGAGAGGAAAGAATAGAAAAGTGAGGGGAAAGGAGGAGGAGAACAGAAAGAAGGAAGGAGGTTGTACATACAGCTCTGTATTAGTTTGTGCTCGACTTTACCCAAAAATAGTATGGCAGATGGGATAAAACAAAACATTAAATGGTAGACTAGCCTATATGTCCTTGCAAACTGGATATCTGGTTATTCTATTTACGGTAGGAATACTGTATACAACAGACTGTACAGGGAACAAATCCAAGTCTAGGATAGTATTTTGCATTACAGTCTGTGGTATTCTGTTAAAGGGACACTGTGCAGGAAATGGCCAAAAAAGGTACTGCAACTATGCTGCTCATTGAAACTGGGCTGCCTATTGCCAAATTTGATCTTTACATGAAAGTTTACTAAGTAATAAGCAAATATTTTCTTGTAAGGTCGAAGTGCAGTCATTTTTACAGCTAAAAATGGCTATTTTGGAAATTCAAAATGGCGGACCATGGAGAAGAACCCTCTTTTCATGTATGAAAAGTGCAATTTTTCCAGTCATAATGAATACTTAGAATTTGATGGTGGTGGTAAGTATTCATGAAAAAGGTAACATTAGTGAATGGGCAGCATGCATTATGGAACAGGGTACAGAGGGAGAGTAGCAGGCAAGCACACACACACACACATTCGTGCACGTATCTGCGCGACATACATATACTCCACATCCACCTGTCTCAGCCCAAAAAAGCTTTCAGGAGGCAGTAGGAAAATGCTGGCTTGCTTGCAAATCACGGATTCTTGAAAATGTGGCTTAACCTATTTTATATTTCTCTTACGTAAAATAGGCTCTTACTTTGTTTTTGACAACATCATCAGGCACAATTAAACATAAAAACAGGGACTAGAACAATGACACATTATTCACCACTGCATGAGAGAGAGAGAGAGAGAGAGAGAGAGAGAGAGAGAGAGAGAGAGAGAGAGAGAGAGAGAGAGAGACAGAGAGACAGAGACAGAGAGACAGAGAGACAAAGAGCTAGAGAGTGGGTTGATGAGAAAATGGAGCGTGATGGAGAGTGAGAACGAGGGAGACATAAAAGAGGTGAAAAGATGGACAGATAGAGAGGAGACAAGGAAGAGAACAATAACCAGAGGATGATGGGAAAATAGAGAAAGAAAGCATCCTTGCTGTGCAGCACACAGAAGCGTACCCTGCAAACCTATTTCACCTTGTGCTCCAGTTCATCCTGGTCCTGCTCCTTCTGCCCATGTCCACCACATTGATTTGGCTATAGTTTAGTATTTGCTGTGACATGATCAGGTCAAGAGCGTTCTTAACATGCAATTATCTACCTTATGTGCCTAGACCACCTCTGCCACACAAAATACAATATGCAAAAATGATTACAGACCGCTCAAATTGACAGGCACACATGAACACACACTTCTCTCCAGAGACATTCTGGCTGACCCTGTTAATGCACCTCTAAAATCTGATATTGGCTTCTACTCTGTGTGTGTGTGTGTGTGTGTGTGTGTGTGTGTGTGTGTGTGTGTGTGTGTGTGTGTGTGTGTGTGTGTGTGTGTGTGTGTGTGTGTGTGTGTGTGTGTGTGTGTGTGTGTGCATGGCTGCTTGCTTGCGTGTGTGTGTGTGTGTGTGTGTGATGCCTGGCTGGCACTGGGGAGAGTTGTGAGCATGGGCATGGATGGTCCATTAGGTTAGTGACAAATTTGCTGGATAAACAAGCACTCCCCCCATCTACACCCAAAGCCCAGTGGCAGTGGGAGTTGAGCTTTTTAAGTGCTCTCTCCTTGACCTGTTGTTGCCCTTCACTAGAGTGGGTGTGGAATGGAATGCTTTGCTCTGTCTCACTGGTATTATAGCACTGCACACACACACACACGCGCACGCACGCACGCACGCACGCACGCACGCACGCACACGCACACGCACACGCACACACACGTGACCAAGAGGCAAGAGATGAGAGTGGTGGACAGAGAAGTTGGCAAGGATCGATTAATCGATTTGATCGATTTATGTGTTTATCGATTAAAAACAATTAATTGCAATTAATCACAGGTGAAATGGGCGTGTGAAACATGAGGGTGAAGAAGTGTGTGTGTAGTGGGAATTAGTTAAATCACATTTATAAATAATTAATTTAAATGTTTCATTTTATCTCAATTTTTTTACTTACATTAGATGTTGAGATTGAGATTGAGATTGAGATTTCGGGAGGTAAGGTCAATCAGCTAACAGTTCATGAATGAATAGATAATTTGCATCCCTAATCCAACATATAGACTTTAATAAGATAACGTATGTGTTGCTGTAAGATATGAAGTGACTGTCCTCTTCTTTCACCATGCCATAGCCATGTGATATACTGTAGAATGGATGACGGCCTTGGAAATAGTTTAAAAGAAATTGAGCCAGAAACAAGTGAATGGACGGTAATGGTTGAATTATGGTGATCTCATCTCACAGTGCCTTCATAAATGTTAACCATTAGTGCATTAGTGTGAATGTTTCTGGGCATGCTTAAAGGCTGTAACTTAGTTGAAATATGTAACCTTATGAATTAGGCATGCAGATAAGTCTGTGTTGCCTTGAGATGAAGCAAGCAATTAATCAGACAAATTACACCTTGCTTAAAATACGGAATACGGCAACTAATGAAGTATTCCTTTTTATTATTATGAATATTTTCGAGACGGTGGCGGAGGGGGTGTGGGGGTTCTTAGGTAATAAGGTCTGTTATTGAAATGAGTTCCAAAGCCCATGTAATTTCAATATTCCTTGCCTTGGGGCTCCATTCATAATTATGCTTGGTCAGTCTTCTTGGTCTGTTTAGTCAAGTAGTCAAGTAGGTTTTATTGTCAATTTCTTTACATGCACTGGTCATACAAAGAATTTGAAATTACATTTCTTGCTTTCCCATACAGACATAGACTAATCTAGGTAAGGACATAGACAGTATAGACATAGACAGTACTTATACATGGACTTAAGACAGTATGGACATAGACAGTGCTCATACAGACATTTAAAGTGCAAGACTGGACAACAGAAGACTTGTAGAGGACATACATTAAGAGGTAATTGTTGTGCTTTGTGCTTTTCTAAAAAGTCCTTTATAGCGTTCTGACATAGTAATAGTAGCATTTTGAAGAAAAATAAATATTAAAAAGGTCTGTCAAGTACACCAGCAGCAGTATGTGTGTGTGTGTGTGTGTGTGTGTGTGTGTGTGTGTGTGTGTGTGTGTGTGTGTGTGTGTGTGTGTGTGTGTGTGTGTGTGTGTGTGTGTGTTTAGTGCAGGTAGAAGGTGCAGTGTGCGTCTGTGTGTGTGTGTGTGTGTGTGTGTGTGTGTGTGTGTGTGTGTGTGTGTGTGTGTGTGTGTGTGTGTGTGTGTGTGTGTGTGTGTGTGTCAGTGTGTGTATGTTTGGGTTTAGTGCAGAAAGTGCAGTGTGCTTGTGTGTGTGTGTGTGTGTGTGTGTGTGTGTGTGTGTGTGTGTGTGTGTGTGTGTGTGTGTGTGTGTGTGTGTGTGTGTGTGTGTGTCAGTGTGTGTATGTTTGGGTTTAGTGCAGAAAGTGCAGTGTGCTTGTGTGTGTGTGTGTGTGTGTGTGTGTGTGTGTGTGTGTGTGTGTGTGTGTGTGTGTTGTGTGTGTGTGTGTGTGTGTGTGTGTGTCTGCGCATGTTTTGAGTTAGTGCAGGTTGAAAGTTCAGTCACAAAATAGTAGTGCAGGTGGAATGTTTAGTCACAGATATGGTGGTGGGGGATGAGGGGGGGGGGGTTGTCAGTGGCCTTGCTGGCTGGAGGCTGACAGTGGAGGGAGAGTGGGTTGAGTGTTCAGTATCTTGATCGCTTGGTGCATTGTGCTGCTCGCCAGCCTGGTGGTATGGGAACGGAGGCGCCTGTACCTCTTTCCGGAGGCTGAACAGTTTGTGTGCAGGGTGGCTTGTGTCTTTGATGATCATCAGTGCTTTCCGGGTGGGGCGTGTGGTGTAAATGTCCTGCAGGGAGGGGAGTGGTACTCCAATGATCTTCTTCGCTGTGTTCACAACACGCTGGAGTGTCTTCCTGTTTTTCTCCGTGCAGCTTCCTCCCCACACTGTGATGCAGTTGGACACGACGCTCTCTATGGTTCCTCTGTAGAATGTTGTCATGATGGAGGGTGTAGCACTTGCCTTCTTTAGTTTGCGCAGGAAGTAGAGACGCTGATGGGGTGAAGACTCATTGAAATGAATAAATGCGGTGTTGAATATGGACATGCTCAGTTGAAGGTTGTCTGTAATTCGTCAAGATTTTGTCTGTTTGTGTGTGAGGGAGCAATTTGTGTAAAGCTGTTCTGCTAGAATGAAGAGGGAAAAAGGGGGGGAAAGCTAGATTATGAATTTAAATGTGTTTGTTGGTAAAACATCCATAGGGTGGTGTCTGCAGTGCAGTGAAGTCAAGCCATGTTCTCTTACCGTGATCCTCCCATACTGTATTTAATTTAATAATTTAATGTAATTGCAGCGGGGCAAAGTCCAGCTGGATTTTATTGCCATCTGATTCCTTTCCATTCCTGTATGCCAGCTTGCATAGCTGAAGAAGTGCCTGAACTAAAGGTAGTGGCACGGCATCTAAATGCATGCTCTGTAATAGTCCCAGTGAAACGAGAGAAAGCAAATTACCCGCCCTGCTGTAGGCTGATATGTTAATTTGACTGTCCATTCCTGCCACTTGTTTTAATAGCGGTGCTCTTTCGGCCGTTTCTTACCCTTTTGTGGTCCCTTACCGTTTCTTTTTCGCTCTAACAAACCCTGCCTTCCTCCAAGTCTTAAGTCCAGGTAGTGTGATCTGTAGCTGAGTACAAATGACTCATGTCAACTCTCCCCTCTGAGGCAGTCGGTAGTGTCCTCGACAGCCATGAGAATGTAGTTCCCATAGCCCGGAGAGAACCAGTCTGACAACACACACACACACACACACACACACACACACACACACACACACACACACACACACACACACACACTCACTCACTCACTCACTCACTCACTCACTCACTCACTCACTCACTCACTCACTCACTCACTCACTCACTCACTCACTCACTCACTCTCTCTCTCTTTCTCTCTCTCACTCTCTTTCTCTCTCTGAGCCACACACTACTCCAGTGAGCCAGTCTGATACTCCAACAGCTCCACAAACACTCACTCCCTTCTTCTTTTAGTTTTCTCCCTCATGCCATTTGCCCTGCAGCTTTTACTATCGGTCTTTGGATTTGTGGACTTACAGACATGCTGCTCTTATTGTCTCAACCAACCCAGCGTCTCTTGTACCCTCATCCCTTTTGTTCTTGACAAATCCCAGTGTCTTGCACGGGGCTAGCGCCACAATGACGATAAGGGGACAGAGGCCATCTGGAAAAGGACTGCATGATAGTGATTGATTCACTAATGAAGAGCATGGCAGAAATCAAAGGCAGACTATTAAATGATTCACTTGTCTTCCGATGAAAAATGATTTTACATTGTGACTACATGGCACTAGCAGACGAGGCAAGTTGCCATATCAAATCAGTCAGTCAGTTTCACTTGAGAGGGCAGAGAAATATGGAGTCAGACAATTAATGTGGCCTAGCCATCATTAAGAACCAAGTTGTTAAAAACCTTGGCATACTCTAAGATCTGAATTTAACTTTTCAGCCCTATATCAAGAATGTTCCAGTTGTCCCGAAGCAAGTATGTGCTCTCGTTCGCACGCTGTTGCATGCAAAATTGAAGGCCCACAGCAAGCATCCCCAGCCTATGAGTAAAGTGTTGACCATGTTTTGAATAGAGAAGTTGGAGTACTGATACTGGAAGAAAGACTGTTCAATCTCAGTGCTGTTGGAACATTCTCAGGCTGTACCATCTTCAAGCACATATTGCATTAGCAGTCTGCACAGCCTTCAAAGACAAAGGTGATACAGCATCCTTTCTTCTGAACTTCGTCAAGTTCATGCATGACAGCGAGTTGCATCGTGTTTTTCTTTTTCACGCCTACATCTAGGTCAGATTACAGAATCTGTTGTCTCGTTCTGTCTTTGATGCAAGGATTTTAAATATTTACAGATAGAGATGTTGCTCTTTTTTATCATTTAGACCAAAGGCTATTTACAAATCTAAAAGCTGAAAGAGTCAGGTAGAGAGCAAAGCATTCCACATAGACTGTCTTTCTATTTTACTCACCACTTTCACTCCTGGGGTCCGTTTCTCGAATGCGTCTTTGCTATCGTCGTTAGCAAAGTCCTTCGTAAGAGCGACTCAACTCTCTCTCGACAGCAACGCTCACCACTAAATCCAAGGGAACGGTAAGACGGTCTTAAGACGGTTAGCAACGACAAGAATCGAGAAACGGACCCCTGGATTATACAACTCTCTCCTTCTCTTGTGAATATGTCACTTGTGCATATGTTCCCTCCCTTTCTCTACCTCCAGCCCCCTGTCCCTTCTCTCCTGTCTGCTACGTATACTACTTCAATGATTCTCAACCTTTTTTTAGGCGAGGCACCGTTTCAATTCAAGAAAAATTTCAAGGCACCCCAAACCAACAAGCCGTAACATGGCATTGCATCCGATACCACACAAGCTAAGAAAAGTAACACATTTGGAGACGTCACACGACCTATGTTCGAAGTTACAGCTGACTGGGGTGACCTATATTTACTTTATTGTGCGTAAATGGCAGATGAAAGATTCCACTGGCTAGCATTAACTTATCAATTTAGACAAATATGTATTATATTACATAATTTATTTATCAGCCACGTTTCCACGGCACCCCTGTTGAGGAACACTGTACTACTTCCCTATTCTCCTCCCTTCCTTCTTTCTTGTCTTGCCTCTCCTCCATTCCCTCGCCTCTCTCTTCCCTCCCAGTGGCTCTGTAAAGTGATAGCAAACATGGCACAGTAGCTTTGTCTACCTGTCTTTGATGCAGACTGTAAGCAGAGATATGGATTTTATTTATTTATTAGGTATTTCACTTGTTTATTTATTGTTGCATTTGCCTGTCTGCAGCAGAGATGTGTTCAGATTGGGGAAGGTGGAAAAAGAACATCTCTTTCCCATTTTGAAGCATATGCACAAACACGCGCGCGCGAACACACACACACACACACACACACACACACACACACACACACACACACACACACACACACACTGAACTTAACGGGGTCACTTTTTTGCCTCTTTTTTCTCTCTAATCTTACAGATCTTTTACACAGAAACAGTCCCAGCAAACTAAAAATGGACGCTGCTTTGATATACCACCCAACACGTGTCCTGGTTGTGGGTTTGTTTTTAATTTGTAGGCATTTTACAATTCTGTCATTTTAGACCTCCAAAGGGTGAATCCCATTGCACCCTTTAGCCCTACGCCGATCCCCTTTGCCTCCGTTTTGCGCCTACACGTGTAGGCGTAGTGGCATCCCGATTCACGTTCAGACAGATGGGTAGGGGTTCGGTGAAGGGCTTTCATCCCCTCCGCGCGGAGATTTTCCGACACCTCACTCCACAGACGGAGGGCTTCGACAGATTTCCCTGAATGCATTGCGATTGCATTTAAAAATGGGCGGCAAACCGCGGCATCCACAACAGCACACGAGATTAAGTATTTTTGCCGCAATTGTCGGTTTTAAAGTGGTAATAATTATTCTGTAGGAGTTTAACATTGTCCTAATGTGTGATGGCCCTTTTCTCCGTGAAACGCACATGAAAAACATTGCTATTAACGTCAACATAGTGCATGGAATTAGTGACAGCTGTGAGTGTCATTCCGTGATTGTTGAAGGGGCATCCCAATCAGAGGTAAGAACGGGTAAAAAAATCCAAGCCCGAACCGACATGGGCCCATGGGAATTGGGCCGGGCCCGGCCCGAGGCCGACTAATTATTGGATGTGTAGGCCCGAGCCCGAGGGAAGCCCGAAATTTCAAATTTTATTTATAAGGAGGGGTGATCTATGATAACAAATCAAAGCCCTTAATTTAAAGCCATTAAAGTATTTTGTTACGAAATCTAAGTTAAATAGACTGTATAAACATGCAGGCCATCTTTTATATTTCTGTGTATGCTGCACTGCAGTGCACAGAGGTTACATTAAAGTGTATATCGCAGGTTAACCACTACTTTGGATCAATGTGTACACACTGTATTCAATAAATGATCCACATATATAAGTCCCTTCAAAAACGATGTTAAACAACGATTTTTGTTGTTTGTTGTGGCAAATGTGGGTTTAACCGTAACCTGGCGACTACGTCAGGCGAGGCCATGGGTGAACGTTCTAATTTTATTTGCCTGGAATTTTACATAGGCGAGGTGACGATCACTAATGATATAACGGCCGTGGCCTGCAGGCCTATAATAGAAATCGCAACTGTAATCGTGCGGCTTTTCTCATGCAGGGCACTGTAACAACTTCCAAATGATTTAGTAACTTTTGGCCAACTAGTTTTAGTAGAAATGCTATTCATGCAGGGTTGCAAATTCTGCTTGGACCTATAGGCCTAGGCTAGACTATGCGACATGGGCTTCTTTTTTTTACAAGTCCCTTCATATTTTTGGGCTTGCTTTTAATCATGTTTAATGAACTGCCAATATCGTGTCAGCTAAATGCAATAGGCTACCTAAATTACAAACAGCACAAACGGGAAATGATCTGCGTAGCCTAAAATGTGGTGCTATTCGCCCGACTGGGGAGGGACTGTCCATGGTGCTGAAATCGCGTCAAACTTTTCCAAGGTGCAAAACAGTAGGCTAAAGTAGGCCTATACCACCCGAGTCATGTCGCTGTTGTAAAAATCACATTTTCAATTTCCTTTGACTGTTATATAGAATTACATGCAACTTCAATAAAGGTCACCCACATGCGTATCACAAATCAATAGCATAGGTAACCCACGCGGCGGCGGGACTATTTCGGTTAACCTATATTCCTTGAAAAAAAAAAAAAGTCCGAGTGTCACAAAAAAACTACACTGTCCGTAATTATAGGCCTACCAAATGAAATTATCCAATAGAAGAAATCAAGTCTTCAGTTTCAATAATCCACGTTGTGTGGCGCAAATGTAGCGCCTTCCAAGTCTCTCGCGACCAAAAGTGACTAAGCTCACCTCTGATGATATAGCCTACTTATGTTCCAGGTTACTCACGGCACTGAGACGATGCAGGATACTCCATGGAAAGTCTTCAAGTAATCCAAACAGAGCGATTCAAGCAAGACAGTAAAACAACAATAGTCGCCAGATCAAACATAAATACCAAAACTAGCCTATAGCCAATGTAGATTTGGTATGACGTTTGATAAAAGCATCTCATTCAGATGGCAAGGGAGACAGGCAAAAAATCTTTCAACAGCGGCTGGAGCCTTCGAGTAGAGCCTTTTGGTTGTATCTTTTCAATCTCTATTTTCCTACTACGCGCGTTGGATCCATGTTTTTAGATGCGTCCCAGCATCTCTATAAGAGGGTAGGCTATGTCTGTCCGTCCGTCTGAAACGCGTTCTTCAAATTGTTCCCTTCTGTGTCCACAAGGTGGGAGAGTTGACTATTTGGCCCGGAGCACGCAGCTGATTGCATTGTGAGACAAGTGCAGCGCGAGTACAATGAAAGTGCTGCTGCATTGAATAAGAAGCAGTGATAACGCGCCAGTTGCCCAAGCCAGGACAACTGAGGGGGCATTCAATTTTCGGCATTATTTTGCGTTTGGGCCGTGGGAGGCAACTTCGTTTCGTTTTCACCAACACCACTGTGAAGTGTGTGTCACTATGTTCACGGTCTTTACCCCCTTATGAGACTTCACTTCGGCCCGAGGATGTCAAACGTGAGGGGGGCGCTTCATCATGTTGTGTATGATAGTGTCACGTTGTGCAGCTCAACTATGTGGTTTGTCAGAAACTCGCGGCAATGACAATGAATCGTGGTGCTCGAAACAAGTAGACAAATGCGCCATTTGACATGGTGTACTGATGTTCTCGGACGTATTGCAAGGGAGGTTCATTCGTTTTCTGCTGACGGCCGTGTGGACCGCACAGGTGCTTTCCGCTGTGCCCAGACAGATTGCTTTGCAGTCGTTTGAATTTGGTAATCTCTGGCACTCTTACAATGCAGCCGACTGCTTTGCACCTTGCCGTTAAAAAGCTTGGAGCGAATGATTCACCCAAACGGTTTTATTTATGTATTATTTGTCGCTGTTTACATTCTTTCCCACTTGGACATGATGCTGAAATGGCGTGATAGACCTACTAAAGGTTGCTAACAATGTCTGGTAATTTTAGTGTAGGCCTACTTGAAATTTGAAATCACATGGTAGGCCTACTTCTCCAAATTCAAGCTGTCAAGACTCGCACTTCGAGGCAAAGCGCAATCGTACCCCCCCCCCCCCCCATTTTTTTTTTTTTTTTTTGGCATAGTTCGAACACTGGTTTTTACTGCCTCACGGTCACATGGCACCCTGTAGCGGTCATGATATAATATTGCCAATGATATTTATTTCATACCCGTACGGCATAATTCAATCACACATGCAGGGCTACCGCTACTGCGGGCTACTGAATGGCCTCGCCTGACGTCACACAATGGATTAGAATTCTTTGAACATGTTACTGAAAATACACACTTTTCCTCATTATATTTCATGTTCTGATGTCCTGTTGCATGAAAAAAATGATGGATAATTGTTCAAGTGGTAGAACTATCAAAGGAAGTCCATTATTTTGAATAAAAATTAACCTGAGATATACACTTTAACCCCTTAAGACACGGCTTTATAAATTTGTTGTTACCAGTATGGTAATGACCAAGTCGTGGTGCATTACTAAAGGGCCTGTGTTGTGTCATAGTATTGTAGGACTATGGTAGTTACATTTCAATGACTATTACAGCGTGCCCCTGGAGGTACGGCGCGCATTAAGGGGTTAAGCGATAATCCATCATTGACGCTTTTTTTAAGAGTTGGCGGAAAATTTTAAGGGCGTCCGTCATTTTGACCGGCTGATCATTGGGCCATAAGCCACAGCAGCAGTAAGACCTTAAAAATCTAGCGCGGCACTTTCACAGAGAGAGACAGCGAGACAAAGAAGAACAACGACGCGAGCAGCAGAACAGGAATGAAGGAGTTCTTGAATTGCCATTGCAAGAGTTTATTAGGCTACAGTATGTGTCGGGTTGATGAGGCGACCTCTGTTTTTTGCAGACCACGCGTCTCTCGTGGCCAAAACACGGCCGAAATGCCTCAGCGCACTGTGATGGGAGGGAGAGGCGAGGGAAAGCGCGTGCATTCTAGCAGCAGGCACTGCACTGCTGGATTATCAACTGACGTGGAATATTATTAACGCACAGCCTACATAGCCTATTTATTTATTAAAAAAAAAAAAAAAAAACTGTCAACGATAGAGAAGCCGAACCCGACCCTACCCGAACGTAATGAGTGACATTTCAGGCCCGACCCGACCCGAAATTGGCTCGGGTTCGGGTTCGGGCTCGGGCCTGGGCCAAAAATCATAGGTCTAATCCCAATCCATAGGGGTTGCGTTTCAAGCCCTACACCTTGCGGCTTTGTTTGAAAGCACAAGGGGCAAGAGAAAGGCAAAGGGGTAGGGGTGGAGATTAGTAATGGGAAAGCCCTAAAGACGCCACTATAAAATAGTAATGTGCTCAATTAGTCTCCATAAACATTGCTTGAATAATGTAAGGCAGAAGTGCATGCCATGGAGAAATGAATGAAGAAATACATAAATGGATGAAAGGAACAATGTAATGGATGAGAGGTTGGAAGGATAGATGGATGGATGCATGGATGAAGATGGGTAGATGAAGGAGGGAGCAAATGAATGAAAGGAAGAAAATGACTGAATGAATGAATGAATGAATGAATGAATGAATGAATGAATGAATGAATGAATTTATTAACAAATTAATGATTTTATATCCTGAGCCCCAAGCCAGTATAAGGCAATACAGTACAATGCACATTTCAGCTGAGGTACATATTGTAGGCATGTCTCCCTAATGGAGCCTTCTGTTTCTAGTACTGCTCTCCTCCCACCAGACACCTCCTTTGGTCTTTGATCACAGTGTCAGCTGCACTAAAATACATATCTAGCAGTAGAGTAGAGTCAACATTAGACTGCTAAAGCGCAGAGTTATGATTAGGCCTACATCAAGTTGGATTTAACAGCTCAGTTCATTCATAGAAGTGCTAGCACCAAATTAAATGGCATTGTGGCAGATGTTATGCGTTTATAAATCAAGATAGTTTAAAATAGCCATGTTTAAATAAAGTCTTTCAATAAAGGCTTTTTATACGTTTTTGGATAAGCAGAGTGCCTTGGATTTGTTACCCCCAGACTAAAGAGAACCTTCAAGATTGTTCATATATATATTTTTTTGCAATTCCTGCACTTTTCTTCACTTCATTTTCTGTTGTTAACCCTCTGAGGTCTAAGGCCTTTCAGAGGCTTTTAGGCTGCTTGCACCACCCTGACATTTTCAAGTATTTTCAGCTAACAGTAAGCATCTATGCAAAAGTGGAATATATGGTTGTATTGTGAAAAGCCTGACAAGAAATAATCTGAAAAAAAAAATTGGATGTCATACAAACATGTTTTATTTAAATTGAGTATAAACACAACTGTACAAAAAACAGGGTTCAGACGTCTTCAAAAAGTTCAAGAAAACACACAATAAATATATCTAGCCAAGACTTTTGAAGTTTGAATCTTGTAAACAAATGTGTTGGCAGCATAAAAGTGAAAAGGGCATTTAGAAATGTTTTGTTGTTTTCATACAAAATGCAAAAAAGAATGACTATGTCACTGCCACTGCCTGTCTCATTTGAATACTTATGAGATAGGTGTGAAAAACCTCTAATGGCCCACACCCCCCTGTCAATCCCCATGTGCTCTGATAGCCCCAACCCCCCTGTCACTCTACGTCTGCTGTGTTTACCCTACCTGAAAGGGGCGTGTTGTCACCTCTGAATAGCCACTCAAGCACTGGTACTTTACATGTGAATAGCTATAGGTGTGGCTGCTACAGGCAGAGAGTACAGAATATGCAAAGATTTCTTTTCACTTTCTTTAAATTGGGCCAGCTATATAATTCATTCAATATATATATATTTGAAATCTGGAAGGTCTGAGGTTTCTAATGGTGTAACTTATGTGTTTAAATGACAAAAACTCGCAGAGTTACAGATTTGTTTTTAGAGACATGTCAAATTGCCCTCTCAAGGGCACTTAGACCTCAATGGGTTGTGATGGCTTAAAGTCTCTTAAGGTGTATATACTTCCTTGGCTTATTTACTGCATGCCTTTCACCCCTGTTTATATTATTAACCAATAATGTGAGAGGAGAGGAGATTTACTTTATTGATCTAGTTAGAGAAACTTAATTACCATTTACAGCATTTTTTTCTGGTAGAATGTTTATGAACCTCCCTCCCAAAACCTCATACAGTACAGATGCAGTAGTGCTGTGCTATCGACCTACACTGTAAAAAATGCCCGTTGAAATTACGGCAAAAAACTGTCAAATTGCAACAGTCAGTGACCGTAAAATGTAAAACAGTTTGTCTGTACTAAATACGGCAAGCTACTATTAATTCAAAAAGCGCTACAAGACTTTATTTTTAACAGGTGTCATATGTAGAAAAATACTGGACTGTTCTCTGTAAACAAAAATATTGGAAAATACCGTTAAGTGAAGGTGAAGTAGTCAAGAAACGGTACATAATTTTATTTTCACTGGTGTCATATGTAGAGAATACTGAACTGTTCACTGAAAAGAAAATATTGGAAAATACCGTTAAGTGAAGATGAAGTAGTCAAGAAACGGTACATGACTTTATTTTTCACTGGTGTCATATGTACACAGCAAATTTGTCAGAGTTAGATTGATCAGAGTTAGACTGGTGTTCAGCCAAAATCTAAACATCAAGAGTTGCAGCAAGACTACACAGCGTTATTTGACTCCTCTGGATCGGAGTTGTTGAGCTAAGAGAGCTAGAGAGTTAATGTTTAACTCCCTAGAGAGTTATGAAAACCATGCCTCCCCAAATGTCAAATGTTTTGGCAACATGAGCAGCCATTTTTATTGAGTCACCTATAAGTGGACCAAACTCAATCCTTTGTAGGCCTAAGTGAACCAAATTATGAACCAACAGACAAAGAACTCTGTTCTGCTTTTCTTCACATTGTGTATACTACAAAAAGTAGGTGCTCTTTCTGGTCGTGCTTTTTGAGTCCTCTTTTTGTCCAATAGATCTCTTGTGATTGCACTTGTTCCAGGTGTAACTTGTCAAGCCACTGATAGGCTGGTTGTAACAAGCAGAGTTTGATGTCAACACGCTATTTGATCAGTAGCCATCAATGAGTATTAACTTAGAGTACAACCCTCTGCATGTGTTCTAGTTCATCCTGCGCAAAATTCTCCACCGTAATCATTTTTTCCCTTATTGGAATTTGAGGCTTTGCCATCAGAGTTTTCGATTGAGAGGCAAATTGACACAGTAAACCTCTTCAAAATTCAGAATATCCTTTTTTACATTCCTCCTACCCAACAGAAAGCAATGGAGTTTATAATTAATTAAATATTGATTACTCCACAGAAAACAGATTGCCTGTCTGCTTGGCTCCAGGTGCCTCCACGTTGTAACTTAGATTTGACAACAGTGAAGCTGGCAACTGAATAAACTGTGCAACAGTTAAGGACTGCAAATGGCAACAGTTTGCACATTTTGCAGTAATTCACTGTAACTTATATATTTCTCCGCTAACAGCCTACAGTTTAGCCTCATTTAATGTGTAAAATGTACCTATAGGCTAGCATAATTTGAAAAAGTGTACCTGGGACAGTAATCCCTTGATTCAGTCTCTTAGAAGTAGCCCAGTCTATTTGAAACGGTCATTCTACCCCATCCAAATCAATCTGTCAATCAATTCCTGACCTCACCTGAGTGCTAAGGGCTGTCATGCAATGATTAACTTACTGCCTGCACCTGCCATCACTCAGGTCACATGGTTCACTTGAACATGTATTTAAACCGGGACTGTTGCATTGTACTGCTCACTGGTTGCTAGCTAGCTAGCTGGCTGACTGGCTGTAAGGCCGGTCGGCCGGCTGGCCTGCCCTCACCTGGCCTGGCCTGGCCTGGCCTGGCCGGCCCGGCTAGCAGGTCACGTTTTAAGGGTGGCTGTATGGCTTGCTAACTAGCTTGTTTGTTAGCTTGCTTGCCCCGCTAGCTGTGGCCTTCATTTTCCTTAAGGTTATTTTCAGGCCTTTTTTTTAATAAGGAATGCATTCGCATACCCTTCATTGATGATATTAGACTGGTCCACCTGCCAGCACTAGACATTCTGGCAATTGGGCATTTATTTAGGTATCTAATTAGGTTGATGTTTATCGGACTCCAGTGAGTAGAATCAGTCCAATCAGTTGTCTGTGATTGCAACTGTATAATTGGACTCACCTGAGTATAATCAGTCCAATCAGTTGCCTGATTGTAACTCTTGTAACTCTTAGCCCCATACCCCCTGTCCCCCCTTTTAACGGTACAATACTGTTTTTAACGGTAAAATACTGCAAAAACTCATAGCGTTTTAAAACGTAAACACATTTTTTTGCCGTACATGAGGGGAAACTTTTACCGTAATTTAACGGTATAGTTTTGATATCTACTACTACCATTATTTCACCGTAAAAATATCATATAATTTTTTACCGTAATTTATTTAACGGTACGTTTTGGCAACCACTGCTGCCATAATTTTACCGTAAAATGTCAAAAATAATAATACCATTATTTATTTAACGGTAGGCTTCGGCAACCACTGCTGCCATTATTTTACCGTAAAATGTAAAAAAGAAATATACCGTTATTTATTTAACGGTAGGCTTTGGCAATCACTGCTGCCGGCAATTTACCGTAAAAACAACAGGGTTTTTTTTACAGTGTATTGTAGACCTCACGTACCAGGTGCTGGAGTGTTGCTGTGACTGGGAGGTTGTGAGTTCGAGCCCTGGGAGGCTGGCGGTGCAGGATGACCTGCTGTTGCCATGACTTGGATGGGAGTGAGGTTTAGGGGGTGAGTATAACGGATGCCACGATTTGGCAGTAGAATGTTCGGAGACCTTCCTTCTGTAGCCTAATACAGATGCAGTCGTGCTGAGCTTTCGGCTTAGACCTTCAGCTCAGTGGCATTGTACCGCTACTCCTATGCTGGAGGGTTGTTGTGATTGGGAGGTCACAAATTTCAGACCCGGGTGACTGACCAACCAGAATTGTCATGGCCTTTAGGAAGTATGTTTATCCATCTAAAGTAGGTCCACCTTTGTCCTCTTCTTGTTCTTGCTCTCACTGAGAACCCCACATTATGGTGTGAGTCACACTCTTTTTCCAGCTGAAATAAAAAAGCACCTAGAACTCTAGACATTTATTCGGACATTCTGTACATTCTTCAGCAGGATTGGTGTGTGTCTGCCCATGTCATCCATCATGAGGCTGAGAGGGAGGGTGGACACATACAAACACACACACACACACACACACACACACACACACACACACACACACACACACACACACACACACACACCATGTTGCCATCATGAGGTTGAGAATGTGGTTGGACATTGGTTTGTGTTGTGCTATGACAGATGGGCTTCATCTCCACAACCAAGCCATGTCTGATGTGTTGATCACATTCTTCTATTCAGGCTGCAAGATGTATCATTCTGGCATCTTGAAAAGGATGTTTCTCTCTCTGTGTCTGTCTCTGTCTGTATTTGTGTGTCTATCTCTTTCATGCTCTGGGTGATGTGTATCCATTTGCACCTCTGTCCAAACTGACAGTGCAAATAAACACATATTTATGTGTCTGTGTGTCACTCCTGACACTGCTCTCTCTCTCCCTCTCTATCAGACATCAGCGATTAATAGGACAAGGGATCGTGGTTATCATGCAGTGATAGTTATCTTGCAATGAGTCCATGTGTTCACATCTCCACTGAATCATACATTATTAAGTTTTATTTTCTGAATGAAAATGCAAATTCTCCTTTAAAATCATCCCATACTATAACAACACCTCTGAAAATCCACTGACAGGAACTTCAACTGCACATGTAACCTTCACGTCAGAATTATTTTAGTCGAATCAGCAGGCCCTGACATTCTATAAGTATAAATAAAAGTGAAAGAGCTGCGTTGCATTGAAAGTGCTTGCGGAATGGGATAAAAGGTAATTATGCTGGATAGAGTAGCCACATTGGTAGGCAGGCAGGAATTTATCAGGGCAGGCACACTGTATGCTCAGTAGATTCTGACTCACTCTCAAATGTGTGTTCTTTATGTGGCCGGGGCCTGTAAAGTGCACAACATGGATTTTATAGATCTGGTATCGAGCATGTACTATAACTGTAGACACTTTTCCCTCCATTTACGTGGTCTGGTACAGCCAACTTTCATCAGAGAGCATCTATAGGATGAGATGAAGAGGTAGAGTGAGAAAGAGGAGAATTGATGGAGGGGAAGAGGGGAAGGAGGTTGTGACGGAAGAGAAGAAAGGCTGGAGGAAGAGGAGGGGAAGTTGGGAAAAGAGTGAGGGTCTGAAGAGGTCGATGAGGTGGTGAAGGAAGAAAGATTTGGTCTACAGTTTGTTTACATGTATGCCTGTCACGTAGGAGAGTTAGAGGAAGAGGAGGCAGAGATAGAGGAACGGTGGTTGGTTGTTTGGAGAAAATGGCTCTTGAGAGGCGGCGGTAGAGGAGGTTGTGGGGAGTAAATGGAGGTTATTTACAGCTGCTCTGGGTGACGTGTTGTAGAGTACAGCTGGTCTTTTGGTTGTTTTTTCTCAGTAAGGACTCTGTGTCAGGTATAGGTGGTCAATATGTCACACCACTCTAAAGAACATAGATGTAAAACTTTTACAACTGCCAGATTAAGTTAAATTCAGACTGATGGATGCTATAAACAAACTTTTAGATGACCACATACAGTCTACCTGGATTGAATGAGTGTATAGGCGGTTTTTATGATAATATTATTTAATTGTTATTGCTGCTATTGTATTGTTTAAAAGCCCTTCCAGGGACGGGCATTGGAAATTAGCTTTGGCTATAAATGCTATGATGCTTGCTGTTTGGTTGTTATGCAACCTACATGTTATGTATCTGTCCCTATCAAATAAACTAAACTAACTAAATATCTAATCCGGATCCAAGCAGCAACCACACATCATATAGCCTACTGTACATAGCTCACTCACATTCAAATGCACATACACTTAATCAATAAACATGAGAGTGGCATGCAACCCATTGCACAATGTCCTTGCTCATGTGCAGTAGGCCTACTACTGTATGCATCAACTTTACACCTGGGAGCTTATTGCTGATGACGGTGGGCATGTGTAATAGGTGATCACGGGCACTACATTCAGGGTATCAATCATAGAGCTTACAGGTGAAAACAATGAAGTGCACAAATACAGCACATACAGCTTACACTCATGTATATGGTACATTGCCCAAAGCTTTCTGGGGCAAGCAATTAAGGTAAACACAGACAGCACATGCAATACATAGTCTGGATCCTATTAGGGATGTTAACTGGTAAACGTTTAACCGATAATCGACCTGATCAACGTTAACCGGTTAAATTTAACCAGTTATGATAATAATATTAATTATTATAATAATTACCTCCCAAAAAGGTCCCCACACCGCACATGCAACATGTAGTATGCATCTCAAAGCCCAGAGGTAAGTTACAAGAAATCCCCAGCTAAGCCGAGAGGGCTTGATTTAATAGGCAAGCGTGACTAATGTGTGAGAGAACCAGCCAGCACTGCAGACCACAGATGGCCTCTCAGTTCAGTGCTGTGCAGTGTGCTGTGTGTGTGTGTGTGTGTGTGTGTGTGTGTGTGTGTGTGTGTGTGTGTGTGTGTGTGCTCTCATCTTCATCCCAAATAACGGCTGCTTCATCTTTTGCGTTACTTTTCACATGCACAAGGTGGGAGGGATGAGGTGTGTGTGTGTGTGTGTGTATGTGTGTATGTGTGTGTGTGTGTGTGTGTGTGTGTGTGTGTGTGTGTGTGTGTCTACTCAAAATAGCAGCAGGTATGGCATGGTGGCAGCCTCGGAGGAGGTGCCAAGGCCACCCAGTGCTGTGGGTTACAGAGAGGCTCAGCTCAGAGAGAGGATGTCGTACACATGTGTGTGCGTGCGTGCGTTCGTGCGTTCATGCGTTCGTGCTGCGTACATACGTGTGTGCCTGTGTGCCCATGTGTGTCCACCTGTCTGCATGCATTTGGGTCTGTGTGCGTTTGTGTGTTTCATACCCATGGCTGTCTGATTGTCAGGGCTTTCCACCATCTCTCTCTCTCTCTCTCTCTCTCTCTCTCCACTCCTCTTTTGGTTGGAGTAATGTGCCATTCAGCTCCTCTGGGGAGGAAGAAGAGAGGGAGACAGGATAAGAGTCAATGCTGTCTCACTGCACTCAGCCATGACCAGGAAAAGGATGGACAGATACAAAAGGAAATAGGTGGAGGTAGAGAGAGGCTGGCTGGTTAGCTGTGTTGTGATTCCAGGGTGTCAGTCTGCACTCATCCATGACCAGGGATAGAAGAGAGGTGAGGAAGAAGTGACTGTGGGATAAAGGCAGATTAAACATAAAGAGAGGAGGATCTCTCTCTCTCTTTCTCTCTCTCTCTCTCTCTCTCTCTCTCTCTCTCTCTCTCTCTCTCTCTCTCTCTCTCTCTTGCTCGCTCTCTCTCTCTCTGCATCTCGCTCTCTGTGTATCTCGCTCTCTCTCTCTCTCTCTCTCTCTCTCTGGAGAAGGTGTCTGCCAAGTTGTCTAAATGGCATTGGCTATTACCCCAACTGTCCTACAGGGGGAGGGTACTGGTTACAAATAACCTGGCTGCCTCCATGCTTTGGCATAGGTTCAGTGTCCTGGAGCCACCGGAGCCGCTGGTGGTGGAACTCCAGCGTAAGCTGAACAACTTCTTCTGGTCGGGTCAGCATTGGATCCCGGCGCCCGTCCTATACCTACCAGTGTGTGAAGGTGGTCAGGGCCTGGTGGACCTTCGAAGCCGCCTGTCTGCCTTCAGGCTACATGCTGCACAAAGGCTCCTCTACGACAGCGAGGTAGTGTGGGGACCTGTAGCATGCTCTCTTTTGAGACAGTCGTCACCCTTGAACTATGAGAAGCAGCTGTTTTTAATGAGGGAACACGAACAACACTGGGGCACGCTTCCTGCGGTGTACCACTCCATGCTGAAAGCGTGGGTTTTGACTTTCAAAGTGCAGAGGACGGACAGCTCTTTGACGGAATGGCTTCTGGGGGAGCCATTGTTCTTCAACCCCTGCCTGAGGAGCAGATTCTTTTCGTCAGCAAGTGTCCGGAACAGACTGTCTTCCATGGGATGTACCGTTTTGGCGCACCTGAGGGATGGAACTGAATGGATGACGGCAAGCCAGCTGCAGCGCGTCACCGGGATGTGCTCCTTGAGAGTCCTGGAGGGGATTCTTGAGGAGGTCCGGTGCGCACTTCCTGGGGCTTGGAGGGAGGCTCTCCCGTCGTGCGTCGCTAGTTCGCAGTGGAAGGCGACATACAGGTTTCCTAAGGTTGAGGTTTCTGCCGCTTTTGAGGAGACCTCACATGAAGAGACACTTGTTTGCCTGGACTCCCAAGGGAGAAGGGAATTTGTCGAGTTCAGTAAAAAGGCACTGTATGCGGTGTCAGTTAAAGTGAGACACCAGAGGGTGCTGGGCCGAGCTGGGGCAGGGAGGTGGTCAGAAGTGTTTGGGCTGGGCTTTCCACCTAGAGGTTGTTGGCGGGCCCTGTACAAGCCTCCCATTGAGAAGCGTACAGCTGATCTACACAGTAAAAAAAGAACTGTTGTTCTTACGGTAGATTGCTGGCAGCAGTGGTTGCCAAAGTCTACCTTTAAACAAATAACGGTATATTTCCTTTTTACATTTTACGGTAAAATTATGGCAGCAGTGGTTGCCAAAGCCTACCGTTAAATAAATAACGGTATTATTATTTTTTACATTTTACGGTAAAATTATGGCAGCAGTGGTTGCCAAAACGTACCATTAAATAAATTACGGTAAAAACGGATTATACTCAGGTGAGTTCAATTATAGAGTTACAATCAGACCGCTGATTGAACTGATTATACTCAGGTGAGTCCAATTATAGAGTTGCAATCACAGACAACTGATTGGACTGATTCAACTCATTGGAGTCCAATAAACATCAACTTAATTAGATACCTAAATAAATGCCCAATTGCCAGATTGTCTAGTGCAGGCAGGTGGACCAGTCTAGTATCATCAATGAAGGGTATGCAAATCCAAGGCCTGAAAATAACCTTAAGGAAAATGAAGGCCAAAGCTAGCGGGGCAAGCAAGCTAACAAACAAGCTAGTTAGCAAGCCATGCAGCCACCCTTACAACGTGACCTGCTAACCGGGCCGGCCAGGCCGGGCCAGGCCAGGCGAGGCGAGGGCAGGCCAGCCGACCAGCCGGCCTTACAGCCAGCCAGCCAGCCAGCTAGCTAGCTAGCAACCAGTGAGCAGTACAATGCAACAGTCCCTGTTTAAATACATGTTCAAGTGAACCATGTGACCCGAGTGATGAAGCATTTGACAGGTGCAGGCAGTAAGTTAATCATTGCATGACAGCCCTTAGCACTCAGGTGAGGTCAGGAATTGATTGATAGATTGATTTGGATGGGGTAGAATGACAGTGTCAAATAGACTGGGCTACTTCTAAGAGACTAAATCAAGGGATTACTGTCCCAGGTAGACTTTTTCAGATTATACTAGCCTATAGGTATATTTTACACATTAAATGAGGCTAAACTGTAGGCTGTTACCGGATAAATAATAAGTTACAGTGAATTAATGCAAAATGTGCAAACTGTTGCCATTTGCAGTCCTTAAACTGTTGCACAGTTTATTCAGTTGCCAGCTTCATTGTTGTCAAATCTACAACGTGGAGGCACCTGGAGCTAAGCAGACAGGCAATATGTTTTCTGTGGAGTAATTAATATTTAATTCATTATAACCTCCATTGCTTTCTGTTGGGTAGGAGGAATGCAAAAAAAGATATTCTGAATTTTGAAGAGGTTTACTGTGTCAATTTGCCTCTCAATCGAAAAACTCTGATGGCAAAGCCTCAAAGTCCAATAAGGGAAAAAAATATTGCGGTGGAGAATTTTTCGCAGGATGAACTAGAACACATGCAAAGGGGTGTACTCTAAGTTAATACTCATTGATGGCTACTAATCAAATAGCGTGTTGACATCAAACTCTGCCTGTTACAACCAGCCTATCAGTGGTTTGACAAGTTACACCTGGAACAAGTGCAATCACAAGAGATCTATTGGACTAAACAGAGTTCTTTGTCTGTTGGTTCACAATTTGGTTCACTAACAGAGGATTGAGTTTGGTTCACTTATAGGGGACTCAACAAAAATGGCTGCTCATGTTGCTAAAACATTTGGAAATTGGGGAGGCGTGTTTTCATAACTCTCTAGGGAGTTAAACATTAACTCTCTAGCTCTCTTAGCTCAACAACTCGGATCCAGAGGAGTCAAATAACACTCTGTAGTGTTGCTACAACTCTTGATGTTTAGATTTTGGCTGAACATCAGTCTAACTCTGATCAATCTAACTCTGACAGATTAGCTGTGTACATATGTGTACACCAGTGAAAAATAAAGTCATGTACCGTTTCTTGACTACTTCATCTTCACTTAACGGTATTTTCCAATATTTTCTTTTCAGTGAACAGTTCAGTATTTTCTACATATTGACACCAGTGAAAAATAAAGTTATGTACCGTTTCTTGACTACTTCATCTCACTTAACGGTGTTTTCCAATATCTTCGTTTACAGAGAACAGTCCAGTATTTTCTACATATGACACCTGTCAAAAATAAAGTTATGTAGCGCTTTTTGACTCAATAGTAGCTTGCCGTATTTAGTACAGAGATAAACTGTTTTACATTTTACGGTCACTGACTGTTGCAATTTGACAGATTTTTGCCGTAATTTCAACGGGCATTTTTTACAGTGTACAGTGGAGGCTTGCTCATGGGGCAATAGCAACAAACAGACATGTGGCACACCTTAATCCAGCAACAGGGAGGGGTTGTCTATTCTGCGGGGAGGAGGAGACTATAACCCATTTGTTTTTACGTTGTGAGAGGCTAGGAGGTCTTTTTCAGTGGCTCAGGGGAGCGTTGGGAGGGTTTGGGGAGGGCTTCTCAGAGTCTCTGTTCATTAGTGGGCCTAAATACAATGCAAATGTCAAGAAGGAGGTCTGTCTGGTAAATTTTCTATTAGGCATGGCAAAGTTGGCCATTTGGCTGACCCGCAAGCAGAAAATGCTGAACCTGGTGTATGTAGACCCCTTAGAGGGTTTCTTGGGAATGGTGAAAAGTCGCATCAAGGTGGAATAGATGTGGAATACAATGATTATGAATTTTCAAACGTTTTGTGAGTGTGGGGGGGTGTTGTGTGAGGTTTGGGGGGCACGCAGAGCTGATTGTGAACATATATCGGGGTGTTGGTCTGCTTTTGGGCAGTGGCTGTACTGTGCCAATGATGGCTGAATGGTGTTAATAAAAGGCTTTTTAAAGGTCTCTCTCTCTCTCTCTCTCTCTCTCTCTCTCTCTCTCTCTCTCTCTCTCTCTCTCTCCCCCTCTCACTCTCCCTCTCTCTCTCCCTCTCTCTCTCTCTCTCTCTCTCTCGCTCTCTCTCTCTCTCTATCTCTCCCTCTCTCTCTCTCTCTCTTCTCTCTCTCTCTCTCTCTCTCTCTCTCTCTCTCTCTCTCTCTCTCTCTCTCTCTTCTCTCTCTCTCTCTCTCTCTCTCTCTCTCTCTCTCTCTCTCTCTCTCTCTCTCTCTCTCTCTCTCACTCTCTCTCTCACTCTCTCTCTCTCTCTCTCTCTCTCTCTCTCTCTCTCTCTCTCCTTCCTTCCTGCCAGGGAATCCTAGTAGGAGCCACAATTAAGGAGATTAAATACAGGCAATCTGTCTCCTGATTCAGAGTATTTACAAGACTGTTTACTTTCTACATAATAAGTAGATGTGTTGTTTCATGTTTGCTAGCCATTTTCCTTCTCCTTCTGGAATTGGATCATCATTTCTTTAGTCTGCCCCCAAGACTGCCAATCGAAGGGCCTTTGAATATTTTAAAACGAATAATTATTGAATAGAAGCGGGTGATGGCCCGGGATGGCCGTGCATCACACAGAGAGAAGTCACAATGGCCACCAGAGCGAATTTTGACGATTTGACTAAATCTAATCGCAGGCGAATTCGCTCTGACGCTGTTCGGCGAAAACCAATCGGAACGTTCATATATCCGAATGTCTCAGGCTGTCAAGCCAGAGCCGTTATGTGATTAGCTGAATCAAACACGTCAATGCTGCGTCTGGAGCGAATACAGCGAATTCAAGGCGAAACTTCTTCTGCTACCCACGCTACCAGGCAGCGTAGTTCGCTCTTGGTCTGGACACGGCATAACACTCCTTGCTTTACCTCCTCTTGCCACTCCAACACTTCCCAAAGCATCGACCCTGTGATTCCCCGCCAACTCTCTGGTAGTCAGACTCAAACTCCTCTTGCTCCTCCAACCTAACCCACCACCTCCACACCACTCATCCTCGCCCCACCCATCCTCCACCACCACCACCTCCTCCGCAGCACCTCTCCAACCTCCCCCATCAACTCCTCCTTCTTCTACATCCTCCCTCGGCCCTTGACCCTCTACATAGAGCCCCCTTGACAGAAAACCTAGTGCAGTGCACTTCCAAGTGTATCAGCCTAATTAGTCACGCCCAGTGATTGGATACTCTTTATTAGTCACACCCAGTGAACGGATATTCCGTAGAGTTCACCAAAGAGTATCCAATCACTGGGCGTGACTAATTAGGCTGATACACTTGGAAGTGCACTGCACTAGGTTTTGAGAAAGGCCTATAGAGTCTATGTGGTAATCACATCACATGGACTCCTCACTCCTCCAAGCATCTCCTCTCCCATCCTCCCATCCCCTTCTCTACTCTTCCACTTTGCGGCTGTTTAACCAGTTCACCTTTAGGCCTGGTACTTTAGCATCTGTAGCCTGGGAATAAGACTTGAGATCTATTGATACAACCATATCCTTCCTTTCTTCCTTCCTTCTTGTGTGAAATATGTGATGACCCTGGTGTCTTGCTCACCTCTTTATTGGTTAATCAAAGGTCCTGTCTCCTCCCCATTAGTCTGTGTGGGCCGGCCTCATTCATCACCACTGGCCTACATTCCCTCATGCCCTCTCACTCCTCCTGTCTCTCGCTCACTCTCTATCTGCCAGTCGTACTGTGCCCTCCTTTTGCTCTCTCGCCTTTTATCTGGCTCTCTCTCACTCTGTCTCTGCCAGTGTGTCCTCAATTCTACGTGTCCTTCTCTCCCCCACCCCATATCTGCCAGTGTGCCCACTTTTCATGATGTGGAGTGATGCGCCATCCATCCAGGGGTCCGTATCTCGAAAGCGTCTTTGCTAACGACGGTAGCAACGTCCTTCGTAAGAGCGACTCAACTCTCTCTCTCGACAGCGACGCTCACCACTAAATCCAAGGGAATGGTAAGACGGTCTTAAGACGGTCTTAAGATGGTCAGCAACGACAAGAATCGAGAAACGGACCCCAGGTCCTCACAGCACATCTCTCTCTCTCTCTCTCTCTCTCTCTCTGTCTCTCTCTCTCTCTCTCTCTCTCTCTCTCTCTCTCTCTCTCTCTCTCTCTCTACTTCTACACACGCGCACATGCACGCACACACGCAGGCACACATACACGTCTCAGGTTTGATTGACTGTTTGAGGAAAAACTTAATGAGCTCCCCTCACTCGCCTGACTCTCTCACACACACACACACACGCACACACTCACGCACGCGCACACACACACACACACGTTAACACATACACACACACACACACACACACACACACACAAGCTCATGCACGTGTGCACGCAAACACACACACACACACACATACACACACACACACACACACACACACACACACACACACACACACACACACACACACACACACACACACACACACACACACACACACAAAATATTTATATACCTACTTGTATTCATACTGGTGTTTACTGTTGAACTTCAGGCCCGAAGCGGATTGTCACATTTCCTGAAACGCATGATGCACATACACCATCACAGATCAGATAGGCCTATGTGTGGTTTCATTGTATGTGTATGAGTCTCTTGAGGAACACGTGTAGGAGGAGGACATGGTGGTATGTGAAATGTCATCCATGTCCTTTGGGGGTGAGATTAATCAGAGGAAGAAAGAAAAGAAAGTAAATTAAAAAAGAATAAGAATCCAGAAAAGCTCAAATGTCAGAGGGGATTTTGATTATTAGATTCTTTAAGATCTTTCACTTTTATGCTTCTCATAATAAGTTAATAATGCAACATACTATTTTATATAATTAAATTAGAGAGAGAGAGAGAGAGAGAGAGAGAGAGAGAGAGAGAGAGAGAGAGAGAGAGAGAGAGAGAGAGAGAATGAGAGTGCACACCTGCTGGTGCTGAGGTGGGCCTGTCAGTGTGTAGTTATGATGGTACCCAGATGATCGTTACCACTCCCCAGGGGCGTTAGAAATGTTGGGCCCCATGAAAGATTCAAATTTTGGGCCCACTTAAGGGCCCCTGTTAGTGCTATCAGTGCTTGGGCCCTTGCTGTCAGTGCTTGGGCCCTTAGAATCTGTATCACCTCTCCCCCCCTAGCGGCACCCATGCCACTCCCCATTGCTGATTGTCTCCTGATCTTAATCAGCTCTGCTACTGATACACTGCACCACACTAATCTAATCCATGTGGAATCCATAGCCCTCTACATCACACTGGGCTGGATTACACATCATGAGTTTCAGAAGAAGTGAGACTGCATACAGACATGTGCATGTGTTCTCTCTCTCTCTCTCTCTCTCTCTCTCTCTCTCTCTCTCTCTCTCTCTCTCTCGCACGCACACATGCACGCACGCACGCATGCACGCACGCACGCACGCGCACATGCACTCTCGTTAGCAGACACACCAACACCTGGGTACACTCAGATGGATTTGCATACACTTTGAAGATTCTTTATTTTGCCAGCAGCATGCATTTCATCTCTAACCTATGACCTTTCTATCTTCTTCTCCTACCATACAGACAGACTGTATAACACAATGGGAATTACAGACATAGTAAAAAACTGAAGTGAACAAGTGTACAGAGACTGTATAACACAACATCCCGTATTCCAGGCACACACTTTCTCCACATTTCCATTAATAAAAAAATCTTCAATTTGACATGTGTTCATATGCTCATGAATAATAAAACATGCAATACACTTGCAATGCACTTGCATGTACAAACATAATGTTACATTCACACACCCACACACATCCAAACAAATCCATGTATGCAGACATGCGTGTGTGTGTGTGTGTGCGTACGTGCCTGTGCGTGTGTGTAACTTACCTTTGTGTATGCCTGATCTGTGTGTGTGTGTGTGTGTGTGTGTGTGTGTGTGTGTGTGTGTGTGTGTGTGTGTGTGTGTGTGTGTGTGTGTGTGTGTGTGTGTGTGTGTGTGTGTGTGTGTCAGAGGACAGCTTCTCTCTGTCACTGTCTCATTGCTGTGAGAGGTGTGTGTCTTGTCACCTCTTGTCTGGTTGTCACCAATGCAAGGGATTTAATGAGTGATTTTGGTAGCGGGGTGATGTTAAAACAAGTTTGATGTGTGTGTGTGTGTGTGTGTGTGTGTATGTATGTGTGTGTGTGTGTGTGTGTGTGAACGTGTGTGTGTGTACGTTCGTGCGTTTTAGTGAATGTTATGTGTCATGTGGCACTGAGGGTAGACTGCGCGCATGCGTGCACGCGCGCATGCGTGCACGCGCGCACGCACACACGCACGCACACACACACATACACACACGCACACACACACAGCAAAGTAGGTGTGCCATATTATTGATCGCTTGGCTTTTAAACTGGATTAGCAACCAACTCTTTTCACCTGGAGAGTCGCTGTCTGTGGTCATTAAGGAGTGTTTGAACTTGCGATTGTTGTGTTTAGAGTTAATGCATCCTCTCTCTCTCTCTCTCTCTCTCTCTCTCTCTCTCTCTCTCTCTCTCTCTCTCTCTCTCTCTCTCTCTCTCTCTCTCTCTCTTTCTCTCTCTCTCTCTCTCTCTCTCTCTCTCTCTCTCTCTCTCTCTCTCTCTCTCTGGGGTAGGGAGGAAGATTGCAGTCACATATCTTGCTTCTGCTTGATTAGAGTAAATGTGGTGAGAAAAAAAGCATTTTTATAATGTGATGAGTAGAAGCAATATCAGACCTTTTTATTTGGTGTCTTCTAATAAGTGTATTGCTTTTGTTTAGTTCAATACTACTAGTTTACTTTTTCCAATATGCTATTTAAATTGCGTTGGCCATTAGTTTGATTGAATGACAGCAGAAATGTGCTCTCTCTCTCTCTCTCTCTCTCTCTCTCTTTCTCTTTCTCTTTCTCTTTCTCTCTCTCTCTCTCTCTCTCTCTCTCTCTCTCTCTCTCTCTCTCTCTCTCTCTCTCTCTCTCTCTCTCTCTCTCTCTCTCTCTCTCTCTATTTGGAGAGAGTGGAGAAATGGAGGGTGCATGTACGTAGAGAACAGTGGAAAGAGGAAAGAAACCCTCCATCACCTTGGTGTGTCTTACCTAAAAGGCAAGCCAAGAAAGGGGAGATGCACCCAAGCATCCCCTCTGAAAGATGGAGCCACTTGGCTTCAGGGGGCTCATTCGAACAGATGTACAACCAACATTTTTCTTGCCGCTTGACACAAACAACACCATATGCACAGCTCCCCCTTCTCATTTCGCAAGATTTATCTGTTGTTCTCATCCTGCTCCTCAAACAAATGAAGCTGTAAAATACAGGCAGTAAGATTGCACTCTCCATAACAACACAGTGCTGGATGATAGTGTTGGAGGGCAAAGTAAACAATCAACTCCAGCAGCTAGTGTATTTGACTTTAGTAAGGCAGCATAAGGTACACAAAGTCAAAGTAGTTATGAGATGATATATTAAGATAACCAAGACGGGGTGATGCCTACACTGTAACAAATAGCTGTTTATTTACGGCAATTCTGCAACAGCATTCTACTGTTTTTCGAAAAAACAGACAACTACTGTGAAAATATTACTTTGAGTCACATATTGAGCATAAACAGTAAGTACTGCACAATAGCAGTATTCGCCGTTGTGGAAAAAACTAGAGATGCACCGGATCCTGATTTCTAGGATCCTGCCGGATACCAGATCCACTGAATAAGATCCTGCCGGATCCGGAACCGGATACCGGATCCTACAAAAGGGTCGAAACATATAGTCTACTCGCACACGTGGGCCCTTTTTGTTACGTTGTTGCAAACTATTTTTTAGACTCATTGGCTTATTGC